>NC_065448.1:184356290-184967359 GCF_917563875.1 Diabrotica virgifera virgifera | reverse complement strand
GTTTACCGTTTTTTCTATGAAGTTAGGCAAAAGTATCTTACTGTAATATAAGAATCAACGTATTTTTATTAGTAATACGATCATATATATCAAAATATTTCTCATATACAGTCGAACACGCTTTTTAGAATTTATTTATTTATTTATTAAGCTCAACAGGCCGTGAAAGCCTAGGGCTGAAAGATTTAATTTTTCCTTACAATTACTATTACATATTTATATATAATGCTATATCCTATACTACTATAATATATACAATATTACATTTGTTTGTATAAAACACTTAATACTACACTTAACATTATAGTCTTTCCATACATTTCTTCACCACTTTCTTCCATTGTTTTCTGTCCAAAGCTTTTTCTTTCCAGTTTACAATATTACTTTGTTTTAAGTCTTCATATACGCTGTCCTTCCATCTCCTTCTTGGTCTTCCTATTCTTCTTTTTTGTATTGGCTTACGTAATAGAACCATTTTTGGCATTCTCGCCTTTCCCATTCTTTCTATGTGTCCTAAGTATCGGATTCTCTGTGCTTTGATTGCCGTCGTTATTTTTGGTTCATTATATAGTTCTTCAAGTTCCTTATTATTTCTTCTTCTCCATTGACCGTCTATTTTCACGCCTCCATATATTGCTCGTTGTATTTTCCTCTCCCATCTTTCTAAAAGGTCTATTTCTGATTTTTTAAGCACCCATGTTTCACATGCATATGTAGCTGTAGGTCTGATAACTGTTTTGTAGATTCTTATTTTTGTTTTTCTTGACACATCTTTGGATTTCATTAATGGACGCAATGCTCCATACTTTTTGTTTGCTTTTGCTATTCTTGCTTTTATTTCCCCTTCCCCATGTCCCTTTTCATCTACTTTTACACCCAGGTATGTAAATTCTGAAACTCTTTTAAATGCGCATACATTTTCTCCTTCTATCTCCAATGTGAAATTGTCTTCATTTTCTTTATCTGTTTCTCCCATTATCATGTATTTTGTCTTTTCCTTATTTATGAGAAGACCAAAAGGTTTGGCTTGTTTTATTATATTGCTCATTAATTTTGTTAGCTCTTTCTTACTTGTCGATAATAATGTTAGATCATCTGCGAATGCAATACATTGGTGGCCATTTTTAAAAATCGTTTCCTGTGTGCTTATTTTACTTTTCCTGATTATTCCTTCCAGTATTACATTAAAAAGAGTCGTTGATAGTGGGTCTCCTTGTCTTAATCCTTCCTTTGTTTCAAAATTATTTGATTTATGTCCCTTCCATGCTATTTCGTTTGTGGAGTTATCCATAGTCATCTTTACCATCCTGCCGATTTTACTTGGTATGCCCATTTCTTTCATTAGTGCGTACATCTGTTGCCGCTTTACCGTATCATAGGCCTGTTTAAAGTCGACGAACAGGACGTATACTGCTATTTTATGTTCGTAGCACGTAGTTTGGATTTCTTTTAACGCAAATATTTGGTCTGTCGTCCACCTATTACTTCTGAATCCTGCCTGATATTCGCCCAATATCTTTTCCGTGTATTGATTCAGCTTTTTTCTTAAGATGTTTGTCAATATTTTGTACACGACTTCTAGCAACGCGATACCTCTATAATTTTCACATCTCATTTTATCACCTTTTTTATGTATGGGGCATATCCTTGCCCTGGTCCATTCTCCTGGCATTCTTTCTGTTTCCCATATACTTTTTATCAGGCTATGTATCTCCTTGTGTAGTCTTTTTCCTCCTGCCTTTATCATTTCCGCCGATATTTCCGTTATTCCTGGGCTTTTATTGTTTTTTAGCCCTCTTATTTCATTTTCTATTTCTTCCCTCGTAGGTGTTTCTATTACTATATGGTCATCTTCAATTTCCTGGATTGTTCCCCTTTCTTCTTCGTTTTTGTTTAGAAGTTGTGTAAAATAAGTTTGCCAATTTCTCATTATTTCCCCGGGTTCATTTATTAATATTCCTTCCTCATTTTTCATATATGGGTTATGTTTCTGATATCCCTTTTCCATTTTTCTTGTTTCCTGGTAAAAGGATCTTATTTCCTTTTTTTGGAATTTTTCCTCTATCACTTTGAGTTTTTCTTCGTTGTATTTTCTTTTTTTATTTCTGCATGTTCTCTTCATAATTCTCTTCAATTCTCTATATTCTTGTGTGCTAATGTCACTATTATTTCTTAAGTTTTTTATTCTTATTTTTCTAATTTCTTCTGCTATTTTTTGACATTCCTCATCATACCATTCTTTTGCTTTTTGTTTTCTATTACCTTTAATTAATATTTCTTTACTGGTGTTTAAAACTGCTTCTTTTATGCTTTCCCACTTTTCTTCCGGGTCTAGTGTTTCTGGTTCTTCGTTTAGTCTGCTGGTTATTTGTTGTTCGTACTTCTTCTGTGTCATATTATCTTTTAGTATTGCTGTGTTGAATTGTTTTTTGATTTCTTTGTCCCTTTGATTGTCTTTCTTTATATTAGCATTTATTCTATAGGCTGCTCTTACCAAAAAGTGATCTGAGTCACATTCCGCTCCTCTCATACTTTTTATATTTATTATATTATGGGCGTGCTTCTTCTCTATTAATATGTGGTCTATTTGATTTATTGTCCTTTTGTCAGGGGAAATCCACGTTCCTTTATGTATATCTTTTCTGCGTTGGTATGTGCTTTTTATTACCATTTGTCTTTCTGTGGCAAAACCTATAATTCGTTGACCATTATCATTTGATACATCGTGTTTACTGTATTTTCCTGTTATATTTTCATATATATCCTCTTTTCCCACTTTAGCATTGCAGTCTCCCATTACTATTTTGATATCAAATGCTGGTAATCTGTCATATTCTCTCTCTAGTTGCTCATAGTATGCATCTTTGTCTTCTTCGGTGGCGTCTTCTATTGGTGCATGTACATTTATTATGCTTATGTTTCGTTGATTCCCTTTTAACCTGATTGTGCACATTCTATCTGATATCGGCTTGAAATTCATCACTCTGGTTTTCCATCTTTTCTGTATGATAAAGCCTGTTCCTAGCAATCTGTTATTCCCCCCACTTTTAAAAAATACTATATCATCTATTTCTACTATTTCTGTGTCTAATTGTTTTGTTTCTTGTAAAGCTAATATATCTATTTCATATCTTTTTGTTTCTCTAATTAATTCTTTAAGTTTTCCCGTTTCATAAGTGCCTCTTACGTTCCATGTTCCCAAATTAGTTTTCATTTTCTTGTTTTTAATCCCAATCGTCTCCTTGTCCAATGCCGTTGTTGCTACCGTTTCATTTACGTCGTTTAGTTTTTTTGGTTTCTGTTTTGGTTTTCTATTTTTAAGAGTTGTTGCTGATGTTTATTCCATGTCCATACCTCCTCATTTATTTTTATTTTTTGAAATCCTACCTTGACGTTTTTTCCTTCCAATTTAGCCTCTTTTGCCTTCGTTCTGATTTTACCCTGTATCATCCGTTCATTTTTGTCCATGTCGTCATTAATATATATTTCTTTTCCCTTTATGTCTCTCAATTTGCCTTTATTTTTCATAATTTCTTCTTTGTCCGTTGCATTTTCGAGCTCAATCAAGCAGGATTTACTTCCAATTTTTCTTGCGCTTTTTATTTTTGTCTCAACTTTTAGTGCATTGCATAAAAAATCTTGGACGTTATCTTTTGTTATGTTTTGATCGTAGGTATCCATATCTACTCCCTGCAGTATTATATTATTTCGTCTTTTGTCCTTTTCCATTCTGTCTATTTTATTTTCCAATTCTTCCACTTTTTGTTGGGTTTCTCTGTTTTCCTGTTTCAGCTTTTCATTTTCTTGTCTGAGTTCCTTCATTTCCGCTCTGTACTCTTTTTGCTCTTCTCTTAGTTCCCTTATTTCCATTGTGATAATATTTAGGCTCTCCAATATTTTTTCTAGTTGCCTATCATTCCCAGGCGACCGATGTACTTTTTTACTTCTGCTATCGTCTGCCTCATCTTCCGATTCATCTCCTCTTTTTCTTGTCTTTTCGTCCACACTATACTCGTTCTCAGCCATTTTGTACGTAGCGTTAACTGGGCACACCCGTTTCAACCACGAGGAGGTATGCCCAATTATCCACGCACCAAAATTGCTTTTGTTTTTCGGCAGGTGTTTCTATTTTTTTTAAATCCGGCAACACCGCTTGAAATTTGACCAGCGTTCGCCAGTGTTTATAAGCTTATCTGTTAGCTGTTAACCTCACTTTTATTTGTCCGTTTAGTATTTTATACTATTTTTTACCGTTTTTACTTATATTATTCTTGCATTAGGTAGGGCACAGTTTATACCTTACCTTTTTCACTCACTCAGCATTCAATGTTCGCTGCACCACGCGAAAATCGGGTAAAATGCAGGCGAAAATTAAAACACTTTGTTTTCTATCTAATGCCAATTTTCTCATCTTTATGAAGGTGACCCTGGAAATTTCGATACGTCTTTTTATTTTATTGTTTTGGTCTCCAGTTTCGTTTGTTAAAGTTCCCAAGTATTTGTAACTTGATACCTTTTCAATTTAATGCTGTTGAATGTACTAATATGTGCTGGTTGTGTCATGATTTTACTGAAGACCATATACTTGGTTTTTTTGATATTAATGTTTATGCTAAAATTGTTGCAAGCAATATGTATATTGTAAGTAATCTTCTACTGTTCTTGCAGCTAGTACAGTGTCGTCAGCGTATCGAATATTATTTACAACCTCTTCATCTCCATTGATTACGATTCCTTCATTTGCTTGCAAAAGAGCTTCCTGGCAGATGCTCTGTTGCACTACTCTCTATTAAATACACCTTCGGCGGCCCATCTCCTGGCATTCATCGGTAGTGGTGGAATCTACTGGGATTGCGTCGATTTCGATGCCCGTTCTGTAGCATGCCGGCGAGCTGGATTCGTAGTTTGAGAGGTCAATCGTTATATGACACAACATGAAGAAACAGATATCTGAAAACGAAAACTAAAGCAGGAATGTAAAAGTCTGTATCCGGTCTCTCATGACATATACCACAGAAACAAGACCCCATAAAGAAAGATAAGAGGACCTTCGGAGAAAAATGAAATAAAAATCCAACGAAAAAAAAACTGGAATACACTACTAGGAAGAACAAGGAGCATTGAGCTTAAAGACCTATGAATAAACAACATAGATGCAAGGAAGGAAAACAGAATGAAACAACCATATTAGTCGAATGGCAGAGAACATAGAATAGTTTGGAATAAGACGCCAACTGCAAGAAGAAACACAAGTCCTTCACCAAAAAGATCTTCTTCTCTTCTTCTTTTTGTGCAGACATTAGACTGTCTGTTTTTTCAATTTGCCCCCAGTAAGTTGTCATTCCATCGTTTTCGTGGTCTTCCTACTTACTGTCTTCCTATTGGGGAATCGTCTCTCGCCGTCCTACTAACTGTTGTCATTCGACTTATATGGTCGCTCCATTCTACTCTTCTGTTTTTTACCCAATTTTTAATGTTTCAATCTGCGGCTCTGTTTGCTTTATTCACTTGATCTTTCACTTCTATTTCGAGCTGTCAGTAGATATTTATTTTTTGAAAAGATCAAATAGTAATATTCTACTAGGGTAGGAGGTGACGTCGAAGAAAAACAAATAATTTGCCCATACAATCTTGCTATATTAGTGTGACCAACTCCAATTCAGTCGAATCCGGGACAAGGCTGAAAAAAATACCTGAAATCCGGGACTTTTCAATGAAAATCGGGTCATTTTTTTTCAGAAGACGATAATTAAAATACGGAAACGAAAAAAGGTCCACCGTTTTAGTTTTCGTAGAACTATAATACCACGATATAAAATGCATGGGTTTTGGATGTGGTATTAGTATTACACTCTAGAAATTGTCCACCTTTTTTCATCCCACCAATGGCACCAATTCAATTTGGTGTGAATTCTTAAAAGAATAACCTATTCAAAATTTCAAAATAGAATTTTACCAAAACGTTGAAAATTCGGATGACCCGGAAGCCTTGTCTGGGACGCCGGGACACGACTTCGTAATTCGGGCCATGTCCCGGATTTTTCGGGCTAGTTGGTCACACTATGTATATGTATATCTTATGTATAATTTATATCGTCGTTTACCGTTTTTTCTATGAAGTTAGGCAAAAGTATCTTACTGTAATATAAGAATCAACGTATTTTTATTAGTAATACGATCATATATATCAAAATATTTCTCATATACAGTCGAACACGTTTTTTAGAATACCGGTTATAAAAATATCCCGCTTTAAGGAATATAAATTTGTGGTCCCGAAACCTTTCTACTAGCCATCAATGATCGGTTATTAGAATATCTTGGTTATAGGAATAATTTTGCTTGGCACGAAGGCCATTCCAATGAGCGAGTTCGACTGTAGTTGAAGAAAAAGTAGACATTTTATATACAATTGATTAATTGATGTTTACAATAAATTAGGCATATGATATGAAAGATGTTTTTAGAATCATCTTATTATGAAAGATATAATTCTTCTAGTTTTTTATAAATTGACGCGGTAAAAAATCTCAAATAGATGTGTTTATAGAATTTTTATTTCCACTGATTGATTATTCACTTTCCGCATTGTTATTCTACTTTGCGCAAAATTCTTTATAAATATGTATCTGCCAAATAAAATAAAAACTTTTAACTGCAAGGGACAAAATATGACTCATACTAATGTTAAAATCCATTTTGATGTGTTTTGATTAGTTGACCCTATAGAAATTATAGTAGGTGTTATTTTAACGATGTGATTATACATACGTTTAAATTCTTTTATTTATTGGATAGCTATAAAATGACTGCTACGTTTATAATTCCATAGACTAAGACTAAGGTTTTAGAGGAGCGTTGGTGTAAAAAAGTTGAAGGTAGTTTATCTGCATACGCGTTTATGGCTACAACTGGTCGCTAATGAATGAACCTTTGATTTAATACACTAAAACGTTGCTTATAGTATAGTACGTGATAATGTAAAGAGCTGATATACAATTCGAAAAAAAAATATTTAAATAAATAAAAAAATGAAATGGTAAAATTTACTAAAAACATATCAAAAGATTTTACTTACTCGATCGTATTCCTTTTTAAAGTTTAAATTTCTTCATATTTTTGGGATTTTTTTTAGTTCATCAATCGTCTGGTTTGTAGTATAAATAAATCGGAGTAAAAAACTGCTCCAAGTATTGGTTCAAGTATTATTTTTTCTAATTTTTTAAATTTAGTTCTATAGTTTCTTATAAGTATTTATAGTCCAAGAAATGAAGTTTAAAACATGACAAAACATCGCAATTTTTACAGAATGGACAGATTGGCATGAAAATTTGGAATTAAGTTCACCTTACCCTCTACTTCAAAATCTATATTGTGCCGAAGGACACTTTTTATTTTTTAAGGGTGAAAACTACCCCTTATTGACAAAATCTATAAAAAAGCTAAAAAGGAGTGAAATTTGTTCAGTTGCATTAAATATTATTATCTAATACTCTAACTTTAATTATTTACTATTTCAACCCTTTAAAAGTTCATTTTTAAGGGTGAAAACTACCCCTAATTTCTCAAATTTGCCCAAAAATAATTCCACAAAAAGTTTACACTTAAACCGTGAAATTTAGTTAAGATGAATAATTAAATAATGATTTTTTGGCGCTGTAAGTATAATTTTTAAATATTTCAACCCTTTGAAAATTCATAAATGTCAATCAAGAAATGTCATTTTCATTACATACCACAAGAAAACAGTATCAGAACCTTGCATCCTCTGGAGTGTATATTTATTGTCAGTAATTGATTGGCATGGTATAAATTCTTATAGTAACTTTTTGTTTTAGTTCAAAGTCCTTCAACAAGTAGACATGCCCAATCTACAAACATCATTCAATCATTTGATACCCTAAATATCTTAACACGTTCTCTGCCACGTTGGTTCCATGGAGCCATTCCAACTAGTGTTGGCTTAATGAGCGACTACTTTTTATTGATTAACGGCACTTTTAAATGCACACTAAGAGAACTACGTGACCTAGAAGATATATAAGAAGAATAGTTTCTTTAATATATATTAATTTTGACGAAATAACCTAGTGGCAAGTCTCTATATACAAAAAACTACATATATGGTGGCCCGTAGGGCACACATACAAAAATATGGCTAGCAGGGAATGTGTTAAATACATTATATATAAATACATACTTATATTTAATGATTTGTAAAAAATATATACAAAGATATTTGAAAAATAGTGGCGAGCACCTCCAAAATGAAAAAAATTGTTACTTACACAAATAAACACATCAGAAGATGTTTCAACTTTCACCTGGCGCTGCGGGCGTAGATTCGTCCCGCCGAAAATTTACTGATATGCGCGGATACACAAACATGAGTAATGTATACGTATTCGTATGTGTTCTATGGTTCCATGAGTCGAGTATGAATCAACGTATGTGTGTATATAAGTTTCTAATGTACACAATACAAAAAAAAACACCGCTAACTTACGTTATTATGCTTCCAATTGGATTATTTGTTTCCAAAAAAATATATTGGATCCGGTCCTGAAAGTTCAGGTAGAAAAGTCGAAATAGTTTGAGCTCACACAACTTAGTTTTTTTTTGAGAAGTTTTGAGAAGAAACATTGTAAATTTAAATATTAAACCGAAATATATAGAAGCAGTGTACAGTGATCTGTTAATAGCTGTAAGTACAGTTTCCAAATTTGCAGTAGTTTGATTACAAGCATTGTTTTTATATACATACGAAGAACATTATTTATATTTCGTATTCATTAATTATTTAAAAACTAGTTTCAACTGTTGGCATTATCTTGCTAATTGCTAGATCGACTATTTACTTTTCAATAAACAGAGTCGGACCTACCCAAATTAAAATTATTGAAATGAAAGTTCAATTTAAATTTAAAAAAAGATAGAAAGTCAAATTTGACAAAATGGCAGGTGGTACTTCTGACTACAGGGGTCCATCAATTAATCCCGATCAGCATAGAATTACTTATTCTACCATAACTAAACAACAACCATTAACGAAATTCCCAACAAAAAATCAGGCCATAGTTTTACCGGCAGTAGACGGAATAAGAACAGAAGAGTACACCATTGCAGTACGGACTATAGTCCATCCAAAAAATGTACTGTTCTCATCTAAAATGTCAAACGGAAGAATATGCATCTACCTTTCAAGCATACAAGTCGTAGATGATTTTCTAAGTCAACAGGGTGAAATTAAGATTGGAGAACATACAATCAAAGCACGTAAACTAATTACACCCGCTAATAGATTAGTTCTATCCTAAGTATGTCCATCTATACCCCATAACATAATCGAACAGTCTTTAATCAATCTTGGTTTTAAATTAATGTCTCCGATTTCGTTCCTTAGAGCTGGAATACAAGACCCGCATTACAGCCATGTACTTAGTTTTCGAAGACAAGTTTACTTTGTACCTACAGACAATTTTACTGTACCCGACTCCGTCCTAATTGATTTTGAAAATATTTCGTACCGAATTTTTCTTTCCGATAAACTAACTTGTTACAAATGCCATCAAACTGGCCACGTTTCGTGGGACTGTACCTCAAATCCCTCTTATCCACAAAATACTCAAAAGCCCCAAACGGAGGAAAATTTTCTTCCACAAATACCATCTACTAGCCCCGAACAAAATCAAATTACACATGTAAATGACGAATCTCGAGAAGAAATGGATGCTCAAGTCAGCACTGATACCGATAATAAAAATAAACAATCTCACTCGGAAGTGTCATCCCCAACTTGCTCCACTCCTACAGAAACTATACCAACAGAATTCACAAAACCAAAACCAGTGCAAATTAAAAAGAAGAAGAAAATTACCAAATTAGACAAATCCACTTCAAAAACTACTAATATTGAGTCATTATTACAACCAGTCAAACAATTTATCCAGGATGCATCACCACCATATGTACTAAATTACACCCAATTACTAGCATTCTTAGAAGACGTTCACGGTTCTCCCACCCCAGTAGAACTGGCCCTAGAATACACACAGGATATACACGGGTTGGGATATATGCTAACTGAAATATATCCCATGTTGAACGAAAGAGCAATTAAATCTAGAATTACAAGAATCAAGAAAAAACTACTTAGTAAAATAAACCAAGATTTTAGTATTCAGGATGACACCTTTGAAGATACTGACGCATCACAGGAAAGTACTCATTCCAACGATAAATAAAAAAAAAACAAAAAGTTAGCAAACTCTAATAACCCTGCTTACTACTATACATTTTCTGACAATTTTCATTTAATTTTTGAACAAAAACCCTTTCTTTCTGCATCATTTAGTAAAAGAATCACAGGTTTCAATTTTCCGAAAGTTATTTCCAATGAAATAAACTACCCTCCTCCTTGGACCATAAAACTCCCCAAATGTACTACAAATCTTCTACTGTATCCTAAATCTGATACTTCATCACATATAATTCTACAACGGTTTCAAGAGATTAAAGACAAGTACAAAAGATATTACCAAATATATACAGATGCGTCAAAAACTTCTGAAATGGAAACGGTAAGCGCAGCTTTCGTTGACGAAACAATTAAACATCAGTTCCAGTTATCTAAGGAGTACTCCATATATTCCGCCGAATTGTATGCCATATCTAAAGCCCTACAACATATATCAAACCAGACCAAATTGGAAGCAGTCATTTTCACAGATTCTTTAAGCGCAGTACAAGGAATATTAAGGGTTTACCCAAACCACCCAATACTATGCCAAATTAAAATTGATCTAGAAGAACTTTGCAGTAAGAATAAACGGGTGGAATTTGTTTGGATTCCATCTCATGTAGATATAATAGGTAATGAAAAAGCTGATCGGGAAGCTAAAGAAGCCTGCTATACGAATACACCAGATAAAGAGCTCCTAGAAACTCCTCATTCCGACATTCAAAACACCATCAAAAAATTTTCAATGAGAATATGGCTCGAAAGATGGAAAAAACTTGACGACAACAAACTACACCGCATCAACCCAAATTTGTCACCAAAAGGGATAATGCCACAAAAACGACGAGATCAAGTCATACAACACCGCTTGAGAATAGGACATACCAGGTTAACCCACCAGTACTTAATGAAGAAAGAACAACAAAAACTGTGCTATGTTTGTGATATTCCTCTGATAATCGAACGCATTATTGTTAGTTGCCCACTCTATCACCTGGAACGACTTCAAAGTGATTTAACAAGTGATCTGAAAAGTGCTCTGAACTATAGTAAATGTGATAAAGTGACTAAGTTTCTAAAACTAACTAAATTGTACAATCTAATATAAAAATAAGCTTAAGTTCTCAATTGTAATTAGTTGTTATAAGCAAATATCTGATTTTAGGTACAACTCTTCCCCGCCAATAACCTTTCATGGTTGACGCGGTTTACTTAATAAAAAAAAATATTGGTTTTTCACCCGTAACTTTTTCATTTTTTACCTTTTGGTAAAAAAGCTGTCACCGTCTAGTCTCCCATAAAACACTGTCTTTAACACTCTGTCTTCCTCTGATCTTACACATGACCTGCCAATCTTATCGGTGCTTTCTATCCTATTTGTGGTTACTAGCATGGATTTCGTCTTCTCTTTATTTATTCGAAGACCCAGACTAACTGCTTCCTTCTCGAGATGTGAAAACACCTCTCTGTGTCTCTTGTAGAATAAGCGACTGCATCGATTAGGGCCAACAATAGTTCTGATCTTCGATTCGCAAATCCCCCTATCAGCTTAAACGATATTTTACTTATTGCATATTTTAAGGCCAGTTTGAATAGTAACGGTGATAAGAGGTCTCCATGTCTAAATCCTGATGTTATAGGTACTAAATGGCATGGATATTCTGTTTCCTATCCTTACCTGTGCGTATGAGTCTGTCACGCACATTTGAGCTAGCTCCACTAATTTTCTTGGTATTCCCATTTCTAGCATTGATAGCCATAATCTGCTTCTTTTTATCGAATCATCCACTTGCTGGAAATAGAGTTGCACAAGTTTGACTTGAATGTTTGAACATGACTTGAGTTTGACTTAATTTCAAGTCAAACTCAAGTCAATCCTTCTGACAAATAATTCAAGTCAAGTCAAACTGGTCAATCGTACAGGTTTGAAAATTCAAACTGTTTGTCAAACTAGTTTGAAAGAGTTTGAAAAATAATTTATTTCATAGATATACTTTTTTAAGAATCCACGAGGAAAATAAAATTCCTGTAGCTGGCTGTATACCATAAATCACAAAAAATACAGGATCCTTCGTAAGAGGTATATTTAAAAGACCCTAATAAAGGTTGCATCACAAAACAAAACGTTTTCGGATTAACAAGTATTCCATCATCAGTGTTAAGCCAATAACATGCGTGCGTGAGCCACCAAAAAGTTATGGGTAAAAACGCTTTAAAAGGTATAAGATCTTATATTATACTACATATTATGTTTAAAATAGTTAGGTGTTGCAAATATTCCTGGATATTACCCAGGGCAACACAGGACTCTAACCCACGTGGATGTGATATGAAAGGGATGAACCTCACATATTGAAAATTGAGTGTCAACTATATCTTTTAAAGGGTTTTTATCAATAACTTTTGGTGGCTAACGCATGCATGTTATTGGCTTAACACTGATGATGGATTACTTGTTAATCCGAAAACGTTTTGTTTTGTGATGTAACCATTATTAGGGTCTTTTAAATACACCTTTTACAAAGGATCCTGTATTTTATTTTTTTTATTTTTTTATATACTTTTTTGTTGAGATAGACATGTCAGTTGCCAATTAAGATAAATTTAATAATACATTGAGTGCCATATAAATCATCCTTTAGTTCCAATAATTTTAGTATTTGTTTCCCTCTACTCATTTTTAAAAATCGTGTACAATAGAACACTGACACTTTCACAGTAAACTATTTTTTAGCACGCACAACAAAATTAAATAAAAAAATACTAAATGCACAGTTTTTGGTTTAAATGGGATCTAGCTATTTTTATAATTTTCTGCTTTTATAACCGATAACAATAAACACCGGCACCATCTTCAACGACAGAACGAAAGTCATAAAAAAAGGTTTAGGAAAGTTGAAAAGAAAACAAAGAACCTCAAAAATCTGTTTTCGTACCAACCCCTTTTTAAGGATGTTAATTCTTTGAAATTTTATGGTCAAATTTGGATTATCTACATTTTTTCAATACAAACGCCCCAGAATTTCATAACATGTAGTGTGTACTAAAAGTATAAGTCAAGCTGCGTAAGTGAAAGCAGAAGGTACTAACAGTAGAAGATGACCTGTACCTTACAAAGCAGACTTTTGAAATTAAAAGTTGTACTGTTGGAATAAAATCAATATTTATACATACATGAAAAACAGGCTATTGATTTATACTCTTAGTACAGAAATGATTAATAAACATTCAAAATTCAAAATATAGAAGAATCCTGAAAGGTCCATTTTATGACTTATACTATATTCTTAGTACATAGCATGTTAGACGTAATATAAAGATTTTATATAGATTATTTGTATTTTTCAATTTAATTACATCCACAGAGAACGGCAGTTCTCACCAGTGGCGCACAACACCCCTACATGCGACACTATATATACACGAAATTTTCGATTTTCTAAACCTGACTGAATTTAAACTTGGGCCAAACCCCATCTTAAAGTTTAGGAAAAGACTCGTCCATTCATATGTCAACCATCAATTTTGGTCCAAGGGTGTGGATTTTACGGCCCTTCCCATTTAATGCCTGTTTTTCGTTCTCGTCCCCAAAACTCCCAAAAATTTCAAAAATTTAAGCCCGACCTTTGCAGCTTCTGATAGCACAGATAATTACCTTTCCAACGCATGTTCAATTTTGAAAATCGGTTATACCATTCAAAAGTTATCGAGCTTAGAAATATGACTCAATTTTTATTTAAAAAATGGAAAATGTTTGTGGATATGTATGTATGTATGTATGTATGTATGTATGTATGTATGTATGTATGTATGTGTGTGGAAAAGTTACACCGATCTGAATAATTTTTTTTGTGTTTCAAGAATGTGTGAGGGCCGATTCAGAACCGGTCTAATTTTTGACTTCTGACTACCCTTAAGCCAGCTGGAGGGCTAGGTAGATACAAAATAGCATATTTTTTGGGCGTATATATCTTAGGTTTAACAAAAGACAGGAAAACCGCAAATACACCAAATCAATAGGGTTGAGTTAAGCTTTTAAATGGCGCATAAGCGATCAAGCTGAGACATACACACTGCTCACCATAGCCAAAAAACTGAAAAATTAAACTTTGAAAATTTTGGTTTTTCGACAATTACTCAAAATTTCAACCTACGAATTGCGCCAATAACTGAGCGTTTGTAGAAGGACTCAGGACGCGTCTAACGGTGTATACCTCATATCTGGGAAAATTCGAATTTTTAAGTTATAGTCTTCATAAGTATGATCAAATCTATTTCTTATGGGAAAAACGGGTTTTCAAGCTCAATAATTCCTGTAATACGTTCAGTTATCACACTCGATCTTGGATGCATCAGATACTACTTGTCAATACGTTTCAAATTCATGTTTGGTGATCAACATCAGGTAAGCCGTTCATAAGTTATAGAGCTCCAAATGTATAATTAGTCCAGGAACTGTAATTTTTCACTTAGCAATTTTTACAGAATGGATAGATTTGTTTGAAAATTTGACAATAAGTAGTGGATAGTCCAAGGATCAAAATCTATATGATGCAGAAATACGCTTTTACCATGGGGTGTGACAACCAACCTCATCTCGAGGGTGGAAATTTTTTATTATATTTTGACCGCAAATGCTGGTAAAAATATTAATTATAAGCAAAAAATGTTCATTATAAATTTTTTTCATAAAATTAATAGTTTTCGATTTAGTGGTTATCGAAGCTGTTAGTTTTATATCGAATAAATTACCAGAGACCGGCAGTTCCCGCCAGTGGCTCAGAAATACACCCCCCTACACGCGACACTATTATTTGCACGAAATTTTCAATTTTCTAAATCTGACTGAATTGAAAATTGTGCCAACTCCCATCTTCAAGTTAAGAAAAAGACTCACCCATTCATATGTCAACCATCCATTTTATTCCAAGGGTGTCGATTTTACGGCCCTTCCTATTTAGGGTCTGTTTTTCGTTCTGGTCCCCAAAACTCCCAAAAACTTCGAAAATTTAAGTCCGACCTTTGCGGCTTCTAACAATACTGATCATTACCTTTCCAACTCATGTCTAATTTTGAACATTACCAGAGAACGGCAGTTCTCGCCAGTGGCGCACACCCACACCCCCCTACACGCGACACTATATTATACACGAAATTTTCGATTTTCTAAATCTGACTGAATTGAAAATTGGGCCAACTCCCATCTTAAAGTTCAGAAAAAGACTCACCGATTTATATGTCAATCATCGATTTTGGTCCAAGGGTGTAGATTTTACGGCCCTTCCTATTTAGGGTCTGTTTTTCGTTCTCGTCCCCAAAATTCCCAAAAATTTTAAAAATTAAGTCCAACCTTTGCGGCTTCTAATAGAATTGATCATTATCTTTCCAACGCATGTCTAATTTTGAAAATCGGTTATACCATTCAAAAGTTATAGAGCTTAGAAATGTGACTCAATTTTTATTTAAAAAAGAGAAAATGTTTGTGGATATGTATGTATGTGTGTTTAAAAGTTAAACCCATTTGATATTTTTTCTCTGTGTTTGAAGAGGGGGTCAGGGCCGATTTAGAACCGGTGTAGTTTGTGACTTTTGACCACCCATAAGCCAGCTATAGGACATGGTAGGTACAAAACAGCATATTTTTTTGGGGTATATATCTTCGGTTCAAGAAGAGACAGGAAAACCGCAAATACACCAAATCCATAGAGTTGAGTTAAGCTTTTAAATGGTGTCTAAGCTGTCAGGATCAGACATACGCACGGCTCAGTATCGCCGAAAAACTGAAAAACTAAACTTTGAAAATTTTGGTTTTTCGACAATTACTCAACATTTCAACCTACGAATTGCGCCAATAACTTAGCGTTTGTAGAAGGACTCAAGACGAATCTAACGGTGTATACGTTATATCCGGGAAAGTTCGAATTTTTAGGTTATAGGCTTCATAAGTATGATAAAATCTATTTCCTGTGGGAAAAACGGTTTCTTAAGATCAATAATTCCTGTAATAGCTTCAGTTATCATACTTGACCTTAGATCCATCAGATACTACTGGTCAATACGTTTCAAACTCATGTTTACTGATCAAAATCGGTTAAGCCGTTTAGAAGTTATTAAGCTATAAAAGTATAATCCAATTAACGATTATTCCCGCAATGGTTTATGTAGTTGTAGTGGTTACGACGCTAAATTTGATCTGGCGACGGGCAATCCGATTTCATTTACCGGCCATCTCAATATTTTTGTTTCAATCTATTTCGAATAGAAAAAAATCTAGTGTACATTCGATAGATACTAGATTATTTGGGATATAATGCAACAAAGGTGACCATTTATAAAGCTTGACGTGTAATAGGTAGTGTGACCAACTCCAGTTCAGTCGAACTCGGGACAAAGCTGAAAAAAATACTTAAAATCCGGGACTTTTCAATGAAAATCGGGCCATGTTTTTCAAATATAGAACTTTAATATCATCATTTTATTGATAATTTAACATTTTTATGTTGACAATGATATTTTTGTTGGGATTAAGCAACAATTGATTGTAATTATAACTACATTTTTCTTAGTTTTTGACGTTTCGACTCCCAATCCGGAAATCGTTCTTAAAAAAGGAAATTTTTTATGTTGTACTAGTATTACAAAGAGCACTGAACGCTAGAATGCTGGAAAAAAGACCGGTTGGAAAGCCAAGAAAGGGCTGGGAAGACACAGTAAACAGCGACGCACAGCACAAGCACTTTTAGGAGTCCGTGTATGGAGAAGAGCAGCCACATACAAACAACAAGGGTGGAGGCAAAAAATAAAGGAGGCCAAGGCTCAATATGGGCTGTAGCGTCGTAGAAGAAAAAAAATTAGTACATATTACATTCCAGACATTGTCGACTTTTTTGCGTCCCACCAATTCAATTTAATGTGAATTCTTAAAAGAATAACGTATTCAAAATTTCAAAATAAAATTTTACCAAAACGTTGAAAATTCGGATGGCCCAGAAGCATTGTCCGGGACAGCGGGACACGACTTCGTAATTCAACACTAGTAATAGGGGAACATTGCATTCAACTTCATACATTTAATTTATAAATAACTTTGAAAAACTCCTGATACAAGAATAAAAAACCGCTAAACGCCGTAAAAATGAGTGGCGCATAAAATATTCCAGCTACAAAAGATCTGATATGAATATTACGTGGCGCGAAAATGGATTTTCATTTGATGCAAAACAAAATTCTAGTTTTATTTTAAAAGATTTTTCCATAATATTTGCTAAATTTGAAGTAAACGCGCCACAAAAGAGTTTTAAAATGCAAACTGTATCAAAGTTACTCTTTTGTGGCGCGTTTACTTCAAATTTAGCAAATATTATGGAAAAATCTTTTAAAATAAAACTAGAATTTTGTTTTGCATCAAATGAAAATCCATTTTCGCGCCACGTAATATTCATATCAGATCTTTTGTAGCTGGAATATTTTATGCGCCACTCATTTTTACGGCGTTTAGCGGTTTTTTATTCTTGTACATATATACAGTGAGCACGTAAAGGTTGGAATAAATTCATTTTCTGGAGAATGGACGATTTTGGAAAAAATCCTGAAACAGGTCAATTTATATTTTTAAATTAAGACTTTTTGGCATATATATCATACTAGTGACGTCACCCATCTGGGCGTGATAACGTCATCCATGATTTTTTAAAATGGGAATAGGGGTGATGTGATAGCTCATTTGAAAGGTAATTTAGTTCTCTATTCAGTAATGTACACATTTACCTAATTATTTCTTCAGGGTGCCCAAAAAAATTTTTTTTTAATTAAATTTATTGACAAAAAGAAGAATGCATGTAATTTATTTAGTTCTAAATACATTTTACTGCTCTCAGAAAACAGAGAAAAATGTTTATTTGTTAAATTATCATAGCTTTTCGCTTAAATTAAATGTTCAAACTGTCAAGAGGAAGGTGGGTGGAATATTGAATTTAAGCAAAAGGCAATATTTATTTGTTAAATAAACATTATTTCCTGTTTTCTGATAACAGTAAAATGTATATTGAGTTAAATAAATTACACACATTCTTCTTTTTATGCCCATAAATTTAATTAAAAAAATTGTTTTAGACACTCTGTATAAAAAATTATGTTAATATTTTTATTACTGAATAGAGAATTGAATTACCTTTCAAATGAGCTATCACACGACCCCTATTCTAATTTAAAAAAATTATAGATTACGTCATCACGCCCAGATGGGTGAAGTCACTAGTATGATACATATGCCAAGAAGTCGAAATTTAAAAATAAAAATTGACCTGTTTCAGGATTTTTTTCCAAAGTCGTCCATTCTCGAGAAAATGAATTTATTCCAATCTTTACGTGCTCACTGTATAAACACAACATTTTCACTTAAAAAAAATTCCATCATTTTTTAACGGAAAGTTCAAAATTAATGTGTACATTAATGGGGACAAAACTGTTATTCTGGCCAAACGCTTAGTTTAGCATAAACAGACCAAAGTCGGCGCTTAGTCTACAATTGCGAAACTGTTATGAATGGCAGTTAAGAATGGCAGTTATGAATATAGACTTGTTATGCAAAACTAAAAACCCTTAATAGACAGAATGTCGCTTGGTTTACTTTTGTTTTTCTTAGCAACCGTTAACGTGACAATAACAGGGATTTTTCCAAGAATGTGTCACCAGAATCCGCTGTTATCTCGATTTTAAAGAAATGGCGCTTAGTCGAGTTATGCATAACGCTGTCCTTTTAAAGAATTAGTTCACTGTTTGTGATTTTATAACGCTGTTCTTTATTTTTACATAATAGAAGTATGTATGCACTTTGCAATTTTCATTGTTTTGAAATCACCTGCCGCAACCTCAAATAAATCAGTATATTTATTTTTCTTATTCAATATCAGACTCAATTTGTTCTGGTACTTATTCTAAACTGAAAAATATCAAAATGCAGATATTATCTCCCAAAGCCACACACTTCAAAACGAACGTAATAAAAATGACAAACATGGACGTCTAAATATGAACTACAAACTAATTTGCGGAGTAGCAGAATACAGATTCAGACCTATCCAAATAAGTCACAACAAAATCCGTACGCTCTCAATTAGAATTGGAAATAAACACGTTGCCAATATGACATTCAAACTTCAAACTGTTTGAAGAAGTTTGATTTCAAGTCAAACCTAAATATATCGAAATCAAGTCAAGTCAAACTTTTTTACAAAAAAAGTTTGATTTTCAAGTCAAGTCAAGTTTGTTGAATAAAATCAAACTAGTTTGACTTTATGCATCTCTAGCTGGAAATCTACAAAAAATTGATGGTACATCTTGGTTGCATTCCCAGTTTTTTTAATATTTGAAGTTTTTGATATACCACAATACGAACAAGGGTCAATATTTGGATGTATGATTGGTATCTTTGACTGTTGATGGTATCTTATATTAAATGCTTAAATTTGATTAGATATTTAGCATTAGCGTAATCATTATGAAGGTTTATTAAAGAGAATATATAAATACATTTGTACTATCGCATATCATCTATGAAAATATAGATATGCAAAAAACAAAATTATTCATAGACCAAAATTAACATTAAAAGAAGATGGGAAATATTCTGCAACCCAAAGGGTAACCCCACGTGAAATACTTTTTGGTTTAATTCTATTACAGTATATTATTATTACTAACCAAAATTATATATGTCAGAACCTTGACCACGAATTGCTTTAACGTAGTTTTTTAAGAAATTTATAAATCATACAGCTTAGGAAAAACCGGAAATCCTAAGACTCGAATTAGAAAATTTATTGTCTGAGAAAATCTATCATGTAAAGCGATCTAAATAAATACACAAGTATTTCTGAATAATCATTACATAATTTAAAAATGTTAAAATAGGTTTAGATTTAGCGACCTTGACGGATTTGTTAATATAGACCTGGATCCCGCGTACCAAAAAAAAGTTGATTAATAGCCAGCTGAAAATTTGTTAATAACTTAACGGTGTCTAGTTGGACAAACTTTGATGTACGGGAACACTGGAAAAGAAGAAGTTTTAATTGTGGAACAGTTTAAAAATTTGGAACATCAGACTACGAAAACTTCCAATTGATTTGTTACCATTTCATTAAACTCTCATGCAAAAATCAGACTGGCGTTTATCACCAACTGGGCATTTTAATGAGTGGAACACGAAGAACATGTCAAATGATATTAATCATGTTGGTTAGTAATAGGAGTCTGATTTTTGCATGAAAGTTTAATGAAAGGGTAACAAATCAATTGGATGTTATGTCCGACAAAATACATGGGCTGTTTTCGTAATCTGACGTTACAAATTTTTAAACTGTTTCACAATTAAAACTTCCCCTGTTCCAGTGTCCCCGTATATCAAAGTTTGTCCGACTAGACACCGTTAAGCTATTAACAACTTTTCAGCTTGCTATTAATTAACTTTTTTTGGTAAGCGGGATCCAGGTCTAATACCTATATATTAGATCAAATTAAAAATTATGTTTAACTGTGAAACTAATAGTTATAGTAGTGTGAAACTAATAAATTATATTGAATAAACAAATTGCAGTGTGAAATAAAATTCGTCACTAGCAGACACAAAAAATATATATTTTACTGGCATCATTAAACGTTTTCCAATAGATTCCACTTTTTTATCCTCTTCTATTTTTAATCACTGTTTTAATATACGCAAATTTTCCATTTTCATATTAATTGAATTAACAAAAAATTTATTTAATTCCATTGACGTCAATATTTGGATATTTCTTTTTATAGTGAGCTAATCAGCTAATTATATAAGTTATACATATATATATATATATTTTTTGTATTTCTGATATGTTCTAAATTTGCTCGTTCATTTTCATAAAATTCGTATTTAATATAAGTTATTTTATTCTATTCCTAAACTTGCTTTGACTGCAATTAAACATATCCATAAATTTTCAGATTTACGTGTTCGCTGCATTTGTTCTTAGGTTTTTACATTTTCGCTAAGCTTGTAATACATAATTGTAGAATAGATTCGAGATATGACAAATAATATATGAAAACGCAACTATGATAATACAACGAGACAAAAATATCATTCCTATCACCGTTAAGAGAGGAGTAAGACAAGGAAACGGAATATCGCCAACGCTTCTTAGTCTAGCCCTAGTAAACGTCTTTAAAACTACAAATTGGACAACATACACCATTAACACTAATGGCAACATAAACCAACCCAGATTCGCTGACAACATCGTAATTATGGCGAGCACATTCGAGGAACTACAAATTATGATGAAAAAACTCGCAGACAACTCCCACTACGCCGGCCTTAGAATGAATATGACTAAAACTAAAACAATGACGAAGACGAACACAGATGGCCCCAGACATATAGCTATAAACAGCAATGAGATATAACAAGTCCATGCATAGCTTTACCTAGGCAAAATTCTGAAACTTGATAAAGAGAACCAAAGGGCGGAAATCACTAAAAGAGCAAGACTGGCATGGGCAGGATTTTGAAAACTCAGTTGGATAGTGAGGAGCAAAGTGTTCAACCAGTGCACTCTTTATATCATGACATATGGATGTCAAACCTGGACCCTAACTAAAGCAAATATGAATGAACTGGCCACCATAGGCGTAATTCGGGGGTGGCAAGGGGTGCCACCCCAAAGTTTTGTACCCTCCTATTTTGCCACCCCAAAGATCGACCCATAAAACTAAAGTTTATAAATAAATTATGTATAAAAATCAAAGTTCGAGCTTTTTGCTGTGGTGGTAGAGTTATTCTGCTCTAAAATTACTGAAAAATGTGGGTTTCGTCCAGCGGAGCTCCCAATTCGTCCGGTGCCAGCCACCGGAGGAAGACGTGCCAGCAGCGGAGCGGAATAGCAGCGACACAGCCAACGAAATAGGAGTGGCTCGACTGTGAACTCTTCAGTTCAGTCTTGAATGTAAGCAAGACAGCAGTTGAGCGCTTCTCACTCTCTGAGGCGAGAAGGAGAGGCAAAGGCCGATCGACTGGATGTGGTGAAACTTAGGGAATTTGATTTTATTGGATTCTCTGAGACGCCACAGCTAGAGATAGGTTAGCAAAAAAAGTAAAGCGGGCTCGACGTGAGCCCGCTACGGGATTTCTACTGTGCCTCCGTAAGGGTAGATACTGCAAGGTGTAGTTCTTTGGAATCTACATAGGGCAGCCCCGGCCCCTAGGTCAGTAGAACGAGAACATCAAGAGGATCTCGTACTTAGTTCTGTCTGGGTACGTGAACAACCGCGATGGGGACAGGGAAACCAACCCTGAAGCCGAGCTGGCGTCGGGCCAGTCGGCGGAAAAAAGGTTCGCCAAAATTAGAGATTCTCCCCCCCCCCCCCCCCCAGACGATTGATCGAGCTAGGTCTCGATCACCGCCCCCCCCCCTATGGCCACTCCGCCAACACATGAAGATCCACGCAAAGTGGTTCTTAGCCTATTACAGAAAGAACAAACAGATGAAAGCGAAGAGGAAATCGAAGAAAATACCGAGATGAAATCCGAGGAAGACTCCGAAGAGGACACCGACACACGGAAAATGAAGCCCCCAGAAAGGCAGAGAGAAAGAACTCCCAGAGAGAAAGAGCAAGAAGGGCTGTGAGGAAGGTGGACTTGCAAAAGCTCGAAACCCTGTTTGAAGATCAGCAAGATCAGATAGAAAAGCATGAAGAAGAGACAGCCCGTCATAGGGCCGAAAAGGAGCGACTAACTGCCGAAATCGAGCGACAAAGAGAAGAGATGGCGAAGATGTCAGCCCGGATGAACGACCTGCTGAAAGAGTTGAAAGAAACTCGGAAACTGATAGAGAAGCAACACCAACAGGAGAAGCAGCCACCAAAGCTACCGAGGCCACAACAGGACAAAAACCCAGCGACCAAAAAGCCGAAGAACCGAAGCCAAAAAAGAAGAAAGAAAACTTCCCACCACTGTCACGAGGACCAGAAAGCCAGCCCCCCCCCCCCCCCAGAGCAAAACACAGATGGTGAGACGCCTACCTTGAGACGATCTGGCGATTCAGAGACAGAAGACATGGAAACAAACGAAGAAACCACCCTGTTGGCCGAACAACAAGCAACACCTCACATAAAGCCGCCTGTAATTAAATTACAGAGCGTGAATGAGACAGGAGCTATCCTCACCATAGCCCAAAAATTAAAAGTCTACACGACAAACAAAATCTCCAGGAGTGGCAAAGAAACACTCATCCAGGCGAAAAGCCTGGAAGATTATAAAAAAATGGTGAGGATAATAGAAGAATACGCAGAGGCACACAAAGACAAGAGGCTACAATTGGTAGCCTTCCCAGTAGAAGTGGATATAAAACCCAAAGTGGTTTTAAGAGGATTGCCCTCAAACACCAGCAAGGAGGAAATCCAAGAAGAGATGGAAGTACAACACCAAATAGTCTGCCAAGCAGCTAAGAATATGACCACAAGAGCCGGCCCCAAAAGGAAACTACCGATGTTCGTACTGACTCTGAATCGCGATGACGTAGAAAAGGCTAAGCTGATCACCAATCTGTGCCACATGAAAGTAGTAGTAGAAGACCTACGAAAAGCGACAGGGCCAACGCAGTGCTTCAACTGCCAGGGCTTCCACCATGCACAGAACGCGTGCCACAAAGACCCCAGATGTGTGAAATGCGGAGAAGATCACCCCTCGAAGCAATGTAAAAGGCCCAGAGAAACAAAGGCAACCTGCGCCAACTGCCACGGAGGCCATCCCGCAAGCTACAGAGGATGCCCTAGATGTCCAACCTGGAGCAGACCACCACAACAGAGGCCACAACAGCAGACCAACAGACGACAACAGGCAACCGGAGTCTTCTATGCCAAAGCCAATAACCAACAAGCCACCACAGCCATCCTCCCAGACGAAGACTACCTAGTCAGACTAGTCACCAACATAGTGACCAAGGTAGTCCAAGAAGTCATCCAAGATACCAGACAGACGATCAGGTAAAACCAGCATACAAACAAAAAAACCAAAAAAAGGCGTAAGCCACCAAAAAAATCATAAAATTCTTGAGTTCCAAGCCATTGGACCGAGCTCAGTGGGGCTTGGTACAATGATTTGGGGCCCAAGCAAGCAATTTTAGTTCCGCGGATAAGTAAGCAAGAAGATAAAGGCATAGAGCGCATCACGCTGGCCTAGTTTTTGCATTCGATTAGGGCACCACATTGGAATCTTATTACCCAGTATTCCATTGTGAAGAGCATTTGGCTACGATAGTTGTGCCCCCATCGCGCATCAGCGTGCTATGGGGGGGGGGGGAAGGGATGGCCTGGGGCATTGGAGCGAGGTGGGGTGATCTCTGTTTTTAAACTCGGGTTAAAACACATCGCCCCAATGCATTTGTTACACCCGAATGTACTTTTTTCGAAAGGGTGGACATCTCCCACAGGTCGGGTTGAATCAAATTGCTTGCTTGCTTGCTTTGCTGTGGTGGTAGAGTTATTCTGCTCTAAAATTACTGAAAAGTGTGGGTTTCGTCCAGCGGAGCTCCCAGGGAGAGGGAAAATCCCAGCTAAACTTGGCGGAGGATCTAAAGCTCCATTTCAAACGGTTAAAGAGCACCTAAAAGCTACCGTTTTTTTCCCACTCCTAGACATTTTGGAACAGGAAATTGAAAATTGGCTGCAGGAAAACAATTTGGATGTACTTAACTGCCTGGGTCAATTGTTGGGAAGACATGAAGTAGTGGAGGAAAGCATGAAGTTTGTTTCAAAATACTACTCTTTGGATGAGGAGTTACTTTTCTGCGAAATGAAAATTTTTCATAACATGAAAGAAATGAGAAACAAAACAGTTAAAGAGAAATCGTCAGTTTTTGTGGAAAAGGCTCTAAAAAATGTCTTGCCAATGACGTTTGAACTATTCAGGCTATTTTTCACGATACTGCTAAACTCAGATGGGTGTGAAAGAATCTTTTCATGCCAGAGAAGATTAAAAACCTTTACCAGAAATGCTAGCGGCCAGGAAAGAATGTCTACATTGGGGCTTTTAGCCATTGGAAGGAAAATCCCAGTCGATATTGAAAGTGTCATTGATGTATTTAATATCCAGAAAAGGAGACTTCATTCAAGTTAGATTTGAATCCATCACCTCTAAAACGCACATTGTTTCTATTATCTTACTAAAAATACTATTGCAAATAAAAGCCTATTAAAGATTTGAATTATTGTATTGAATTTATAAGATTTAGACCTGTATCCAGTAGAATCCTAGGTTGATAAACAAGGTTGGGGCAGATATTGTAAAAAATCAAAAATCAATATGTGTACCTCCAGTGTGTATAGTTATAAAAAAAAATAGTGTATAAATTGCGTTAAACCTTTCTATTTTGCATCAAAATTTACAAAATACCCCCCAAACCACCCGGTAGGTTTTGCCACCCCAATGAAATTTGTGAAATGACGCCTATGCTGGCCATAAAAGAAAGGGCAATGCGGCAATGGAAAGAAAAATGATAGCTATACGACTGTCAGATAAAACAAGGAACGACTGGGTAAGATCAAAAACAAAAGTCGAGTACATCACACGAGAATATCTTAAATGGAACTTCGTTGGCCACACTGTTACACAAAAAGACCAACTTTGGAACGCCACAATACAAAATTGGATAAATTACAAAGGTAAACGACCAAGAGGTAGACCATAGCTGAGATGTGCAGATGACATAAAAATAATATCCGGAACACATTGGAAATATGTTGCTCAAGATAGATATCGATGGAAATAGTTGGGATTAAAAATGGACTATAGAAGGCTAAGAAGAAGGTAGAAGAAGAAGAAGAAGAAGATTTCAGACATGTCGGTATCGATACTATTAGACACACTTAAAATTCAAGTAAATGCATCTTTAAGTATTTGATAATTTATAGATCATTAAGAGGTAATCATCATCATCATCATCATCATCATCATCTTGGTACTACAGCCCTTAGAGGGCCTCGACCTTCTCAAGCTTTCTACGCCATTCTGTTACGTCCCTTGCTTGCATTTTCCACCTTTAAGTATTTGATAATTTATAGATCATTTAGAGGTATTAAAGTTGGTTTTTTGTTAATCTCTTATTTGTAAAGTAATTATTAAATAAAAAAAATGGCACCTAAAAATAAAATCCCATTCTCGAGGCAAGGTCAACTGAGATCAAATCAATTACAATGAACATGATGCACAAAACTATGGAAATATAGATTAGGTACTAATAATAAATTATCTGACCATTGATAAAGCTTAAAATAAAAAATTAAAATTAGTCTATTTATCTATGTCATCCTTTTGCACAAAAAAAATCACGGATCCAAATTCTTTTAAAGATTATTCGCATATTGAGCTTGCTGCACTAATTATTAATTTCGAACGAAAAAGTAGAAGTATTGGATAGGTAGCAGAAACACTTTAGTACATCACTTAATGGAGACAATGGAGGGAAGGGTACAATGGAGGGAATGGAACACTAGGAGACTGTAGGTATCTTAAATCATCGAAGAAGTAAAGAAAGTAATTATTCAGTCTCTACCTAAAAACAAATCATCTGGATCAGACAACCTACCTCTCTTTCCATTTCGCACGTTCTGCACCATGGTTCATTCATCTTTCCTAGTTTGTATAGGTGGTTTCTTAAACGGCAATATCCATTCACCATTTCTCGTTTATTGAGGTTCATCAAATGGTTAGAGAGTTATTTATCAATATTTTTTAGGCTAAATTTGCCTTGAGGGGCTCTCTATTTCTTTTGATGATTCATTATCAGCTATTTCTAAACCTAGTTTTTCATACCATTTTTAGTAATGCTACAGAAAGGTTCTGGGCCTTCAAAGGTTTCTCTCGACCCTTGTTTTGCCAACAAAGCTGGTCGCTCATTCCCAGACACCCCTACATGACCCGGCATCGATATTAAAGACACTTTCCTATCTTTTGCCAAGTTGTTGAGGAGATCTTTGTAGTTCCTCACCAGTCTTGATTTCGTGAGTGGCTTCTTTACTGCCAGGATAGCCGCTTAGCTATCTGTGTAAATGTTGATTTTCTGAGCTTTATGGTCTCTATGTATGATTTTATCAATGCCAGCCACCAAACGTAAAAACTTCTTGGAACACAGTAAAGTTGTATATTGACTTAGGTTGTAAGATTTATTATAGTTGCATATTTGCTCAAAGAGTCCTAATCCAGTACCAAGGACAGTTTTAGACCCATCGGTGAACCATATTAAGTCCCCATTAATACTTTGTTCTCTAGATGGTACAATAATTGTGTTAATCTTCTCAGTGACGATTAGTTCTGGTGTCATCATATCTGAATTCATCATAAAGATAGATTCCTCAAGTAAATTGTCCCAGTAGTATTTGTGTGATTATTCAATACATAATTGGGCCCTTATGTTGGGCTTTGGTGCGCCGCATTGCGTCTCTGTCGCACTTATTAAATTCTACAAAAAATTCCCGAAAAATTGTTGACGTTTATTAAAATTAATTCAATATTAACTAATTTTTTTATTAAATTATATATTGCCAAGCTGCTAATTAAATACGCCAATTTTAATAAATGTCAGGTATTTTGTGGTCAATTTTTCGCGTATAATATGTGTAAGTGCGACAGGTAACCACCATGTACGGTATCTATTTTCCAGAGGTCTAATTTTATGGTTCCTAAAACCTTAAACTGGTTTAAACTGTAAACATCCTTAAACGATTATTGTCAAAACGACCTCGTTCTCAGTCGTTTGGCGCTGGTCTTTGCCAGCTCAGCGCTCAGCCAAGTTAATCTTCGATGGTCTTTTTTGTAGAAGCAGCTGCTTATTTGGAATATATTTTTTCCCAGTAGAAAACTTAGCTGCAGAATAAATCCTAATCCTATAATGTTTAAAATTTAGTAAAATGTTAGGAAAATATTAAAAAAAAGAACAAATAATTTTTTTATATCCTCTGTGGCTTAATGGTAAGAGCGCCTACCTGTGGACACAAAGGGTCGTGAGTTCGAATCTCAGCTAGGTAGAGAGTTTTTCATTTATTAAAAATTAACAAATGAAAAGATTTTCTCTCCTTGTGGGATCGGTACTTGCCGGAGGGACCGCAGACGTTCGGATACAATTAGCGTCTCTTTGCAATGACAATGCCGTCGAATTTGCTAAGTAATAAGACACTTACTCAACACACACACTACACATTACAGTATGTACCTGATTGGAAAAATCCAATGTACCATGACAATGGCATAATAAAAAAATATATTTTTTTAGTTACCTTAAATTCAATCAGATTATAATGTAATGTGTAGTGTTGGACCTGGATCCCGCGTATAAAAAAAAGTTGATTAATAGCAAGCTGAAAATTTGTTAATAGCTTAACGGTGTCTAGTCGGACAAACTTTGATGTATGGGAACACTGGGACAGGGGAAGTTTTAATTGTGGAAGAGGTTAAAAATTTGAAACGTCAGACTACGGAAACGTTCCATGTATTTGGTCCGACAGAACTTCCAATTAATTTGTTACCATTTCAATAAACTCTCATGCAAAAATCAAACTGGTGTTTATCACCAACTGGACATTTTAATGAATGGATCATGTCAAATGACAGACAGGAATCATGTTGGTTAGTAATATCAGTCTGATTTTAAGCATGAGAGTTTATTGAAAGGGTAACAAATCAATCGTATGTTTTTTCCTACAAAATACATGGGACGTTTTCGTAATCTGACATTTCAAATTTTTAAACTGTTCCACAATTAAAACTTCCCCTGTTCCAGTGTTCCCGTACATCAAAGTTTGTTCGACTAGGCACCGTTAAGCTAATAACAAATTTTCAGCTTGCTATTAATCAACTTTTTTTGGTACGCTGGATCCAGGTATATGTGTGTGTTGAGTGAATGTCTTGGTAAAGTCGACTTCATTGTCTACAAATACAGAGTCGCTAATTGTATCCGAACGTCTGTGGTCCCCAAGTGACTAAGGACAAGAAAGATTTTACCCACTGGTAAAATCAAAGTACAATTTTTATAAAGTTGTGTAGAAAATAATTACGTTTTATAACAACATACTAACTAATTAGTTTAAAAGTTTACTCTAAATGGTAACTCCAGTGGTTTGAACCTCTTTAACCTACGCTGTTCTTGGGAATTGTCTAGAGTTTAGGAGGTTAACTGCAAACTGGTTTTCATGATCCTCCAACTTTGCAATGTATGCAGGACTACGTTTTGTAATGACTTCTTGTACCATATCCATTTTAAGGTCTCAATGAATAATTTTGTTGTTGATGTACCAAGGTGCATTAGTGATGGTTCTGAGGGTTTTTTATTGGAAGCGTTGGATGATTTCGATGTTGGAGTGACTGGCTGTTCCCCATAGTTCTAACCCATTTGTCCAGATTGGCATAAGTATTGCCATATAGAGCAGCAATTTATTATTTAGAGATAGTCTTGATGAACGGCCCATTAACCAATACATATTTCTGATTTGGAGACCTAGTTTCTTTCTCTTGGTCCAGATATGTTTCCTCCATGTGAAACTTCTGTCCAAATGAATATCAAGGTATTTAACCTCGTTGGCCGATGGTAATTGGTGATTTTTTAAAGTTACAGGAGGACAAGTTCATCTTCGTGTTGTAAATGTAACATGAATAGATTTTCCTTCATTGACTTTAATTTTCCATTCCAAAAACCAATCTTGTATTCTGTCTAGATACGCTTGAAAGAGATGCGAAGCATAAATAGGGTCAGTGCGTGAGGCTAGGATTGATGTATCGTCGGCAAATTTTCCTAGCATCATTTCTTCTGTGGGTGGTCTCTCTTCTAGTGGTTCCTGAAGAGTTGGAGGTATATCTGCGGTAAACAAGAGATACAAGGTAGGTCCCAGCACGCTACCCTGTGGTACGCCAGGTTTGATAGAATAGAGTTTGGAAATTGCATTATGGTATTTAATAAAATAACACCTACCTGACAAATATGACTCAAGCAGAATGTAAAAGCTGTACGGTAATATCCTTTTTAGCTTGTATAGGAGACCTTCATGCCATATTTTGTCAAATTCCTGCCTAACGTCAAGAAATGCCGCTGAACAGTACCTTTTGGCCTCAAAATCAGCATTTATATGTTTTACCACTCTGTGAACTTGTTGGATTGTTGAGTGATGGGGCCGAAATCCAAACTGGTGGTCTGGAATTAGATTTTTGATCCAGGATTCGAGTTTTTTACTAATAGTTTTTCGAAAACTTCAGACGTGATTGGCAAGAGGCTGATTGGCATGTACGATGTAGTTTCTTCTTGAGGTTTCCTCGGTTTTAGAATGGTTATTATCTGAGACACTTTCCATTGATCAGGAAAGTAACCTAAGTTTAATTGGTCCCCAAGTGAGCACCGAAATTGTTTTTATTTATTTAATTTTTAATAAAGAAAAATTTCCTACCCAGCTAGGATTCTAACACATAACTCGTGGATTCAAAGGTAGGCTCTCTTACCACTAAGCCACAAAGTGAGTCACAAATAATATTATGAACTCTGATTTTTGTGATTCACAAAATTATGTCGCCATCATTCTACGCCACATCAATGCTAGTTTTTTTATATAATTTTTGTTGCTGATTTTAGCCAAAAAAATATCAATTCTTATGTGATTGACAGTTGATTAATAGCCAATAATTGCTAGCGTGCGTGATTCAAAATTAATCAAATCATTAATATGTGCTTTAAATGATATTTAGTTCTTTTGCAGAAAGCTGTGAAATATATTTTGCATTTTGACATTTCAAAAAAAAACTAATTTCAACTTCCTGATTTACACACGTAAAGAAGAAGATTTTTTATTATGTTTAAGTATGGTGACGTCTACAGTATTCAATGAATATTTAAAGTGCACTAAATTTTAGTCGATTAATTTGAACTGTAATGTCAATCTATAATTTATATACTACAAAATGTTTTTAATATTAAATAAACCATACCACTGCACGAACGTCAAGTTAAAAAAACTAAATATCGTATTAATTAAGATGCTTTTATATTATTACAAATTCTGTAAGTAATTAAAACTTTTTTCCTCCAAATTTATCGTTTATTTTATTTTATTTTATTTTTAAATAATAAATTTTTTAAACAAAACAGAAAAGAGAAAATTCTCTTTTAGGTCGGAAAAGTTTATTTATAACGCAGACATACCTAGATTTTTATCTAGATAAGGGGACAGGTGATAACTGCAAATTGTAGATTCATGTTCGCTATTTATTTGCTTTATAAATTTTAAAAGCTCAAATTATAGACTGTCACCAAAAATTCTGTATTCCGACCTAAAAGATAATTTTCTCTTTTGTTTAAATAGATCCAGCTAATGCGTCCAGCAACAAATAATTGTTTATTATTTTGCTTAGTAGACAGCCAGATTTAGTTCGCTTCAGGCTACCCCACAGGCAGTTCAGATGACTAAAAAAGAAGAAACATAATGTCAACTGATATTGCTGGACCCTGAATCGAATTATCTTTAAAGCTGTCTTTCCTAATTTCATTTTACTCATATTTAAGTACTAAGGAAGCAGAATTCTGTTGGATTTTTATCTAGATAAGCGGGCAGGTCATGAATGCAAATTGTAGATTCTCCCTTGTCCGCTATTTATCGGTCTGTTCGCTTTATCTGTGTTTGCTTTATAAATTTTAAAAAGCACATATTACAGATTGCCACCAAGACTTTTGCATTCCGACTTAAAAGAAAATGTTCTCTTTTCTCTTCTGTTTAAATAGATAGATGTCGCTAATGCGTATAAAAAAATCCAAAGAAATTGCCGGAAAGATAAAGACAAATATGTGTCTAACATTTTGCCAGGAAGTAGAAATCCACTTACATCGAAATGAAACAAGAGATCTCTTTCAGAAAGTAAAATTACTGGCTCGGGAATTCAAACCCAGAAATTACGCTATAGAGGATGAGAATGGTAATATGGTAAGCGATATGGATGCGGTTCTGGAGACTTGGAAGAAATAATGCACAGAACTCTACAAAGCCAAAACCTCTAATATTAATCATATAACAGCACTGCAAGTCTCAACAACAACCCTAGAACCAGATATCCTAAGGTCTGAAGTCGATGAAGCCATAAAACACCTTAAAAGAAATAAATCACCTAGTTGCGATGACATCACGGCAGAACTTTTACAGAACATGGGTGAACATGGTCTCCAATTAATGTCGAGACTGTGCAATCATGTATGGAGAATCGGCAAATGGCCCAGTGATTGGTGTACCGCACTATTTACTCCCATTCATAAGAAAGGCGTAACCACAAAATGTAGTAACTACCAAACCATCTCACTAATTTCACACCCAAGTAAAATTCTGTTGAGAATCATCAAGTGTCGCATGCAGACATACCTGGATAGAAAAATACCACAAGAACAGGCAGGCTTCGTGAAGGGCAAAGGCACAAGGGAACAAATTCTTAATATGCGACAACTCACTGAGAAAGCACGAGAATTTAAAATTCCGATGATCATCTGCTTTCTGGATTATCAGAACGCATTTGTCTGTGTAGACTAGGCAGTTTTGTGGAAAGTTCTACATGAGATAGGGGTTCCTAATCATCTGTCAGCTCTGGTGAAAAGCCTATATAAGAACAGTGAAACCAGAATAAGAATTGAAAACCATAAGTCCGATCCTTTTAAAATAGGTAGAGGAGTCCGACAAGGATGTATTCTATCTCCAAGTCTTTTTAATTTCTATGGGGAATATATAATGAGAAAAGCACTCGACAAATGGAATGGCGGTATTTCTATCGCAGGAAAGATCTCAAATCTCAGATATGCAGATGATCATTAATAACTGCATCCGAAGAAGAAATGTCCAGCCTGCTGCAGCTAGTGGAAGCTGAAAGCAATAGATGTGGTCTCAAGGTCAATAAACAAAAACAAAAATTATAATAGTAGATTATTCAAATTCACTTCAGACAACAGGAGCCTTAGACCAGTTTGAAGTGGTTAACGAGTTCAATTATCTAGGATCCTACATCAGTAATACAGGATCTTGTGAAACAGAAATACGTAGGAGAATAGGCATGGCCAAAATGCTATGAGTCGATTATCGAAAATTTGGAAAGATCGCTCCTTGTCGGAAAACACCAAAATAAGATTAGTACGTGCCTTAATTTTTCCCATATTTAATTACGGATCAGAAACATGGACAATGAAATCGGAAGACAGAAAAAGGATTGGCGCCTTTGAAATGTGGTGCTGGAGAAGAATGCTTCGGATCTCATGGACGGAACATATAACAAATCACTCAATCCTCCAAGAACTTAATATTCAGACTCGACTTTCCTCTAAGTATTTGCCTCTCCACCGTCTTAAAATTTTTCGGCCATATTGCAAGAAGAAGTGATGATAATATTGAGAGACTTATAATTTCGGGAAACGTTGAAGGGCGCAGAAGTAGAGGTCGCTCACCTACTCGATGGACGGATCAAGTACAGAAAGCCAGTGGAAAAACATTCTTTGAATTCATGAGGGAAGCTCAGGACAGAAGCCGATGGAAAGAGATAGTTGCTCGTATTATAGGGAATCACGACACTCAGCAATGAGGAAACGACTGAGGAGGAGGAGAAGGAATGCGTATAGAAGCAAACAGTTGTTTACTATTTTGCTTAGTAGACAGCCAGATTTAGTTCGCTTCAGCGTACACCACAGGTAGTTGTAATGAGTTTAAAAAGAAGAAACATATGTCAACTGATGGTGGCAGCCCCTGAATCGAATACAATTTAAAGATGTTTTTCCTTAATAATTTTTTATTATTTGTAAAAAAAGTTCGGAATACTTACTTTACGTTGAGTCCGCGAGTCTTTACCCGTGCGTCATTAATACCTGGCGAGATAAAACATATACTTTTTATCTAGCATCATTCTCTTCCACGCATGAAACTCATGACATTTATTTTATTTTTATTTTTATTTAGCGTATGGCACCTGACACATTTACATTTACATATATTTTGTATAAGACAATACATAGGTTCACAAACGCACATCTAACTTATTTACATAGTCTATCGACTCTGGAGTCGCCATCAGGAAATCCTCTGACCTGCCATGATATAATCTTGTGGGACACTGTTCTGTGATGTGATAGATGGTTTGTGGTTGTCCACAGTCACAGAGTGGGGATGGTCGTTTACCCCATTTGTGCATCATGTAACCACATCTGCCGTGTTGGGTTCTGATTCGGTTCAGCATAGACCATGTGTTGCGTGGTAAGTCAAAGCCTGGTGGTTTTTGTGTGATACAGGGTAAGTTGCTATTTTGTTGTTCCATCCATTCTCGAGTCCATGTTGTCGTTAAATTGAACTCACCCTCCACAGCAACCTTTGCTGTTTTTATTGGTGGTCGTCTGGAGCGCAGGCGGTTACCGTTGGCGGCATCTATATCTTGATGGATTGGGAGGTTCTCGTTACCTACTATCTTTCTGTACTCACTAGTGAGTGCGTGTATGCGTCGTAGTTTGGGTGGTGGAATGTGGCTCAGTACTGGGAGCCATTGCGTAGGGGTGAATTTGATAACTCCAGCAATCATTCTCATTGTATTATTCAATTGGACATCTACTTTGTGTATATGTGGGCTGTTAAGCCATGCTGAAGAGCAGTATTCCGCAGTTGAGAAGACTAGGCCCAAGGCAGATGATCGCAAGGTGGAAGCCGATGCTGCCCCATGTTGTGCCGCACAGCTTCTGGATGATGTTGTTTCTGGATTTAAGTTTTTCTGCTGTTTTTGTCAGATGTTCCTTGAATGATAGGGTTCTGTCAAGAGTCACCCCAAGGTACTTTGGTGTTTTATTGTAGGCGAGTGTGGTGTTTTCGAACTGAATATTGAGTATTTATCCTGCAAGCTTGTTATTTAGGTGGAAACTGGAAACCTCTGTTTTCGTAGCGTTTGGTTGGAGCCTCCATTTACGGAAATATTTTCCCACTATGTGTAAGTCCGCCGTGAGGATTTCTTCTGTTTCTTCAAATGACTTACACCTTGTTGCAAGGACCCAGTCATCGGCATAACCAAACTTTCTTGATCTGGTTTCTGGTATATCAGAGATGTATAGGCTAAAGAGAAGAGGAGCCAAGACAGATCCCTGAGGCAGTCCATTCTTCAGTTTCCTTGGGGTGCTGATGTCAGATCCCATGACCACTTGAATCGTTCTGTCGGCTAGCATGCTGTTGATTATTCGAGCGGTGAAATTACAGGGGATTGTACGGAGGAGCTTGTATATCATGCCTTCTCTCCAGACTGTATCGTAGGCCGCTGTTAGGTCTATGAATGCGGCTGCAGTTTTAAGTTTTCGCTGGAACCCTGCCTCGATAAATGTGGTAAGTGAAAGAACCTTATCAGCGCAGCTTCTTTTGGGTCGGAAACCTGCCTGATCAACCGGTATTGTTTCAAGCAGCTTTGTGCTAATTCTATTGTAGATAAGGCGCTCTAGAAGCTTAAACGTAACCGATAGTAGGGCTATTGGTCTGTAATTCTTAGGGTTGTTATCATTTGGTTTCCCTGGTTTGAATATGGCAATGACCTTCGAGCGTTTGAGTTCCTGTGGTATGATACCAGTCTTCATAATATCCGTGAAAATGTGGGCTATCCATTCTCTCGCATATTTGCCGCAGTTAATTAAGAATTCGGGATGAATATTGTCAAAACCTGGGGCTTTACCTGGCTTTACATCCTTGAGAGCAATAGTGACTTCTTCGGAAGTGAAAGGGCGGGAGTATTCGGTGTCTGTAGATTGGAGTTTTAAAGTTTTGAGCTCTCGTTTTACCTTGGTTGTATGTGGCTTGTCTTTCGGTGCTCTAGATGTTGATACCAGATGTGAGGCAATAGTGTTTGGGTTAACTGTTCTTTTGTTCCTTGTTATAGGAGTTCCGCTTCCTAATTTTCTTAATAATGTCCATGCTTGCCTGCTTGATGTTTGAAAATTAAGACTTTCTACAGTTTCGGACCATTTTTGTTGTCTTGCTGCATCTAGGCTATGGAATAGTTCATCTGCTATTTCTTGATCGCCACTTTCAAGGAAATGTTGGTACAGTTCTTCACTATTATGGGACCAACCGGGAATGTATTCTTTTCGATAGCCTCTTGGTATATGCTTTTTGGCCGTGCTTATTACAGCTCCAGCGAACCTTTTGTAATTTCTGCCGGTAGGGGGTATCCATCCTAGAGTCTTGTCCAGTTCTGTGGAAAACCTACTCCACTTAGCTTTCTTCAGATTCCACCGTGGGCGAGGGATGGATGTGATTATAGGAATTTGGGTTCCTGCCTCTATGATTAATGGGCGGTGTTGACTGAACTCATGACAAACCAGCTGCCGTTTGTTATTAAGTAAAAACACATGTTATTTTTATGAACCATCTAGACTCAGTGCATTGAATAGAGATAGGTACAAAAAAAGACGATTCGGTATGTTTTCATATTTTAAGCACAATTTGTTTGACGTTTCTGCTTTGTTTACTTTTGTGGCTGTCAGTCAGTTGAATTTTTTGCGGTTTTTGTCGCATTTTTGCGTTTTGAAGTTTCTTTTTATTACACAAACAGTTCTTTTCACAACTAATTTTATTGGGCTTTGAAATTTTAAGGTAAATAATTGTATTTTGGCAATTAATATTTAAAACATACAAAGCTAACGTCATTCACAAAGTAAAGAAATGATTGTGTTTAGATTTCCGTCAAAGTGAATAAAATAACAAAAATAAAATATGTTATTGAGTTTTTTTATAAATTGTTTATTTATTTATTAATCAATAATAATAAAAGAATTTATTAAGCTACTTCAAATGTAGCTGTAATTCTGCACAAAAATTTTGAAGCAAAACTTACATTTGACATTCTATATATTTGATAACGTCAAATTTTATCATAAAACCCGTAATCGGAACAATAGCCACTTTCTGTCAGTTGTTGTTGCGTGAAATATATTTCCGACTTATTTCGTATGCTTTAAATGATGACGAACGGGTAAGACTCGCGGACTCAACTGTTCCGTGTTCGGAACACCCAACTTTAAATTCGGTATTTCCAATGGTTGGCCACATAGATGGCCCTTGGCCCTGTCATTTGCTATAATTAAGTCTTCTTCTGTGCAGGTCTCTCTCATCTCTGTGCATGTTAGTTGATGCCGGCTGGTCTGAACCGCGCCACAGTCGCAGGTATGGTCCTCCTAGTATCCCCATTTTTTCAGGATATTAGCACAACGTGAAACGCCGGTTCTTAGTCTGTTTAGCGCTTTCCAAGTCGGATACGGTAAATTGTGTCCAGCAGCCATTTCCTCTGAGGGAGAAAAATGTGTCGCGGTAGCTGACGCTTGCCATAGGTGTATTCGGCGCCTCTCTGGCGCTTCGGGGATGGATCTTGATGTTTTCAGAAAGTTTTTCCGAGATCTTAGTCTGCTTGGCTGTTTGGTTATCATAGAAGGGGTGTCTTAGGTCCGCCTCCTACTTTTTCCGTTCTACCTCTGACGTGACCTTCCTCCTGATAGGTGGTGGAGCAATCCCAGCTATGGGGTATACCTCTTCGATAGGTGTCGGTTTCAGGCAACCCGATATTATACGAACCGTTTCATTTAGAGCCACGTCGATGTTCTTTACGTGAGCAGAGTTTGCCCATACTGGTGCTCCACACTCCACGGCCGAAAAACATAATGCTAATGCAGAAGTGCGGAGAGTGTGTGGTTGTGCTCCCCATTTTGTATTAGTTAGCTTGCGGATGATATTATTTCTGGCACTTCTTCTTGACATCTTCACAGTGGTATCGGTAAGACAGAGTTCTATCCAGACGGACGCCAAGGTATTTTGGCGTCTCGTTGTGTCCCAGCATCTGACCACGCCATTCCACCTCCAGCGGCCTTCGGGCATGCTTGTTTCTCAGGTGGAAAGCACATACCTGGGTTTTTGTGAGATTGGGTTTCAGATGGTTTTTATCGTAGTATAGGGCATCTGTCAGTTTCACTTCGACTTCATTGAAGGTTCTTCCCTGAGTTGCCACAGCTGTATCATCAATGAGGACACTTCCCTCTGGTAGCCCATTTTTTGGTCCCTCCACCGACTGTTCTTGGACTGGAGCGTTACGTAGAAGCGTCTATTGTGGAGGAGACCTTTTCACTAACCTTGTTAGTCGTAAATCCTTTGTAGTTTCATAGAGTTTTGCGAGTAGCCGTTGATGGTTAACTATGTCATAGGCGGCAGTTAGGTCTATAAACGTTACTCCTGTTATTTCTTCGGAATTACTGACATGTTTTTTGTTAGTTCCAGGTTCTTATAATTTCTTCTTCTTGTAGTGCCAATCCGTTTCGGATGTTGGCGACCATCATAGCAATCCGCACTTTGCATACTGCTGCTCTGAAAAGATTTGTAGTGGTTCTTCCTGGTCCTCGCTTTCCCTCTACTTTTCCCTGTAAGACCAGTTGCAGCAGTCCATATCTTTCACTGTTCCTCATGATATGACCGAGGTATTCGATTTTGGCTATTTTTATTTTGATTAACAGCTCTTTTTCTTTTTGCATTCTCAGCAAAAGAATTATAATATTGCTTATAATTTACTGTTTTTATTTTATTTATCAGCCGACTATGTGGAAGACGGTTAAAAGACCTCATATGTGAAGAATATAATTCGTATGAATCCGAGGCACAAAATGGGTTCAGAGTCGGTGGCAGATCAAGAATAGACACTATTTTTAGAGTAACCCAAGTAATATAAAAAATGCTTTCAAGAACACCATAATTACATTTATTAATGCAATTTACTATTTTGGTTGGGAATAAGCCATACTTTTACTTTATTAGTAGAAGACAAATTAAAAGAAGACAACCGAAACAACCAAAAACTATAAAGTTATAAAAAGTCTAAGAAACAATAAAAAAAAGGAAATAACATCGATGAAGAACGAGAATAGGTCCTATTGATAGAAGGAGGTGTAGGTGTAAGGAACAGAAGAAGAAGGGACAATAACGAAGAGATGGAAAGAATTTTTCCAAACATTTTTATATTTCTAAAAATATATTTATGTAATATTTCCAAAAACAATATATACTGTTGGACTTCAGTCGCTATTCTTTTTTAATTACACTCACCGACACAAAATTCCGCCACTAAAAATTTTTGATTAAGTTTGACAACTTATGACTTTATTACTTGTACTCCAATTTTCAAGATTCTTACATTAGTTTGTAGATACATGTATTGGTATCGTTTGACATTATTTCGGTAACAAAAAAATTTTGCTTAGATGGCATTATACGGGGCTGAAGGGAAGCGTTGTATTTTCTCCTAACTTTAGAAAATTCTGTGGAAAAATTCAAGAGCTAATTTTGATTCATAGTCCTTTCGTATTATCTCGGAGGCATTAATAAGATTTTGTTTTTGGAATTATCCGAATATCTCTTTTCTTGTAAGAGCTGCGCACTTTTTTGTAAAGGAAAACGCTGATGGACTTATAAACATAAATATCTTAAATAGAGATTGGATTGATAAGATTAGAATGACCCGAAGGCAGCCCAAATCTCAATCCTATCGAGGATTTATGGGATGAATTGAAAATAGCTATTTGCCATTATTCTAGGCCTCTAGAAAATTTGGTACAGTTATGGCCCTGGTAGAAGAATATCGGGCTATTCCCCAGGCAAGGATAACACATCTTATTTATTCGATGCCAAACAGATTGCGAGCAGTCGTTGTTGCGAGAGGTGGACATACCTGCTATTAAATTGATTTGTTGTTCATTTTGTTTTGTATTGTTAATTTTAGTGCGTTTGATATTTTTAATTAAATGAACCTTCAAAGCAGTGTTTTTATTTACATCTTTTACAAGAAAAGAGATATTCAACTAATTCAAAAACCAAAATCTTAGGAATGCCTCCGTGATAATACGAAAGGACTATGAAACAAAATCAGCCCTTCAATTTTTCCACAGCATTATTTAAAGTTAGGAGAAAATACAAGGCTTTCATTCATCCCCGTATAATTTTTGCCTTAAGGCTATGGGTACATAATTCGCAAATATTTTACATGTATCCCTACTTTTTCTGTCTTTACACGGCAAATTACGTGTAGTAAAATTCACACTGGTATGGATATGTAAACATTATTAGAATGTCATTCTACTTGAAAATGTCATCATTAATTTAAAGAGATGGGTTTTGAATGTTCTTGGATAACTGTTATTTTTATAATTGCAAATTTATTAATTCAGTTAATAAATGTGATAATTTTTTCACTAACTAACTATGTATTCAGTGATTGTAATAATTTATTTGTACAACAAAAACTAATACTCAATCGAGAAAAGAGGAAAAGTGTTAAAGTGATTTTTTAATAATATATTGTTATGGAACGCTTACAATTTTGAACATCTTTAACAACAAAACACTTGGATCACAGAATATATTATCCTGATGTATTCTCTGCTTGGATCTTCCACAAATAATACACAATAAATAACTTTTTATTAAATTTACGTCTTAAATCAATTATTTATCAAATACACTATATATCAATAATATTTAATCAATAACTCAAAATATTCCCGATGCAATGTCAAATATTTAAAATTCTCACTGATTGTCAGTGTCTGACTGACAATATATGCTGACAATATTATATTCGGATGAGTGCGTTGTAAGACAAAGATAGATTTGGAAAATATTACCACGGCATTGTGTTAATTTTTTTCGAATCCTGAAAAAAACAATAAATATTTTTGAAAAATTTAAACGCAGAATGAAAGACTAAATTATTACCGAGGGCCGAAAGTTCCTTAGAATAAATAAAAAGTTTATTTTGAATGAGATATCTGAAATTAAAAATCACACTAAATTTTCTCTTAGTTTTTCACCCCTGTAACTTATTAAAATAAACATTATAGAAGTTCTCAGGGACTTTCGGCCCTCACTAATAACGTAATCTTTCATTCTGCGTTTAAATTTTTCAAAAATACTTATTAGTTTTCTCAGGATTCGAAAAAAATGAATCCCCATTTGAATAGCATTGCAGCCGAAAATACGTACCGATCCTCTTAATCAAAATTTTTTTGTACCGGAATAATAGTCTGGTCTGATTATCGGAGAATAGGCCATTTAGGGAAAAGTTATTTACCTGCAATTTTATTGCTGGAATCGAATCTTATGATTGTATATATTAATAATATAGGTATGCAAAGTCCGCAGATAGTGTGCTACTTTTTTTATAAACAAAATGGCGCCCGAAAATCGTCTTTTTTTCAATTTTTGCTCTATATCTCCAAAGATTTTAACTTTACACCAAAAACACTCAAATAAAAATTCACCGCAATTAAATTCTGCATAGAAACGTGTTTTTTCCGATTTACTTCGACGAAAACTTTTCCCGGAAAAAGCGGGTTTTTCCAACAAAATCTTTAATTTTAAACTAAACTTTTAGATAAGTAATTGTTAATCAATAATTAAATAACTTGGTAATGTAAAAGCCCTTTTTGTATAGATTATAATTCCAGAAGCCGATAGAAATTGAATAAACAGTTTAGCAATTGAATTGTTAATTAAAAATTTACGGTCGCTATAATAACGACAATTATTATGATGCATAAGAATAACTATGATTTTTTCATAAAAAGACCTATCTAATGTACTTTACAGAATTGAAATTGGGCTATTTAAGCGGCCTCAGGAATATTTTAAAATTAAAAAGAATTTTTTGGCTTATAAACAAATAGAATATCTCGGGAAATATTAAACTAAATTAAATTGTGAAAACGGTATTCGAAAAACTGCGGCAGGACGCTTCTTTTAAAAGAAAAAACGTTTAATTATAATGAATAGTTCCTGAGATACAACCGGTTAAAATTGACCGGAATTCGCGGCAAAGATATAAACAATAGGATCATAATTTTCAAACCATAACCTTTTTATTTTTGTCCTCTTTCTCCACACCAATTTTAATATCCTTAAAATACTCATAACATATATTATTATAATAAAAACTATCGATAATACGTGTGAAAATTGCCAAAAATAGCAAAATTCCAATCAAAAATTAGGTTGGAGAAAATGTAACCCTCAAAGTGCAAAATCTGTATACGTTAAAAAAATGCATTTTCTCGGCTTCCCATGGAGCAATTTGCTTTTTTTTTTGTTCCCAAGTAACTCGAGTAGAGCCATCGAACTAACGGATTATTAAATGTCAGACTTGCTTTTGTTTTGTTATAATAAATTAATTTATTTTTATAACACAAAATTTTAATTTGTTTAAATAAAAATTGTTTAAATACTTATACAGCTTTAAAATGAGAATATTTATGTTTTTAACTTTAAAAGGTACACTTGTAGTAAGTTTATCTAAAAAAAAGCCTACAACTGGAAAAAATATGTAGTTTTCTGTTCTTATAAATAAATTAATCTATTATAACAAAACAAAAGCAAGTTTGACATTTAATAATGCGTTAGTTCGATGGCTCTTCTCGAGTTATCAGGGAACAAAAAAAAACAATGAAGGAAATTGCTCCATGGGAAGCCGAGAAAATGCATTTTTTTAAGGTATACCGATTTTGAACTTTGAGGGTTACATTTTCTCCAACCTAATTTTTGATGGGAATTTTGCTATTTTTGGCAATTTTCACACGTATTATCGATAGTTTTTATTATAATAATATATGTTATGAGCATTTTAAAGATATGAAAATTGGTGTGGCGAAAGAGGACAAAAATTAAAAGGTGATGGTTTGAAAATTATGATCCTATTGTTTATATCTTTTCCGTAAATTCCGGTCAAATTTCACCTGTTGTATCTCAGGAACCACTCTTCGTAATTGAATGTTTTTTCTTTTAAAAGAAGCGTCCTGCCGCTGTTTTTCGAATACCGTTTTCACGATTTAATTTAGTTTAATATTTCCCGAGATATTCTATTTGTTTATAAGCCAAAAAATTGTTTATAATTTTAAAATATTCCTGAGGCCGCTTAAATAGACCAATTTCAATTCTGTAAAGTACATTAGATAGGTATAGTGTCTTTTTATGAAAAAATCATAGTTATTCTTATGCATCATAATTATTGTCGTTATTATGGAGACCGTAAATTTTTAATTAACAATTCAATTGTTGCTAAACTGTTTACTCAATTTCCATTGGCTTCTGGAATAATAATCTATACGAAAAGGGCTTTTACATTATCAAGTTATTTAATTATTGATTAACAATTACTTATCTAAAATTTTAGTTGAAGATTAAAGATTTTTTTAGAAAAACCCGCTTTTTCCGGGGAAAGTTTTCGTAGAAGTGAATCGGGAAAAACACGTCTCTATGCAGAATTTAATTGCGGTGAATTTTTATTTGAGTGTTTTTGGTGTGAAGTTAAAATCTTTGGAGTTATAGAGCAAAAATTGAAAAAACACGATTTTCGGGCGCCATTTTGTTTATAAAAAAAGTAGCACACTATCTGCGGACTTTGCATACCTATATTATTAATACATACAATAATAAGATTCGATTCCAGCAATAAAATTGCTGGTAATAGCTATTTGTATAACAAGGGAGGAAAGTGCTACTTTTCCTCCCGAGAATGAAGTTTACTGCCCGACGCGTAGCGGAGGGCAGTAATCATTCAAGGGAGGAAAAGGCACTTTACTCCCATGTTATACATATGGTTTTTCCACCTTCCTCAAATTAATAACAAGTCATTTTTCATTTCTACTTAATTTATTTATGTAACTAACCAACAAAATTTATTAAAACTAAAACTAGCAAGTAGGTACAATATAACTGTCAACTGTCAAATATAAGTAAAATTATTAATGTAAACATTGTTAAATCAAAATAACAATTTACTGTTTTTTACCATTTTGCAAAATACTGGGTGTTTTATAAATAAACGTTAAAATGTATAGATACTTACGTAATAGAAAATAGATATTGTACAGGGCGTCAATAAGTTATATTTCATAAATGACGTCACTTTTACTTTTCCTCCCTAGGGAGGAAAAATATTTTCCTCCCTAGGGAGGAAAAGTATAACTTTGCTCCCTACAATCAGGTCTGGAAAAGTATACTTTCGGTAGAGGTAGGTGGAAAATAACTTTTCCTTGTATTTTGCTAATTAGCCCAGAGTATAATAACAAACGATATCAATGCATGTATGTAGTACCTACAAACTGATGCAAGAATCTCAAAAAGTTCAGTCAATATGTACTCTACGAGCTCCCTAGTGGCATCTAGTGGGAAAGTTTTGGGGTAGTTCTGATTTCTTTCATTATATATGGATTTTGGGCTGCTGAATCCGAATATGAGGTTTGCGGACAAAATTTCTTGCCGAAACATTGAAAAAATCGCGAGAAAATCTAAAAATTTCAGCTTTTTTCCGCTTTTTTACTCAAATCTCGAAAACTATTAACTTTTAGTAAATGGTCTGTTAACAGAAATTAAAGTACTTAAAATTATCTATAAATATCAATATTTACTTTTTTTTTCAGACGAACCGTTCGGTCTAAAGTGCAAGTTGAAAATTGCCAATTTTTAACGGTCTCCGCAAAACCCAATTTTTACATTCCAAAACTTTAGTTTTTATTAGAATGCTGTCATTTGATAAATTTCTCCTAGTTTTCTGTACAAATAATAAATGTTAGTTCATATATAAATATGGTAGGTCTCTTCTCACAGCTTCCATGAATCCATTCCATCATAAAATACCGAGAATGTTTCTGCTTTTCCCTTAGAGCCACAGAAGATCAGGCACAGATGGAGTCACAGTTTCAGTTGGTGTGAACATTCCCTTCGGATCTTGATTTCTGATAAACCTTGAGGTTTTGTCCTTTCAAAATGTATTAGTTAAACAGCTCTCTGACTTCCATAAACCTCAGGTGCGGGTTTAGTTTTTAGCCGAGGAATGGATTGGTTAGGAGCTATTCCATGTTTTGGTGCAATACAAGAAATGCCATTCATGACGTAAAAAGTGTGGTATATGTCGATTGTATGTACGTTAACCCTTTCTGTGCCAACGCTGCATATATATGTTTTTGAAAAAGTGGGTCTGTATTCCCAGCCGCCATATATATACGTTCAAGGTGTTATGGTCTCAATTTACCAAAGCCGAAAATATGCGTTGCTTATAAAATTTTAGACTCATTGGTGTCCCAATGCCGTAGAAATATGTCCGAAAATGTTAGATTATTGTTCCCAAAGCCTCAAAATGTTGGTACCTAAGACAGGTCATGCGGACCCATTGCCGTATAATATATTTGTTCACATATTTTAGATATATCGATACATGTTTGTCAAAGTAACGTAAGTGATTTTTGAAAATCATGTTTTTCCATTAAACTAACGCTATTATTGATTACAAGGTTACTGCCAAAGTGTAGTAAGCCTATACATAATATGTTTAAAGTAATTCCAGGCTTACTACACTTTGGCAGTACCTTCTAAATAATAATAGCGTTAGTTTAATGGAAAAATATGATTTTTTGCCAAAAATGTCACTTATGTTACTTTGCCAAAAATGTATCGATATGCTATATTGTAGCACTGGTGGCAACGCTTATAGGTAGCTGCTAGAAGGTGAAACGTTTGTAGCCACAGAAAAGACCAGAAAAAAAAGAAGCAAATCGAGATACATGTGTGCAAGATGCGGAGTCGCCCTTTGCGTAGTGTCATGTTTTGAGGAGTACCACACAAAAGAAAACTTTTAATGTTAATTTAGATTACATTATTTGTTTTAAGTTAGTTACATTTTTTCAAGTTGGTTTTGCTCTCTGATGAGTACTTTTGAAAAGAAAATGTTTAAGTTGGTTAAAAAAACCTCACTAAAAAACATGTTTTGGTCATCTATTTGTTTATTTATATGCGACGTATATATAAGGCAATGGGACTCCCAGCATGAAAAAACCTTTGGAATTGAGGGGCCAACATGCAAATTAAGGCCTAGCATAGAAAGGGTTAAAATCAGCGTTTTCGTACACCTGTTGTGTAAAGCACGGCTGTTCAATTTTCTGCGGATCGCCTGCGATTGCTGACAGTTCCAGATAAGCAACGCACTTGCTCAACGTGTTGTAGCGGCAGTAAGGCCCAGATAGTTGGTCTCACCATTCCTTGCAGGGTTGGCCGTTTTCTCTACAAAAAGTACGGCTCAATAAAATAGGTTGATGTAGTTTCCTCTTTGGGGTTTTGTTCATCCTATACAGAAGCTGTTCGCCTGAAAGTGTCAGCATTCGCAGGCGATCCGCAGAAAATTGACCTGCCGTGCTTTACACAGCAGGTGTACGATAACGCTGATTTTAGCGTACATACAATCGACGAATGCCACACTTTTCACGTCATATGTGGCATTTCTTGTATTTCACCAAAACATGCAGTAGCTCCTAAGCAATCCATTCCTCGGATAAAAAAGAAACCCCGCGCCTGAGGTTTATGGAAGTCAGGGAGCTGTTCAACTAATTCATTTTAAAAGGACAAAACCTCAAGGTTTATCAGAAATCAAGATAACAGATCCGAAGGAAATGTTCACACTAACTGAAACTGTGACTCCATCTGTGCCTGATCTTCTGTGGCTCTAAGGGAAAAGCAGAGACATTCCCGGCCTCTTAGGACGGAATGGACTCATGGAAGCTGTCACAAGAGACATACCATACCTATGAACTAACATTTATTATTTGTACAGAAAACTAGGAGAAATTTATCAAATGACAGCATTCTAATAAAAAATAAAGTTTTGGAATGCAAAAAGTGGGTTTTGCCGAGACCGTTAAAAATTGGCAATTATCAACTTGTACTTTAGACCGAACGGTTCGTCTGAAAAAAGTAAATAGTGATATTCGTAGATAATTTTAAGTACTTTAATTTCTGTTGACAGACCCTTTACTAAAAGTTAATAGTGTTCGAGATTTGAGCAAAAAAGCGGAAAAAAGCTGAAATTTTTTGCTTTTTTTCGCGATTTTTTCAATGTTCCGGCAAGAAATTTTGTCCGCAAAGCTCATATTCGGATTCAGCAGCCCAAAATCCATATAATAATGAAAGAAATCAGAACTACCCCAAAACTTTCCTAGTCAAAACACAATTTTAGTGAATCAAAACTTGTCGTACTCACAGTGATTTGCCGATAAAGACAAACGTTATTATTTATTTCTTGGTATTAACAGTGTATATTTGAAAAATTCCAGTAAAATCATTTATGTAGTATGTTCCTAATAATAGGCAGGTATTAACAAACGCTGATAAAAAGCTTCCACTTCGTAAAACTCACAGAGAAAGTAGGTAAACTCATAATTTCACTTTAAGTTAAATATTAATACCCAATAACAAAATAAAAGACAAACAGGAAAGCAATTAGAAAAATAAAAAACCTATAGATAACTTAGAGATTGGAAGGTCGTTAGCTGTATTATAATATACTTTCTATTTTATAAAATTTCTTCGAATATGTTATAAACCGTCTCTCATTGTTTTAAATATTTACTTTGATATTTTTCAGAATTCATATTTTTTAACTAATAAGGGGAAAATTCCCAGTGAGGAATTCATAAATATATTTTTTATTTATTAATGTAACAACTATGATAAACCAGCATTTTATATGTAACCCAATCTGCTACTTTACTGTCCTAGATAGTCCCAACTGTTCACCTTTGGATCTAATAGTTATTGTTGCATACTTCACTGTTTTGGCTAGGTTCACTGCCAAAATGTTAACCAACATTTAAACATTTATCACACAAGTTTGAAAGGTTTGGTGTGTTTGAGCCTGCGGACTACGTCTTGATTATATTATAACACTTCCCTGTTTGTAAGGTTATAGAGTCGGTTTTTGTGATCTTTGGCAATCTTCTTTATTTCTTCTTTAATAATTGTTACTATACGAAGTTCCCCATGCAGGTCTTTGTTTCGGATATACCACGGAGCGGCGACTATGTTTTTTAATATTCGGTTTTGGACTATTTGAAAGCAAGTAGCAAGCATAGTTACTCTCATTATAACAGCACCATAGTTACAAACCATAGGACAGTACTGGTTTAAGCATCTGTTTATAAACTAATAACTTGTTCATGATTATAAGTTGTGAGATTCTGCCTAATATCCAATATAACTTCTTGTATTTCAGTTTCAACTCTTCAGTTTTCTTTCTGATATGTGACTGCCACTTTAAATAGCTAACCAAATGCGGCCCTAGGTCTTCTTTTCATAGCACTACAACCCGACAACCCATATCGAACGGTCGTCCATAATAGTTGGCTCAGTGGGTAGCCCCATTGCTCTTAAATCTGACCATATGTTATCTCTTCGTCGCATTCGTCAATGTCCTAAGGGCCTTCTTCCTGTTTTAGCTTCCTTCCAGATTTACTTGGCAAAGTAGTTATTAAGGAGTAGGGTTAGTAGCCACACCTTACAGTCCGTAATTTGAGGATCTGTTTGAAGATGTGAGGTGTGTGGAGTCCTGTGTTGCCTGATGTTAAATCCGAGATTATTTTAAACATCACAATCAATTAATATTAACATGTAAACTTTCTACAATTGTACAATATTTAAAGGGTTTTCACCCCTGTGTTTTGATGGCTTAAGCACGTAAAAATCCTGTTAACAGCACTTATGATGGACTTTTTAGTTTAAAAACCTTCTGTGATGTAGCCCTTTAAGGGATTTAAAAAAATATACCTTTTATAAAGGGTTTTAAATAATTTTTTGTGATTATTAGTATACAGCCAACTACTGAATATAATTTTAGACCAGGGTAAAAAGCTGGAAATAGACCATGTTCGGGACACTCAAAGATACAGGTAGCTTACTACTTTTTTAGTTATTGTAGATCTATAGGAAGAAAACCTGCCTGTTTCCTGTCTAGAGTTCGAGTCCGTTTCTTAATTATTAACAATTTAGTGCAAAAATCGCGATTTTTTCGATTTTTTGCACCTCATTCAAATGCTAAACAGTTAACATAAAACTACAAAATTTAATTTTTTAGAACATTGAAAAACCTTCAAATTCAAAATGCCGATTTTTGAAAGTTAAAAAGTTAATTTGTTGCTACGCAAACTGCAAAATAAGTGAAAATCGTTATTTGTTAATAACTTTTACTAAAACTACTTTGGAACTTTAGTGTTTCACACAAAGTTGTATATCAGGGTACTTAACAAACCCTCAAAATCTCAGACCGATCCATTAATTAGTTTAAAAGTTATTCTCTTTGTTTATCCCAGAGACCTTTATTTTGTAATAACATAAGACAGAAAATAATGAAGATAAGGCAATTCTGCGTATGTCAAATGAAAGTAGAAGAGTGATCAAAATGTATTAAAAAGAGATAAAAAAATTATCTAATATATTCAAAAATTATAATGCCAAATTTTTGTAATTTTGTAGGTTATAAACATTTAGAACAACTTTAAAAATATTGTCCGTAGAAAAAATCATTTTACATATTAGAAAAGTTGGTATTTTACACGAATTTTAAAAAAAAATTTGTATGATCATTAATGATACTATGATTAAAAAAATAGATATTTGTAAAAAAAATATTTTTACAGGAATTGCTTAAACAAATTATACTGATTATTAATTAATAAATTTATAAACAAATTGCATAATTGTAATGTACGTAGAAATTACATACAAATTAAAAAAAGAAAAATGAAAATCCATTGAGTTGATCCGGAGATACAGAAAATTGTATTATCGCTTTTTCGGTATTTTAACTCGGTGGATTCGTAGGTTCCCCCTAGTAACCGTTTGAACTACAATTTTGAAAAATCGTAGAGGGTGCTGTGAAGATACAATGTTTATGCAAATTTTTTAACAAAAAATACAAACCCCATTATTTAAAATGGCATCAATGAAATTCCTTAATTATTATAAAAAAATTAGCTGGGAATTAAAAAGAAAACAAATATCCAACTTTGTCCCTAATGGACCCAGGCTATTTTTTTTTTGAAAATTCGTGTTAAAATACTAGCTTTCCGAATATATAAAAAGATTGTTCCTACGGATAATATTTGCCAAGTTATTCTAAATGTGTATAAACTACAAAATTTCAAAAATTTGGCATTAGGATTTTTGAGTATATTGATTAATTTTTTTATCTTTTTTTAATACATTTTGATACTATCAGTCTTCTGGTAGGGGAGCCCAAGCGGGGATTTTTGCAGTTACTCGAGTGCGTCAGATTATTACATGGGGCGAAACCTGGTAGCCCGCAGATGTACCTCTACCATATATTGGCTCTTAACACAGGGGAGTTCGTTAAGGGGGGCCCGAAAAAAAAATCTATCCTTAAAAAAACTCGAAATTGTCAGATTAAGACAAGGTAAGTTAAGTACATGCAAAAGAGTGTATATTTAAAAAATCTGACGATTTGAGCCGGGCGGGCGTAAGGAAATTGGCGAGTCCCAAAGTTTCACAACAAAAAATATGTGCTAAATATTTTTTAAAAATCTATCGAATGATACCAAACACGACTTCCCACGGAGAGGGGTGGGGGGTGAATTTAATATTTTAAATACGAATCCAGCGATATTTCGCGAAATGAACATCAGATCGAAAAACTGTAAAATACACTTATTTAATATTTTTAAAAAATCTATCGAATGGCACCAAACACGGCCCCCCACGGAGGTGGGGTGGGGGGTTACTCTAAAATCTTAAATAGGAGCCCCCATTTTTTATTGCAGATTTGGATTCCTTTCGAAAAAATAAGTAACTTTTATTCTAAACATTTTTTCGAATTATGCATAGATGGCGTTATAATAGGAAAAAACGATTGTTGGAAATGGAAAATTAAATTAAAAAATGTCAAGCGCCCACTAAAATGGAAAATGTTACTTAACTTTTTTTGGTTTTAGGACCTACTCTTCACAACCCAATTGGTCTCCAAAGCGCTCGAGTGACTGCACGTTTAGCATACTTTGCTCCCCTACCATTTGGCATGCTCAGAATTGCCCAATGTTCATTATTTTCTGTCTTATGTTATTGCAAAATAAATGTCTCTGGGATCAACAAATAGAATAACTTTTAAACTAACTAATGGATCGGTCTCAAATTTTGAGGGTTTGTTAAGTACCAAAATAACCAACTTTGGGTAAAACCCTAAAATTCTAAGTTAAATTTAGTAAAAGTTATTAACAAATATCGATTTTCATTTATTTTTCAATTTGCGAAGCAACAAATTAACTTTTTAACTTTCAAAAATCAGTATTTTGAAGGTTTTTTAATTTTCTAAAAAATTAAATTTTGTAGTTTTATGTCAATTGTTTAGCTTTTGAATAGGGTGCAAGAAATCTAAATAATCGCGATTTTTGCAATCAATTGTTAATAATTAACAAACGGACGCGATATCTAGGCAGGAAACAGGTAGGTTTTCTTCCTATAGGTCTACAATAACTAAAAAAGTAGTCAGCTACCTGGATCTTTGAGTGTCGTGAGAAAATCCTTATTACCCTGGCAGGGGCGGCTCGTCGGGGTAGGCAAGGTAGGCGCCGCCTACCCTCTTCAAATGTAGTACAATAATATAAATTATTAATATAAATTACTTATTTCAAAATTGTAATTTATAAATTTTGACACAATACCTACAATAAAATAGCAAAAATTATCCAAATTATTTGTAAAAATATCCAAAAAATTTTCTCCGTAGTTATAATTATTGTACGCTCCTTGTAGTATCAGTAGTACTGTATAAGGCAAAGCGCCCACTGAGGTGGAATGGCCGTGGCCCGTGGCGTGGTATTGAGTAGAGGTGGCCGACTCGCTATTTTGATACAGCAGTTGCTTTTTCAGCATTATTCAACGTATTCAACGTTGATATAAGAAAAGCAAAATAATATTTGTTTGTTTTGTTTCAAAAAGCAGTTTTGTTGGCATTTAATGAGAACATATAAATAATATAAATAATTATAATTATTGTTAAAATAATACATCTAAGTACGGATATTTTTTGAACTGGCAAAAACAATATAACAAAATACATGGTGGTTGTAACATTTATATGGTCGTACTGTTTATTTAAATTTACTTTTGTTTTCACCCAATTTTGAAAAAATGTAAAAACTTTGAATTATCCACGTCCGTCTGTCCGTCCGTCTGTATACTACTCCGTCAATATACCAGCTAGAATGACAAATGAGGTGTCAAATGAAAGCTTATAATCCAAGGATGGTACTAAAGGTGAGATATTTGACGTATCCTGTCTGTCCGTCGGTCCGTCCGACCGCGAATATAACTCCTCCGTCATTATACCAGGTAGAATTACAAATGAGGTGTCAAATGAAAGCTTATAATCCAAGGATGGTACTAAAGGTGAGGTATTTGACGTAGGCTGTCTGTCCGTCGGTCCGTCCGACCGCGAATATAACTCCTCCGTCATTATACCAGGTAGAATTACAAATGAGGTCTCAAATGAAAGCTTATAATCCAAGGATGGTACTAAAGGTGAGATATTTGACCGAGGCGGTCTGTCCGTCGGTCCGTCCGACCGCAAATATAACTCCTCCGCCATTATACCAGGTAGAATGACAAGTGAGATGTCACATGAAAATTTATAATACAAGGATGGTACTAAAGGTGAGAAATTTGACCTAGGCTGTCTATCCGTCTTTTCGTCCGACTGCGAATATATCTCATCCGTCACTATACCAGATAGAATAACAATTGAGGTGTCGAATGAAAGCTTATAATCCAAGGATGGTAATAAATGTGCGAAATTTTACCTTCCTGTTTTAGAAATGCGACCAGAAGTACTGTTTTAAAGTCACCGGAATAGTACACGTGATATATTATTCGACGTTATTTTGCAAGAAGAGAATAAATATACAGGGTGAGGCAGATAATGGGCCTATTAGAAATATCTCGAGAACTAAAGAAAACAGGATCATGAAAATTGGAATACATGGGTTTTGAAGGATGATCTATTAAATGAAAATATTTTCATCTCTTTGCAACTTCCGGTTATACCGGAAGTTGCTTATAACTTCGGTTTTTTAAATGGGACACCCTGTATATTTTTACATTTTTGGATTCTATTCGATGTCTTCTTTCTTAAAATATGAGGATTTGTAATGTTATACAGGGTATTTTAAAAGATAATTACGTTTTTTTATTAATATCGTAGCAATATTCACACCTTGTAGAATTGTAGTAGTTTGACAACTAAAACTCTACTTACGTTCAAATGATTTTTAATATAGTCTGCTATTGTTAAGAATCATTAGTATAGCTAAATCTTTAATTTTAGTATACAGGGTTGGTCAAAACTCGGAATGAGTATTTTCTGAGTTTTCTTAAATGGAACACCCTGTATGTTAGTATTGTAATGAAATGATATTTTATGGTACTTTTTTATTTCTTAAGCATTCCCTATACCTAACTGCTTTAATTTGTGCTTAATTGTTAATCGCACCAACAATCTTAACTACGTAGGTATTTTGATAACTAAACCATTATTGGTAATTTTAAGGATCAGTCTGGATTATTATGTATTTATTTCTGAAAAATTATTTGTGATTGAATATTATCACGGCCAACCTAATAAAATTTTACGTATTTTTTGTTGCAATTAATGTTTAGTTTGAATCACCAATAACTCACAAATTAAAGAAGTTAGGTATAGGGAATACTTATAAAATAAAAAAGTACTATGAAATATCATTTCATTACAATACTAAAATACAGGGTGTTCTATTTAAGAAAACTCAGAAAATATTCATTCCGGGTTTCGACCAACCCTGTATACTAAAATTTCAAAATTAGCCATACGAATGCTTCTTAACAATAATAGACTATATTAAAAATCACTTGAACGTAAGTAGAGTTTTTAATGTCAACCTATTACAATTATACAGGGTGTGAATATTGCTACGAAATTAATAAAAAAACGTAAATATCTTTTAAAACACCCTGTATAATATTACAAAATCTCATATTTTAAGAAAGAAGATATTGAGGAGAATCCAAAAATGTAAAAATATACAGGGTGTCCCATTTAAAAAAACCAAGTTATAAGCAACTTCCGGTATAACCGGAAGTTGCAAAGAAAAGAAAATATTTTCATTTAATAGATCATCCCTCAAAACTTCTTTATTCCAATTTTCATGATTCTGTTGCCTTTAGTTCTCGAGATATTTCTAATAGGCCAGTTATCTGCCTCACCCTATATACTTTCGGTTCCATCACTGTCTGTTCATCTGTCTTTCCGTCCGCGAATACAACTCCTCCATTATTAATACAGATAGAATGACAAATGAAGTGCCGAATGAAGGCTTATAACCCAAGGATGGTATTAAAGATGAGACATTTGACATCGGACTTCCGGTTTTAGAGTTGCAACCGTATGAACTGTTCTAAAGTCACCGAAATAGTATAAGCGATATATCATTCGACGTGCCTCAGCAAAATGAGAAAAAATTTTGGTTTTGGATTTTATATCATTTCCGCTTAAAAAGTTCTAACCAGAATTGCCGCTATAGTCGCAGAAATAGTATATGTAACACAACAATCGAAGCGTATTGAAAAGTTGACTTTTAATCTTTAGTTCCTGTTTTGAAGTAATTTCTGTTTAAATAATAATGACGCAAAGTTTAGTCAAAATGACTCAAAATTAGTAAAATCGTATATCGATCGACGCAAAGTTACACGAAGCGTTCAAATATCGACTTTCAGTTATACGTTATACTTTCGATTAGTTTGGGTGAAAACCTAGGACTTACGAAGTCCAATTACTTGTTTTAACTGAGAATAAGACACAATATTATTAGAAATGGAATTGGAAAGATTCGAATTTGGAGGTAAAATTAAACTTCCACTTCGGAAATTGCTCCAAATGAAATATATAGCAATGCCCTGCACATTCCTAATTAATAACATCAAGTAAAAGAGTATTGAAAAGTACGTCAGTAGTGTAGAACATACAGTTTTCCAAAGTTTGTTTTCTCTTCAGGTGACAGCCACATCTTTGATTTTTTTTAAATAGGAAAGTACATAATGTGACACCTCATTTAAAAGCCTATGAAATACTGATTACAAAAATATATAATACTTTAATCCTTTTTGAGAGCGTAGGCGCAAAATTTCGTTTGAATTATTTTTAAATGCATTCATTTTTTTCGAATCCTGAGAAAAGTAATAAGTGTTTTTGAAAATTTTAAACGCAGAATACAAGACTACAGTATTACCGAGGATCCAAAAGTCTCTGAGGAATTCTATAATGTTTATTTTAATAAAAAGTTACAGGGCCGAAAAAAAAAAGAGAAAATTGAGTGTGATATTTAATTTTAAATATATCACTCACAGAAACTTTTTGTTTATTCTAAGGGACTTTTGTCCCTCGGTAATAATGTAATATTTCATTCTGTGTTTAAAATTTTCAAAAGTACTTGTTAGTTTTCTCAGGATTCGAAAATATGATTGCATTTAAAAAGAATTCAACCGAAATTTTGTGCCTACGCTCTCAAAAAGGATTAAAGTATTATACATTATTGTAATCAGTGTTTTAAAGGCTTCTAAATGAGGTGTCATATAATGTACTCTCCCATTTAAAAAAAATCAAAGTTATGGCTGTCACCTGAAGAGGGATCGCGCAATAATTCTTAGTCATTTTAAATCAAGTATATCACATAATTTTTGCGGAAGTGGATTATACAACAAAAAAAATTCATATTCAATGTAAATAAATAAAAACTTTAGAAATAGAAAACAAGAATTAAGTTATAATCTTAAGTTAAAGTAAATAATATAAACAGTAAATATAATAAAACAAATGTACTTATAATAAAGAATAAAAACAAATATGAAGTATCATCACCGCAACTGTCAAATAAATGTTACCAATTTATGCTAAAATGTCACATTCGTTCGATTACAGTTATAGCGTGTTCCGAACAAATGTGCTTCATAAAAACGCTTTATAGTCCATTTAGGTATACAAATGAAATGAAACATATTATTGTGTATTTCTTTAAGTTAACATTAATAGAATTCTTCAAATATTATTTCTACGCGTATATAATAAAATATATCTAGTGGCTGTAATTCCCGTGTACTCGGAAAAATGATTCTAAAAAAGAACACACTACCGCCAAAATATTTCGTGTTAGTATCATGTGACGTCACGGGCTATGACGCGGTTCACGTGCAACGGTAAGTAGATTAGACGAAGTATAAGTAGGTGGGCACTGTATAGAAATTTGTAGAAAAGTAAAATAATTTTACCACCAGTAAATTTGTCGGCGAGTTTGTACTCATAACAGTTGTTATAAAGTATTTATTACCTGAGAAACCCTAATAATATAAAACAGCTATACAGGCTTTTGAGGCATTTGCAATAAAGCATAATACCCGATATAATTTAAATTTTTAGGATATTGTAGGTAAAAATTTATTCGTTTAGTTAAAAAGTATTATAAACAGCGGTATTATTTTATTAAAAGATATTTCAACAAACGGATAAATTTATTAAGGGGGTAGGCGCAAAATCTTGGTCCAATGCTTTTAAATGCATTTTTTTTCGAATTCTGAGAAAACTAATAAGTATTTTGAAAAATTTAAACTCATAACGAAAGATTACATTATTACCGAGGGCCGAAAGTCCCTGAAAACTTTATAATGTTTATAATTATAATATACAGGCGTGAAAAAAAGAGAAAATTTATTGTGATTTTTAATTTCAAGTATTTAATTCAAACTAAACTTTTTGTATATTCTAAAACACTTTCGGAACTCGGTAATAATGTAGTCTTTCATTCTGCGTTTAAATTTTTCAAAAATATTTATTGGTTTTTTCAGGATTCGAAAAAATGAAAAAAATGAATTTAAATAGCATTGGACCAAGATTTTGCGCCTACCCCCTTAAAAAGTAAATGGAAACGTTTCGGGACCTCTAATTTATATTCCATAAACAGGGATATTCCTATAACTGGTACTTACATTTTTACTTGTTGGATTTTTGAGATGCTAGATTCGATTCTCTGCCATAATGTGTCAATAGTCAAATAACAAAGCTAGCAATATATAATAATTATTAATTAAAGTGCTTATTAAAAATGGTAAATAGCCGAAAAGAGTTTTACCGACAAATCCAGGAATTAAAAAGTTTCTATATAAATAAATATTTATGTTAAATTGTTGATCGTCTTGTATGATTTTAAAATTTTTAAATACGTCCTCGTATATTGCAACGCAAACTCAACGTGGTCACCATTCGAGTACCACTCGAAAATTAAACCTGCTGTCGATTAGTGGCAAGGGAACTGGCGCTACGGCGCGGCACTTCCAAAATACCACCCCTTCAAGTTCAAATCCTTTTTATAAACGTTAAAAATTGCAAATTTTTAATTTTTTTGCCAGATAGGGTGCACCCAATAATGATGTTTTCTCTTCTTTGGATTTTTAGCATTGAGGTTGGCAAACTAAAGAAATAAAAGTTAATCGGTGCTACTATATAGTACTTAGTCTACCGCGCTGTATTATAATATTACAATGCTGACAAAAAAATCTTTACAAAGTGAATAAAACGCATAAATCATAAGAATTATTATTCTAATTTCACAAATTATGTATTAATTAATTACAAATAATTGAACTTTCTAAGTCCTAGGTTTTCACCCATGGGGATCGAAAGTAGAACCGGAAGTCGATATTTGAACTCTTCGTGTAACTTTGCGTTGATGGATAAAATATTTCGCTAATCTTTAGTCATTTTTACTAAACTTTCGGTCATAATTGTTTAAACGGAAATAATTTGAAAACCGGAACCAAAGATTTAAACTCGACTTTTCAATACACTTCAATTAATGTCACATGTACCATTTCTGCGAATCTGATATGGTACTTCGGTTAAGAACTTTTTAACGGGAAATGATATGAACCCAAAAAGCATCCGGTTCTTCTTCTTCTTGAAGTACCGTCTCCTATCGGAGGTTGGCTACCATCACAGCAATATTAACTTTGTAGGCTGCAGCTCTGAACTATTGTATTTGTATAAATCCTCCTACGTCCCACATTTCTCTTTCCCGAGATATTTCCTTGGATTATGAGCCTTAGCAGGGAGTACTTTTCCCGTCTAATTATGTTGCCTAACTTTCCGGTTAGAACTTTTTAACCGGAAATGATATAAAAACCAAATTTATACATTTGTTCTCATCTTGCTAAGCCACGTCGAATAATATATCTTATACTTTTTCCATTTGCCATCATTTCGGTGACTTTCCAACGGTATTTTCCTATTGCAGCTCTAAAGCCGCAACTCTGAGGTCAAATTTCAAATATATCACATGTACTATTTCTGTGTCTATAATATGGCACTTCCGGTTAGAACTTTTTAACCGGAAATAATTTAAAAACCAAAAGTATACATTTGTTCTCGTCTTGCTAAGGCACGTCGAATAATACATCGCTTATACTACTCCGGCGACTTTAAAACAGTACTTCCGGTTTATTCTAAAACCGGAAATCCTAGGTCAAATTTCTCACCTTTAGTACCCATAGTAACCATATAAATAATAAATATATAAATATTACAACCAAATATTTTTTCTAATCTTACTAACGCACGTCGAATAATATATCTTATACTATTTCAGTGACTTTCCAACGGTACTTCCTATTGCAACTCTACAACCGCAACTCCGAGGTCAAATTTCAAATATATCACATGTACTATTTTTGTGTCCATAATATGGCACTTCCGGTTAGAACTTTTTAACCGGAAATGATATAAAAACCAAAAGTATACATTTGTTCCCATCTTGCTAAAGCACGTCGAATAATATATCGCTTATACTACTCCGGCGACTTTAAAAAAGCACTTCCGGTTTCATTTCTAAAACCGGAAATTCTAGGTCAGATTTTTCACCTTTAGTACCATCCTTGGATTATAAGCTTTCATTTGACACCTCATTTGTCATTCTACCTGGTATAATGACGGAGGAGTTATATTCTCGGTCGGACGGACCGACGTACAGCAGCCTAGGTCAAATATCTCACCTTTAGTACCAGCCTTGGATTATAAGCTTTCATTTGACACCTTATTTGTCATTCTATCTGGTATAATGACGGAGAAGTTATATTCGCGGTCGGACAGACCGACGGACAGACAGCCTAGATCAAATTTATCACCTTAAGTACCATCCTTGGATTATAATCTTTCATTTGACACATTATTTGTCATTCTACCTGGTATAATGACGGTAGAGTTATATTCGCGGTCGGACGGACCGACGTACAGCAGCCTAGGTCAAATATCTCACATTTAGTACCATCCCTGGATTATAAGCTTTCATTTGACACCTCATTTGTCATTCTACTCATTTGTCATTCTACCTGGTATAATGACAGAGAAGTTATATTCGCGGTCGGACAGACCGACGGACAAACAGCCTAGATCAAATTTATCACCTTTAGTACTGTCCTTGGATTATAAGCTTTCATTTGACACCGCATTTGTCATTCTACCTAGTATAATGACGGAGAAGTTATATTCGCGGTCGGACAGACCGACGGACAAACAGCCTAGATCAAATTTATCACCTTTAGTAATATCCTTGGATTAGAAGCTTTCATTTGACAACTCATTTGTCATTCTACCTGGTATAATGACGGAGGAGTTATATTCGCGGTCGGACGGACCGATAACCAGCCAGCCTAGGTCAAATATCCTACTTTTAGTACCATCCTTGGATTATATGCTTTCATTTGACACCTCATTTGTCATTCTACCTGGTATAATGACAGATAAGTTATATTCGCGGTCGGACAGACCGACGGTCAAACAGCCTAGATCAAATTTATCACCTTTAGTACTATCCTTGGATCATAAGCTTTCATTTGACACCTCATTTGTCATTCTACCTGGTATAATGACGGAGAAGTTATATTCGCGGTCGGACAGACCGACGGACAAACAGCCTAGATCAAATTTATCACCTTTAGTACTATCCTTGGATTATAAGCTTTCATTTGACACCACATTTGTCATTCTAGCTGGTATATTGACGGAGGAGTTGTGATTACAGAGAGACAGACAGACAGACAGACAGACGGACGGACAGACGGACGTGGATAATTCAAAGTTTTCACATTTTTTCAAAATTGGGTGAAAACAACAGTAAATTTAAATAAATACTACGACCATATAAATATTACAACCATCATGTAATTTGTTAAATTTTTTTGTCATTTCAAAAAATGTTCGTACTTAATGTATTATTTTAGTAACAATTATTATTTATATGTTCACATTAAATACCAACAACAATGCTTTTTCAAACAAAACAAACAAATATGTTTTGCTTTTCTCATATCATCTTGAAAATGTCGAATAATGAAAAATGAAAAGGTAACTGCTATATCAAAATAGCTGGTCGGAGCATCTCTAATAGTCAATACCACGCCACGGGCCACGGCCATTCCACCTCAGTGGGCGCTTTGCCTAAGATTCTACATTCTTCCTGGGTCAGGCACTTGAAAACGTAGCCTGAAATAGAACGACGCCAACACCGAATTAACGTGCGATCTCTCTCTGTTTACGCGAGCAGGCCTGCTGCAGGTCTCGCGTATTCTACGATTTTGAAAGGGCGCATAGGCACAGAGTCTTATAGCCGGACCTCCAAAATTTTATCAGTTGCTTCTCTTGTGTCTTGTGAAACTGTTTTAAATAATTTTGTTTTTTGATTTTGGCTGTTATTAGTAGGTTAAGTATTGAATAAAACTAGGTAGGACAAATTAAATTTGTTTATGAAAACTGAATAATAAACAGGTAAATTTGAGATCGGTCTATTGAAGGGCATTTTAATTTTATATTAATTTAGTAATAATTCACTAACGACAAATAAATCTGTGAATAGTTATTTGTCAGTCGTCCATTTAGTCCTGTCGCCAGGGGGGGTACAACGGCCTCCTTAATTCAGATGGACTTACCCAAGTTTTTTTTATGTATTTTGACCCGTAGAACACGAATTTTTTGGGTAACAGTTGATCCGGATGTCGACAAGATTGTTATAAACAAAGAACTTGAGGAATTACATAGCAGCGATTTTTCGCAAAACAAAATATTTTTTTGTATTTTTTGGGTGATTCTCAGCAAAAAATGATCTTACAAGTTTTTTCGTAGGACGCGTAGTTTTCGAGATAAACGCGGTTAAACTTTCAAAAAATCGAAAAAGTGCAATTTTTGAACCGTAATTACTTTTGATTAAAAAATAAAATAGCAATTCTGATTACTGCATTTGAAAGTTCAAGTCAAATTCTATCGGTTTTGATTGTTTGCATTGCTAAAAAATAAGTTTTTATTTGTTAAATAAAGGTAGAAACACATAGTGTTTCCCGGGCCCAATGCATTGGTTTTAATGGACGTAATGTACGTAGAAATTCTGTATGCGCGCCTACTCGTTCGATTTCAAATTAGAAATGCATTGAAAACATCATTCAATCACTATGTGTTGATAGCTTTGTTTAACAATAAAAAAAATAATTTCTAGCAATGAAAATAATCAAAACCGATAGAATTTTAATTGAACTTTCAAATGCGGTAAGCAGAATTGCTATTTTATTTTTCAGTCAAAAGTTATTCGGGTTCAAAAATTGCAATTTTTCGATTTTTTGAAAGTTCAACCCCGTTTATGCCGAAAACTATGCATCCTACCAAAAAACTTGTAAAATAACTTTTTGCTTAGAATGACCCAAAGAATACAAAAACATGTTTTCTTTTGCGAAAAATCGCTGTTATGTGATTCCTCAAGTTCTTTGTTTATAACAATCTTATCAACATCCGGATTGACTGTTACCCAAAAAATTCGTGTTCTACGGGTCAAAATACATAAAGAAATCTTGGGTAAGTCCATCTGAATTAAGGAGGCCGTTGTACCCCTACTGGCGACAGGACTAATTATATTTTATAGATATAGATAGAAGTGTTATTAGAATTTATAGATAATTAAAAATTTAAAGCGAGGTTAATTGTTAACTTATTAATTTATTCGAAGAGTAAATTATTATTTGATACAAAAATAAAATAAGTAATATTTGACGTTGTTGAAACGTAGGTGTGTTAGTTTTATTGGTGGAAAAACTTTAGTCATCGAATATGAATATTTTAAACGATGTAATATGCAGTTTGATCGAGACGCCTTATTTAAGGCGCCAAAATCAAGAAAGGTCAGAAATTATTTCAATGGGCCGGCCTTTACCAAATTTAACAATTTTATCCACAGATAAGACAAAAGACAATCGACCATTTTCGAGATCGTTTAAAACAATATGGTATGAAAATCATAAATGGCTAAGCGGAAGTTATTTTAAAAATTCACTTTTCTGTTGGCCTTGTCCGTTGCTCTCAAATTTGAAGCAAAATGTTTGGGTGAGTCAGGGATATTCAGATTTGAAAAATTTATCAGCTAGTGTAAAAAAACATGAATCTTCGAAAGAACATTTAAACAATTGCTTAGGTTTAAAACGGTTAGAAAAAAATAAACAAACTATTGACAGTGCTTTAGCTGGACAAATTTCTCTATCTAATAAGATATATAATGAAAAAGTTGAAAAAGATTGAAGAAGTTGAAGAAATTGATGTTACAATTCTGTTAGTAAAACAAGAACCTGCATTTCGCGGTCGTGATGAGAGCCATAATTCTTCAAACATGGGTAATTTTAAAGAAATTTTTAATTTAGTAGTTAAACGCGATCAGGAAATCCAGGATCATGTTAAAAAATAGAAGGGGTGTTCACGGGTTTGTCAAAAACAATACAAAATGATTTAATAGATTGCCTTGCCGATTACGTAAAAAATGAAATTTCAACAGAAATTAATGAAAGTCAATTTTTTTCTATACTAGCGGACGATACTACTGATATAACCGAAAAATCACAGTGTACTTTAACAATCCGTTTTGTTAAAAAAGTTGGTCAGGTAACAGAAAGATTTTTAGGGTTTTTTGATGTTAGCGAGAATAGATCTGCAGACGCTCTATATAGTTTAATTTCAAACGTGCTTGAGCCATATGATTACAAAAATAAATAAATTCCTCAATTTTACGATGGTGCAAGTGTAATGGCTGGCTCTTTAAACGGATTACAATCAAAAATTAAAGTAGATGCTCCAAAAGCAATTTTTACACATTGTTGCGCTCATAGATTACATTTAGTATTGCAAGACGGCTCAAAATGTATTACAAATTGTAGGATATTTTTTGTCGCCTACCCGAAGTATATGTGTAGCCTACCCGCATACTGAGGTCGCGAGCCGCCACTGTACCCTGGACTATTTTCCTTAGATTTTAAAATAATAATACTCAGCTCTACTACCAAACAAAACATCGGTTGTGTTTATTTTCATAAGGAAGAACAATGACTTCGCAATAAAATTAAAATCATGATTTCGAATTCCACATAACTTCATGAAAATAAAACAATCCCTTTGCAATATAACTTTAAGTATCGATCTAAAAATACGCACGCTAGGATGTTGTAATATTTATTTAGTTTCCTGTTTTACGGTGTCGAAACAATCACCCACTAAAGCATAATAAGACATCTTTTCGAGATGAGGGCTTTTCAGAGTATATGGAAAATATCTTACGTAGCTAGAGTTACAAATAAAAACCTTTTGAGAAAACTTGTCCAAGGAAGAATGTACTGAGATGCGGTGAACGATTCAATAAAAATTCAGAGTTGGGCGAAGATAAATGTAATTATAAAAAAAATTAGTAAAATAGAAAATAAAAGGTATATATTTATAAAAATTCCTTAAATGGCTACATCAAAATCACTCCTCTTGGTTTAAAAACAAACTATAATTAGCAACATTTGCTAATTACTCTCTTTAACGTGAGGACATACCCTCCTGATTTGAGCAACAAATCTAGGACAATTTTAACCTATCATCTAATATTTAAAGGGTTTTTACCCACATATTTTAATGGCTGAGCATGTTATAAACCTGTTCGAAGCACTGATGATGATATTTTTAGATCGAAAACGTTCAGTGATTTTGATGTAACCCTAAGTGATTGTAATAAATATTGTTGTATAATTTTTTTTGGGAAAAATTTAGTAAATAAATTTATATCAGAGACCACGAAATTATAGATTTTCATCGCCCTTTATATGACCAAAAATTGTAATAGGATAATTTAGTTGGTAATCAGTGTTTTCGCGGAAAGGTGAAATCGTTAAGAAGGTGGTTTTCTAAATGGGTTTTGGAACGGACTTAAACAATGGTGCAGTCAGATTAGACAATACCGTTTATTTCACTGACGTGAATGACCACACCACAACTGACGTGAATAAACTAGGTGACTAGCGTCATCTGGCAATTGAAAGATGAAGTAGTTTTTAATCCAATCAATAAGTTTTCAATTTAAAAATCTTTTAGTAATATTTTAATATTATTAATATTGCTATTAAGATTGAAAACTACTTCATCTTTCAATTGCCAGATGACGCTAGTCACCTAGTCCATTCACGTCAGTTGCGGTGTGGGGGATAAACTCTCGGTGTTGGTCAATTGGAGTAAGGAGTAGCAGGCCTACGTTCTCTCCTATGAGACTCCAACAAGAGTCGAAAATCGTCGATTCAGAGGGCTGGACTGCGCTCCGTATTCTAATTGAAAAATAAGATTGTTTTGCCTTCGCATTGCAACTGAATAAAAATGGAATTTTTATTTTATTTTTATATTGGTCGTTACTTCTTTGAGTAACTAGGTCCATTTTCAGTTGGAATTTACTAGCTGAACAGACGGGGTCGTGAATTGTAAGTTTTTGAATTCCCTTTTGTCTTCTTCGCTTCAGCATCCATCTGGCTTGCAAATTTTAGAAGCCTTGGAGGTGTTACCAAGAAACTGGACCAATAAGTTTTCAATTTAAAAATCTTTTAGTAATATTTTAATATTTTTAAATATTATTAATATTGCTATTAGGATTGAAAACTACTTCATCTTTCAATTGCCAGATGACGCTAGTCACCTAGTCCATTCACGTCAGTTGCGGTGTGGGGGATACACTCTCGGTGTTGGTCAATTGGAGTATGGAGTAGCAGAGCAGAGTAAATTGGCCTTTGCGAGCAGAATCAAGTTGAAACGAAAGCGTTGACCGGTTTGAGAAGATAAGTTTCCTGTGTCTGAGGAAGATTCCTGTTTCTGTCTAGAACGAGTAGCTGATTGGTATCTATTTGCACAAGATATCGAGCAGAGAGAAAATCGAGTCGAGAATTCGAGCGAGTCCTGTTTGTTTGTTTGTGAAGCAGTTTGGACGAGAGGGACCTTTCGCAATATCATAAGAGTACGTGTGGGAGAATCGAGGACGACGCAATCCGGGAAAAGAAGTAGAGAAGAAACAAAAAGGTTAGTCAAATCATTTGTGAAACGGAGAGAGTTTGTTTATATCCACACCATATTTGCTTAAATTTTGTATTGAACAGTTCTATAACATAATTAGTCATTCCAAATTTTAAAGAAGAAATACGTAATCAATTCAAAAAGAGAAAAGTAAATTTTATTAAATTTTGTAAGTATAAATAACGAATTATTCAAATAAATTTTTTTTGTTAAAACAGAGGAGATATCAGAATTAAAGCTTAATTTAGTAGATGAGAAATAGTTGCAACAAATTTAGATTTTAGCATATTATTTAAATCCTATTTTTATGGTATATTGGATAAATAAATAATAATTTTAACATTTATATGACATTGAGTGTGTTTAATTTCCCTGTTTTATCCTGGATGGAGTAAGCAACTAGAGATACCAGAAGCCACAAACCAAAGGTAAAGCATCAAAAATAAAATAGCCCTGAGAATAAAGTTTATTAGAAAATTTAATTTAGATTTGGTTTTGTTTACATAATCAGTAATTAAAATAATTGAGTAATTAATTAAATTAAGAACTTGCTCATCAATCTCATAAAAGAGAGAAATATTGAGCATAACAATATATACCTTTTACTAAATATTTTTGTGATTAAAGGTACACCTACAGCCACCAACATGAAATTATTTTCCTTATAGAAAATGTAATTATCATATAATATAGGTAGTATATAATACGTAAGTGTGTTAAACGTAATAATGATAAGTGTAAATCGTAATTGCGGAAGTAGTTTAATTGCTAGATCATCATTCTTGGAGGAGGTCGACAGTGAAGGCTGGACGTGATGCACCTCAAATCTACTGTGTGCCTTTCAACAAGAGGAGTTACGTCCTACCCAACATATCACGTGCAAATAGCTCATAGAGTATCTCCTTAGAGTCTTGATCTGTCACGGGACCATATCCCCTTGCTGGATTGTAAGAGCGGTGCCACCGATCAAGGTATGTGGATAACCAATAAATAAGGAATTAGCGTGAGTTTAAAGTAATTGATTTCGGGTCAAAGGAAGAAAATATAGCCCTACCTCTATCTGCTTGTATACCAGCACCTCTGGTGGAAATACACAGAGGGGGAATAGAAATGGATGCAGAGACATGGATGGAAAAAGTGTAGGTGTAGACTTATGCTGATCATCTTGTAATTATGGTACTATCAGACAAGTGAGTGCTGGCGGGTTGCGCTTAGAACAAATTGAAAAGTGGAAGGTATTGTCATTTCTATTGCTGTCGGCTAGGAGTTCACATCGTAATCAATAATATCTACTAACGTAATTTTCAGCCAACTAGATTTTTGATACAACAACGACGCATTTGTGATGCCCGCGATTAAGATCACCCGCCAGCTCTTGCTTGTCGGATTGTAAAGGAATGTTCTATCTAGCACACTCCAAAAAACATTAAAAATATCCTAACTATGTGCTGCCACAGGGAAAACTATTCCCTCAATTCTAGCAAAACAGTAATAGTCAGGTGCAAAACAAACGTGTATAGAATCCCGAATTTCTTCTTCTTAGTGTACCTCATCTTTTAAGAACATTCGTGTTTATTCCGATCCATTATACTTTGTCTGGGAGCAGTTCAGAAAAGTTCTATTGTAGCCTTTGTACTCCACTGCTTTAAAATTGTCTACCAGATTATGAGCCGTCTTTCCGATTCTGTTTTCTTTCTCTTGTGTCGCCAATCGTTTAACTCATATTTTTCATTTCATATTATCTAACGAATTTAGTTCAAAGATGAAGTAGTTTTCAATCCTGATAGCAATATTATAATATTTAAAAATATTAAAATATTCCTAAAAGATTTTTAAATTGAAAACTTATTGGTTCATTTTCTTGGTGACACCTCCAAGGCTCGACCCCGTCTGTTCAGCTGGTAAATTCCAACAGAAAATGGACCTAGTTACTCAAAGAAGTAACGACCAATATAAAAATTAAATAAAAATTCCATTTTTATTCAGTTGCAGTGCGAAGGCAATACAATCTTATTTTTCAATTAGAATACGGAGCGCAGTCCAGCCCTCTGAATCGACGATTTTCGACTCTTGTTGGAGTCCCATCGGAGAGAACGTAGGCCTGCTACTCCATACTCCAATTGACCAACACCGAGAGTTTATCCCCCAACACCGCAACTGACGTGAATGGACTAGGTAACTAGCGTCATCAGGCAATTGAAAGATGAAGTAGTTTTCAATCCTAATAGCAATATTAATAATATTTAAAAATATTAAAATATTACTAAAAATTTTTTAAATTGAAAACATATTGGTCCATTTCTTGGTGACACCTCCAAGGCTTTTAAAATTTGCAAGCCAGATGGATGCTGAAGCGAAGAAGACAAGATGGAATTCAAAAACTTACAATTCACGACCCCGTCTGTTCAGCTGGTAAATTCCAACAGAAAATGGACCTAGTTACTCAAAGAAGTAACGACCAATATAAAAACAGAATAAAAATTCCATTTTTATTCAGTTGCAATGCAAAGGCAAAACATCTTATTTTTCAATTAGAATACGGAGCGCAGTCCAGCCCTCTGAATCGACGATTTTCGACTCTTGTTGGAGTCTCATCGGAGAGAACGTAGGCCTGCTATTCCATACTCTAATTGACCAACACCGAGAGTTTATCCCCCACACCGCAACTGACGTGTTGCCAGCGTCATCTGGCAATTGAAAGATGAAGTAGTTTTCAATCCTAATAGCAATATTAATAATATTTAAAAATATTAAAATATTACTAAAGATTTTTAAATTGAAAACTTATTGGTTCATTTTCTTTGTGACAGCAATGAATGTAGTTGATTTTTTCCCTCATAGTGTGGAGTATTTAATTTTTTTTTTCTTAAGGTTTCCGTGTTATGTCCATGATATTTGCCACAGTCTTCATACAAGGCTTCCACGAGGCTTCAGTTTAGAATTGAAGGAAAGCAGGACCTGGTAGACAAAAAATCTGGCTGACAAACATTCACGACTGGATCAGGTTAACCACATTTTAAGAAAAGCATAAGATAGAGATGAGTTTGCAATGGATATAGCAAATATTCATTTAGTTCTATTTGAAACTTGGCAAGGTGCTAATATTATATTTATATTTTTTCTGCTTTGAACAGTTCTATACAGTGGAATCTCGATAAGTCGGATTAATCGGGACCGTCGCCGATCCGGGTTATCGAAAATCCTGGTTAGCCCGAGAATATGGTAAAAATTATTAAAATACATTATTATAAATAATAAACAAATACACATTATAATTGCAAAAACATGAAATACATATTATGCACAGTACATACATCTAAATTGCGTACAGTTGTATACACTATTGTTTATTTATTGGTAAAAAAACCCAGTCAAAGTGAAAAAATGTTTGTTTTGTCTGATGAAAATCGGTCCGGGTTAGCCGGACTTCCGGGTTATCGGAGGCCGACTTATCGGGGTTCCACTGTATATAGACCGTTGCAATCTTCTGCCATAAAATCCATGCTATCACGCACTTCCAGATCAAACATAGTGATAAAGAAACAACAAACATTTAGCAATTCTTAATTATTATGAGGCAATCTCCGAAATACTCAGCTTATAATGGTATAACGACAGGCATAGGGCAGAGGTCCTACTTCTGTCTAATGATATAGAAATAAAAGAAGAAATTAAAAATAATACCAGAAGTAAATATACAGAAAATAATTTATTTATTTTGTAACTATAATAATAAACAACATAAATAATTTTATATACTAAGTATTTGTTTTTGTTAAAATACCAAAATTGGAAATGATTTTTAACCAACTTTAATGTCAAAAAATTACAACATGGAAAAAACAATTTCATAAAACCAAAAAGGGAAAAACTGTATTTTGAGTAGGTACCTATATTTCTTGTAATAAATACTGGATACCACAATATAAGCGTTTAGATCATTAGGGTAACACATTATTTAGACCGAAATTACCTTTTATTTAATAAAATGTTTGCCAAAAAAACTTTTTTTACATAAAGTGGTCATGCAATTTTCCCGTAAAATATTAACCTTGGCCTACGCAATGCACTACGTAGTAAGCATACACCTTCTAGCAGCTACCACAATTTACTTACATACACTACAGGGTAATTGATTAGTGGGGTAAGCTCAATAGATCCGCTAGTAGTAATAGATAGCAATAAAAGCTAATAACAAAACTTGTAGCCAACTTTGGGCTTCACATTTCAAAATTAATTAGAATGTTACAGGGTGTTCGATAAGACTAGTGGCACCTAGTGGCCCCTAGTGACACCTAGTGGCAGACCAAACATATGTTTTTTTAAATGGAAAACCCTGTATTTTATTTTACATTCAAAATCTTTACTTCTCCATTACAATAATATAAAGATTTGTTATGTTATACAGGGTATTTACAAAGTTATAACCAATTTTCTATGAATATCGTAACAAGTTCAACTCACTGTATAAATAAAAATAAGCACAACAGCAATGGATTATTGATGCCATATTTTTTACTTATTGTCAAAATTTTCAAAAATGATTTATATTGTTAATTTTCTTTATACCGAATACAGAGTGAGTCAAAACGCAAGTACATTGTTTTCTGGGTAATTTTTAATGGAACAGCCTATATTTTATATCACTATCGAAAAGTACCATTACCGCACTTTAATTTTTATATAACATGTTCTATGTCTAAATTTATTAGTTTTCGAGACATTTTCATTTTTCAGAGCAAATTATTAATTAGGTGTCAATCTTTCCAAATTTTAACTAATCCATGACTGAATTGTCTAACACTGACAATTTACGATTACTAGCTTTCAATCAGGTAATAATTTGTAACAATGTAGCAAATAAAGAAAGATAAATATTTTTATTAGTAATAAATTTAAAAAAAAAACAACCACAACATACAACACTTTGAAACAATTAAAAACTACTTTTGTATGTAAATGTAACAAATAAAGGAAGAAAAATAATTTATTAGTTTTGAATTTTACAAAAAAAACACAAACACAAACACAAAATACAACATTTTGTGAAAACAATTATTAAAAACTACGTTTGCATGTAAATGTAACAATGTAACAAATAAAGAACGAAAAATAATTTATCAGTAAAAAATTTTACAAAAAAAACATGAACACAAAATACAACATTTTTGAAAAAATTAAAAGCCACTTTTAATAAAATATTTTAAATATTTAATTACATAAGTTGTTCAAAATGACCTCCTAACACATTTATGCATGCCTAAAAATGGTCATTGAATGAGTTACTTACACTACGAAGCATTTGTAAATTAACACTACGAAATACACTTTGTATTCTATTTTTCACCTCATCCCTTGTTGTTGTAGGTTTTTATAACCTTCATTCTTCGTAACCCCAATAAAATCAGTCCAGTTTATTAAATTTTGGTGATCTGGGTGGCCACGCTACGGGTCTATTGAAAAATGAAAATATCTCGGAAACTAATAAATTTAGACATAGGGAATGTTGTATAAAATTTAAATCACGGTAATGGTACTATCAATAGTGATATAAAATACAAGGTGTTCCTTTTAAAATTACTGAGAAAATAATATACTTGCGGTTTGACTCACCCTGTATTCGATATAAAGAAAATTAGCAATATCAATTATTTCAAAAATTTTTGACAATAAATTAAAAAATATGGCACCCATAAACCACTGCTGTTGTGCTTATTTTTATTTATACAGGGAGTTAAACTTGTTACGATTTTCATATAAAATTGGTTATAACTTTGTAAATACCCTATATAACATAACAAACCTTTACATTTTTGTGATTGGGCAGTTAAGGAGATTTCGAATATAAAATAAATTCTATTTAAAAAAACATAAGTTTGGTCTGCCACTAGGTTATCGAACACCATGTAACAACTAATTTCGAAATATGAATCTCAAAGTTGTCTACAATTTTTGTTTTTAACTTTTATTGCTATCTATTACTATAGCGGATCTATTAAGCTTCACCTCATTAATCAATTACCCTGTATATGCTAAGACGTTTGTGTATGCAGCTTAATTTTAGTTAAATCTAGTAGCTAATTAAGTCTCTATGTTTGAATATCTTGACTTGTATTGTTTCGTTGACATCTTCAAAAAATAGGATGATGTACTAAGACTTCGTCGCGGTATTCACTTGTTACTTCCTTTACTGATGGGACTGCTGCATCTCTTTGGATCATCAAACTCAGTACTGGGCATCTAGGATAATTTTTTTCCTTTATTATCGCAAAGTTTGAAAAAGAGGATATAGCCCGGATATCTGTTTTTCAAGTAATAACCACGAAGACCGATGTACCAAAGTAATGTATGGCCCCATACCAAAAACTCAACATAGACCAATTGGTTTAAACATCTTTCCAAATTGTCAGACCACAAACAATTATATTCAGAAGGAGATTTAACTTCAAAAAGGCAAACTGGCAAAAGTATACAGCAGACATGCTAGATATTGAGCGGCTACGTCTTGAACTAAAAGTAGAGAACTACGAAAAATTATATAGATATAGACAACAGTATATTTCCGGGATGCCCAGTGAGTCCAAAGAACTAATGAGAACATACGAAACCCTTTATTCCGCTGACCCTTTTAGCCAAGAAACGGTTGGCTGTACTCCTAATAGTTTTGAAGAATAGCGTACTACCTGCAGAATTCCCTCGGAGACCAAATCCATCTAAAACCCAAGTCTGCTCCCAAGCGTGCTCTAAAACCCAAGCGAAAGCCCCAAATTACTTAGAATGGTAATACATTGGAACACACAGACCAACCTATATATCTTGCAGCAACTCTGGACCGGTCCCTCACTTACAGACAACATTGCATAAAAACGAGATGGAAAGTAACACCATACTAAGGCAGGTAACCACTAGAAACAGCATACCAAGGAAGCTAAAGGGAAGCTTAATAACAACGGCACAGACACTGTGTTTTTCAACTGCTGAATATACGATAACTTCATACAGATCTGCCCACACCAAACAAGTTGACACTGCGCTAAATGAGACATGCAGGATAGTAATAAGGTGTATGAAACCAACGCCACTCTCAGATCTGTATGAAGCAAAGGGACTGAAATCCAGGAAAAGCTTCCAGTATTCTGCTCTTCCACAGGTTCAATGGACCGGCCCATCCCTAGTCTGAAAAAGGTGGAAAAGTACGAATATGATAAGAACGGGGGTCCCTCCAGTAAAGTCAAACATGGTAAAATGGGGGAAAATAGACCAAGATGATGTGTGAACTGTGACTGCGGAGAAATGCAGATTATGGAACATCTTCTTGGATGCAGAAACTGTCCTGATCGGTGTACCCTCGAAGATTTGTGGCTCGCCAATAAAGATGGAATCGACGTAGCTCGATACTGGACCAAAATTCTATGAACGACATGTTCGGAGACGACAAAGTAAAGTACAATAAAGTAAGTCCTTTATTATCCAGTTTTTTTTAGAATCTTTGGATTATTTCTATATTGTTGTTAAAGGTGGCTCCCTAGAGCTGGCTTTTTATATCCAGATTCGTTTTAAAATGCCTTTGTACATTAGTAGTTTTTTTATAAAGATAACTGTACGTTTCTTGCTATAATCCAATATAAAGGACTTAACTTAAGTACTACTTGCTTACAGCTGGTGAACATGTCTGTTTTCGCAAAGTCAGTCTTCTGTCCAGATGCATTCCTAAATATTTAACTTCACCAGCTTCAGATAGAAGGAGTTTGTTGATTTCGACTAGTGGACATGTTTCTTTGCAGCGAAAGAAGTAATGTGTGTTGATTTTGCTTCGTTTGCTTTTATGCGCATTTAAATAACCACTTTTAAATTCTGTTCTGACTAGTTTGTAACTGACTTGATACATTCATCGGATCCTTATTTAAGGTAAGAACAGCTGTATCGTCTGCGAAAGTGGCCACTATAACTATCGGAGTAGTGACAATATAACAATAATAGTCTCCCGTTTTATACCGCTAACGCGGCTTTGTGATTATAGCAGGGTAGTATACTATCTCTAGGGCCTATGGTATACAAGGAAGGTAACAGGACCAGTGGTACGCTTCAACTTTCAACCGCCTATTATTACCCCTGGTTTAACCCAAGGTACTTATTTTATTCAGACTGAGTTGGCTTGGGGCCTATAGACATTTTAAAAATGTCTAGATGTTCTCGTAGGCGCTGGGAATCGAACCCCTGCCTATCTGCGTGGACTCAGACATCTATCGCCTGAGCTATCCGGGCCCTGTAGTGACAATATCATTAGTATAAATTAGATACAAGATTAGTGTGTTAACGCTACCGTGCGGTACCTACATCGGCTGTAATAGGCTTTAGGGAAGAGTTTTCATTATTTTGCCGAAAAAGGAAAAATCTATTGAAAAAAAAATAGGTTTTGAGAACGAGGAAATGAGGATGAGAGTAGTTTCTTTATTTTATCTAATAGACCAATATGCTTTACTTTGTCGAATTCTTATACCAAGTCGATAAAGTCTGCAGTTCAATAGCATTTTTCATTGAAATCATCGTGAATCTTGACTTTGCCGTAGTGTCGTGACCATTACATTGTGTGATCGCCCGTATTTGCTAGTCCATTTAGCGTTACCCTGGGGCCTGGTTGCACGTGTAGTACCTACCTATATTCTACAGACGCGCACCAGAATTAAATCCCCAATCCATACGCTAAATATCGAAATAACATTCGCTAAATAAATAAATAATCCTTGCTGGCTCTCCGCTTTCAGTTCGTGATTAGCCAGTAGTTGTCTAATTAGTGAAGTTAATATTTTGAAACAACACAAACACATGGCAAGACTATTATGCCCGTATAGCTGCTGCCTCTTGGCTACCTCTTCTTCTTCCGACCCCGAATGGCTATTAGGTTTCGGAGGGCAGACAGGTCAGTATATTTCTTTCTACAACCTACCTGCTCTTCACCGAATGATTGCCGGTATAAGCAATCCCCCACTTACTGACCAACGGCTTCGAGCGAATGAGTTGGTAAGTGGCAGGGCACTCTTTTGTCCTGAGACTGAGAAATCGGTCTCGAAGGCGGATGAACCCTACAGAATGGTCAACGGTATAAGAATGCAGAAGGCAACGGGAAACCACTGCAGCATTAAAGACTCATGGAGTATCCCTAGAAATCGTCATGGCTTGCAGAAATGACAATCAACAACCTACAAATCATGGTTCTCGGATGCCAAGATTCGGCAGGGGAAGAAACAACAGTAACGACAGGGCTTCCCAGGCCGTTAGTCAGCGAAATCCCTGTTCCCTAAATATATACAAATCCACCTACAATATCGCTACATGGAATGTAAGAAGTATGTATGAACCTGGGAAACTGAGGAATATACAGCAATAGATGATGCGACTAGATATTGATATATTAGGAATAAGCGATACAAGATGGGTCAGTTCTGGCGAACTCAATACAGACCATGGGCGAATCTATTACTCTGGAAGCAGCGACACCCAACACAGATATGGAGTTGCTATGATCCTCAGTGAAAAAGTAAAGAGATCAGTAACAGGCTTCGTTCCGGTGTCCGAAAGAATTATAATGTTGCAGTTATTGACAACTCATGGAAAAATGAACCTAATTCAGATTTATGCGCCAACTGCTGACAAAAATGAAGAAGAAATAGAAAACTTTTATAGCGAACTTAAAAAACATTACAGTTCACAGCATCTAGAGACATAACAGTGATCATGGGTGATTTCAATGCAAAAATTGGCGAAGGAAAAGCTACCCTAATGTAGGGCCATATGGACTTGGCGAACGAAATGACAGAGGGGATCGCCTAATAGAATTTTGCCAGGAGCATAATGTTATAGTCGCAAATACATTCTTTAAATTACCTAAACGACGCCTTTATACATGGAAATCGCCAGCTGACAAAAAAAACAAAATCGTCAGAAATCAAATTGACTACATCCTAATAAAGCACAAATATCGAAACTCAATTCAGGCAGTAAAGGCATATCCAGGAGTAGACTTATCGTCTGATCACAGTCTTCTTATTGCTAGGTTTCAATTTCAACTAAAAAAGACGCAAAAAAGCCGCAACAACAATAAACTTAACATACAAAAACTTAAGTCAGAAGAAACAAAAGAAAATTTCAAACATGAAATCAACACAAATCTAGATAGAAACCCAGGAAATAATTGCAACGTAGAACAGCACTGGCAATTCTTCAAAACCTGTGTATTAGAGCCAAGTAAGAAAGTACTTACAACAACCAAATGTAAGAAAGAAGAATGGATGACGAAGGAAATTCTAGAGTTGATGAATGAAAGAAGAAAAAACAAAACAAATAATAAGACCCGCTATAAACAGCTTCAAAACCAAATAAGAACAAAAATTAGGGAGGCTAAAGAAACCTACTTCTCTGAAAAATGTAAAGAAATAGAAGAACTTCAAAACAGATATGACAACTTCAACCTACATAAAAAAGTCAAAGAACTAGCCGGAATAGGAAATAGAAGAACCTCAAATATATTGCTCGACAAAAACGGAAATATTATAATGGATACAGAACGAAAACTACGACGATGGAAAGAGTACATCGAGGAACTATTTCATGACCAGAGAGAAGCTAGTACATCCGTAGATAGCCAAACCGGACACGTAGGCCCAGAGATAACCAAATCGGAGGTTAGTCAGGCAATAAACTCTATGAAAACTAATAAATCTGCTGGTCCAGATGAATTACCTAGCGAGCTGATAAAGTTGGTCAACGAGAAAAACCTGGACATAATAGTAGAACTGTTCAACGCTATCTATACTACGGGAATCATCTCTAGAGAAATGTTAACATCAGCATTTGTGTGTTTGCCAAAAAAAAGTGAATGCCAAAGAATGCAGTGACTACCGAACCATAAGCTTAATGTCACATACCTTGAAAATTCTGCTGAAAATTATCCACGCCAGAATACACTCTAAACTGGAGCTGGATATTAGTGACACTCAATATGGGTTCCGCAATGGTATGGGCACCAGAGAGGCATTATTCTCTTTCAACGTGCTGACACAGAGATGTTTGGATGTTAACCGTTCTCTTTACGTCTGTTTTATAGACTACAATAAAGCGTTTGATAAAGTAAAACATGACCGACTTATGGAAATTTTAAAAACTAAAAACCTAGATGAAAGAGATTTAAGACTAATAACACATCTCTATTACAATCAGCGAGCAATAGTAAGAATAGAAAAAGAAACATATGAAGAAATGGAAATAAAGAGAGGAGTCAGGCACGGCTACATACTATCACCTCTATTATTTAACGCTTATTCTGAAGAGGTAATGCGAGAAACTCTGGAAAATGAAACAGTCGGCATAAGAGTAAATGGAGTCTTAGTTAACAACATCAGATATGCAGATGATACAGTAATAATAGCCGATAGATTACAAGACCTGCAAATAATTGATGGATTCGACCGTTACTTGATGGAAGTTCATTTTATCTAACAATAAAACACTGAAAACGTTTGTTTTCTATACTTCCACAAAATTTATTATAACTAAGTGACTACAGCTGTTTCGGCGAAGTGCCTTTCTCAAGTGATATAGTTTACAATGTGTTTGCCTTTTTAAGTCTTCAACTGAAGAGGTTGAGGAGTGGGGAGCTGTTTGTCTCGAGTTGGTCATTCAGAATTATATCTGTATTTTTCAGTTTATTAATTTCCATAGATTCTAAAAAAGATAGCTTAAGGCCTTTATTTTGAATATGTAGAATTTGAAACTCTTCATTGAAAGAATGATTATGATCTAGAAGGTGAAGTGCGTATGTAGAACTGTCTGTTTTTCTATTGTTGAATGCCCTTTTGTGTTCTGCTATCCGTTTGTCAAAAGTTCTGCCAGTTTGACCGATGTACGTTTTCGGACAGTCACCACAAGTTAGTTTGTACACACCACTCTGTAGTTGCTTTCTATTTCGGCTTTTATTGTTCTTAATATATTTGCTTAAGTTGTTGTTAGTTCTGAAAGCTGGTGTTATTCCTTTCTTTTTTATGTATCTGGCTATCTTTGTTGTTATCTTGCCAGTATATGTGAGAGAGCAGAAGGTACTGGGTTCTTTCTGTGGTGGTGGATACACTAATTTCAGGGCTTTCTTATGGAGTTTTTGGTTTAAAATTTTGTTAACTCTTTGTTCGTTATAGCCGTTGTTTACTGCTATTTGTTTAATGATGTAATAATGTTAAAAAAAAATAACTTCGAGATAGAACTAAACATCATTAAACAAATAGCAGTAAACAACGGCTATAACGAACAAACAGTTAACAAAATTTTAAACCAAAAACTCCATAAGAAAGCCCTGAAATTAGTGTATCCACCACCACAGAAAGAACCCAGTACCTTCTGCTCTCTCACATATACTGGCAAGATAACAACAAAGATAGCCAGATACATAAAAAAGAAAGGAATAACACCAGCTTTCAGAACTAACAACAACTTAAGCAAATATATTAAGAACAATAAAAGCCGAAATAGAAAGCAACTACAGAGTGGTGTGTACAAACTAACTTGTGGTGACTGTCCGAAAACGTACATCGGTCAAACTGGCAGAACTTTTGACAAACGGATAGCAGAACACAAAAGGGCATTCAACAATAGAAAAACAGACAGTTCTACATACGCACTTCACCTTCTAGATCATAATCATTCTTTCAATGAAGAGTTTCAAATTCTACATATTCAAAATAAAGGCCTTAAGCTATCTTTTTTAGAATCTATGGAAATTAATAAACTGAAAAATACAGATATAATTCTGAATGACCAACTCGAGACAAACAGCTCCCCACTCCTCAACCTCTTCAGTTGAAGACTTAAAAAGGCAAACACATTGTAAACTATTTACGGTCCATAGCCGTAGCAGAAATGCAAACACTTCCGCAAAAGAGCCCACCTATCTCCTCTGCATAACTGGAATCGACGTGGATTACTCCGAGCAGGAGGTCACCGACTTGCTCACAGAACAGCAATTCCCAGTCGAAAGACTGTGGAGAGTCAAATCCTATAAAACAGGCAAGGACTCCAAAGTGATCAAGGTGGTGACCAAATCCTTGGAAAAATTCACGTCAGCACTGAGCCGAGGCATAACTCTAGATGGCGAGATCTACAATGCCGAACTCCCTCATGGCTCCGACCCTACAATACCCACTCCAAAATATTGCAGCAAATGCTGCATCAACGGACATTCCATCGACGAATGCCCACAAAAAGCATTCGTCTGTCCCCACTGCGGCGGCAACCATAAATCCAGCGCCTGCACCAAACAGCAGGAACCAAAATGCCCGAATTGCGGCGGTGACCACCCCGCATATTCCAACAAGTGTCCTCAAAGACACACCATCCCCTCCGCCCAACATGAAATTCAGCCACTTACGATCGAAAGATCATTCCCCCCTTTCGAACTCCCTACAGAAACAAAAAACATCTTGTCTATTCAGACCGCTCTGTTGCTTAACTTGTTGCCTGAACTTCGTGAGCATATCGCTGCAATCACGGCTAATCTGATTAGCCAAGTCTACGACCACTCGACAGTGGTCCACGGGTACGGGAGCAATGTCACGGTGACATTCCGCTCCAACCACTAAACACCCTCCCTTTATGGATTTCACCCTAGGCACAGTCAACTGTCAGGGTCTCTCCAAAAAGAGACCCCTCATCAAGAATATCCTGTCGAAGCATAACATCCAGATCCTCGCACTCACAGATACTCTGTCGAAAAACGATCCACACTTCGCAGGATATTCGATCATCCATCGAAGCCGCTGTCAGGTTTCACGTGGGAATGGTATTCTCGTGAAACACGGAATACCGCACAACACACACACATTCCCACAAAATTTTCGTCCACCTGATGTGGACTTCCTGGCAATTGACGTGCACATCCCCAACAACGAAACCCTCACGATAGTCTCTTACTACAAACACCCGGGTCAACCACTCAACAGGCATTTGCTAGAGTACTTTTCGAGGCTCGGCAAGGCTGTGTTGATGGGTGACCTAAATTGTAGACATACACAGTTTGGTGATCACCATCAAAACCCAGAAGGCATCCGCCTCACGGATTATCTACTAGACCTTCCCATTTCAAGAATCACCAACACTGAATTCACGTTTTTGAACGCCAATGGGGCCTCTATTATCGACCACATCCTAGTTACTAGTAACATTCTGGATCGGTTCGGGGATAGATGCCACATAGGCGATTCGATAACGTCAGACCACGTACCTCTTCTTGTCGACACCGACATTCTCACTCCAAAACAACCAAACCCTCCAAGATCTATAAGAGACTATCGTCACGCTAACTGGACTGAATTCCAAAACTTCATCACACAAAATCTCCCAATGTTAGGCGAACTCGATACTAACGATAGTATCGACACCAGTGCAACCAATATCGAGAACCTCATCACTGAGGCGATCACGCACGCAATTCCACTCAAACAAATAACTTATACATCACCGGCACTTCCACAATACATCATTGCCAAAATTCAACAAAAACGACGTCTTCTACGTCAATACAAGGCCAACAGAAACCCACTAATCAAAACAGAGTACAACCGAATCTGTGCCAGGATAAAGAGGGAGATATCTGTCCTAACGGCTCGCCGGTGGGAAGAGACTACCTCAAAACTGGACTACAGAGACGGAGGTAAATTCTGGCAAAAATTCAAAGTCCTAACAAAACAAAAATTATCTCAACCATCTCATCTGTTGGTCAACAATCACATAGTCAATTCCCCAGAAGGGAAAGCCGAAGCATTCAAAAATTCGCTTCAAAACAATTTTCAAACGCCAGATAACCCGAACTTTGATCGCATATTTAAATTCAACACAGAATACATTGTAAATGTTACTCTCAACCACCACATTCCAGTCTATGATCCTATCATGGACCCCCTCACAGACAGGGAAACGGAGAGCTTTTGCCAAATCGGCAAAAACAGCGCTCCCGGACCTGATGGCATCAACCGAAGGTGCCTCAAAAAACTTCCAGAGAGTATCATCCCTCTTCTAACTAAAATATTCAATGCATGTCTCAAAAACAGCCATTTTCCTACTCCTTGGAAAGTGGCCAACACCATCATGCTTTTGAAAAAAGGCAAACCCCCAACCGACGTGGAATCCTACAGACCAATTTCATTAATCAATACTCTGGGTAAAGTTCTTGAGCTAATCCTAAAGGAGAGGCTCAATAACTTTCTCGAAAACCACAATATCATACCAAAATTCCAATATGGATTCCAGTCAGGTAAATCTACCAAACATGCATTAATAGATTTCACTACCAAAGTCACTCAAACCATCAACGATGGTTCTATCGCCATAGCCACATTTCTGGATGTGCAGAAGGCTTTCGACCAGGTCTGGCACGACGGGCTTGTTCGGAAACTTCTGGACATCGGGCTTCCATTGCAATTTACCAAAATTGTGCACTCCTACCTCCACAACCGTACTGTCAGAGTGAAAATATGCGATCAAAAGTCCACCCCCTTCACTCCACAAGCTGGAGTTCCCCAGGGTTCAGTCCTAGCGCCGCTGTTGTACATCATCTACAACAGCGACATCACTAACCAAAATATCCCAGGTGCTCGGCTGTTTCTCTATGCAGACGACACGACTCTGCTCTCAACTACCTCTCGATACAACCCAAGACTCCTCTTCAGAAGAGCACAGGCTCTGTTGGACGGTGTCGGCGAATGGTGTTGTAAGTGGAGAGTCACGCTCAACGCGAACAAAACAACAACAATTGTGTTTCGCGCCCCTACTGTGTCAAATAGAATCATTCGCAATGAAGACGACCAATATCCTCTGAGTTTGTTGGGAGAAAGGCTTGTTGTTAGCCCGACTGTGAACTATTTGGGAGTACTGTTTACCAGGACTCTCAACTGGGACGCAGATCTAAAGGCAACTTTAGATAGGGTAAGGAACAGGGCCAGACTTCTCAACGCTCTCTCGGGAAAAATTGGCAAGACACACAAGAAGACTCTCATTCACACTTACAAGACCTTTATTCGACCCGTCATGGAGTACAAATCATGTATCTACTCTCTTTGCTCAAGACAAAAACAAGAGAGGTTGTTGAGGACGGAGCGCAGAGTCTTGCGTAGATGTAACTATGAGCACTGGCGATATCCCTCAAACGAAATCCATAACATCTCGAACATCCCCAAAATCACCGAGAGAATAAACTCTCTGAACAGGAACTTCACAATCAAAGTAATCAACGGCCCCCCTTCCGACACACAAGAATCTCTCAAATGTTCCTGTTCATCTTCCGGCCACGTACTCTACCGAAAGCCCAAACGCAAAAAGATTCACGTACCGTCCGCTCTAATGCAAACATGCATTGACGAACTCCCGGTGGAGTACGAAAACATCCTTGAGGCTACCCCGTTAGCCTTCCGTACCCACCTCTAACATTTCCTCTTCCTTACCCCGAACAGGGAGAAGTTGGTTTTTTGCGGTTTCCCAACTTCATTGCACAATTATACCTGTTCGTCCCAAGAAAATAGCCGCAACTATTTTCTCCACTCGAACGCTCACTGTCCACGCTGCGCTCAAAGCCACCTCCTGACCGCCGACGAGGGACGCAGGTTCGCCTGTCGTTGTACAATGGTTTCTAGGGAGCTTGGTCGAAAGCAAAGCACGGACAGTACACGTAAATGTCTATGGAACCAACACCAATCCATCAAACTTTCTTCTCTGTTGACTTCTGGCCTTCTGGACAACACCGTCTGGCATAACCCAGGATCCAAGAACACCAGGACACGGCGCTTGCCCCGGTGTGGTTTTCGGACTGTTTGCTTTGCTGCCAACACAATACATTCACCTCAAACCCTGAAGAGGACAAAATCCTAAACGGGGAAGCACATTGAACGCATTTCTTCTAAACATTATCTAGACAAGCAAATCAAACAATGTGGCATGGCATGGTAAACTATATCACTTGAGAAAGGCACTTCGCCGAAACAGCTGTAGTCACTTAGTTATAATAAATTTTGTGGAAGTATAGAAAACAAACGTTTTCAGTGTTTTATTGTTAGACCTGCAAATACTCATGAGTAAAATAGTAAGGTGTAGTAGGGAGTACGGACTCTCTCTCAATATCAAAAAGACGAAGTTTATGAAAATTAGTAAAAACAACCATAATACTAACGTAATTTTGATAGTAGAGGGCCAGCAGATCGAAAGAGTAAAAAAGTACACTTACCCAGGAACACTTATAACAGAAAATAATGACTACTCTGCAGAAATCAAAGTCAGAATCGAGAAAGCACGTTCTAATTTTATGAAAATGAAAAAGGTCCTATGTAGCAAAGATTTAACATTACCTCTTAAAGTACGCCTAACAAAATGTTACGTATATAGTGTACTATACTATGGACTGGAATCATGGACGTTAAATGTAGAGACAATGAGACGACACGCCTTTGAAATGTGGACCTATAGAAGAATTATGCGGGTTTCCTGGGTAGATAGAGTCACGAACAATGAAGTACTGAGAAGAATAGGTAAAGAGAAGGAAGTTGAACTTACAATTAAAGAAAGAAAACTACAGTATCTCGGACATGTGATGCAGGGCAAGAAGAATGGCATCCTGCGACTCATAATGCAGGGAAAGATAGATGGCAGAAGAAGCATCGGCAGAAGACGAATTTCATGGCTGAAGAACCTCAGAGAATGGTTTGGATGCAGCTCAAAACAACTATTTAGAGCTACTGCCTCAAAAATTAAAATAGCTATGATGATTGCCAACCTCCGTAGCGGAGATGGCACCTGAAGAAGAAGAAGAAGCTGCTGCATTGCTTTGGGTCGTATGAGAGTTTTGTACATGGTTGTTTCCCTTCATTTGTTGTTTCTTTTGTATATTCGTGATTGTCTTTTCAATTATTTTAGTAATGAATAATAATAATTCTTAATGGGAATAAGCCACAATTTTATTTAAAATAATTTTACTTTTAAGATTCGATTTCCACTTCGGAATTGGTTATCGAAATACAAAACATTAATGTAGAAGTTAAATAATTTGAGGTTAGTTAAATAAAAATTTCCCCCTCTGTAGCTCAGTGGTAAGAGAGCCTACCTTTGAATCCAAGGGTTGTGAGTTCGAATCTAAGTTGTTTAGGAAGTTTTTCATTTATTAAAAATTAATAAATAAAGATAATTTCTATCCTAGTGAGATCGGTACTCACCGTAGGGACCGCAGACGTTCGGATACAATTAGCGTCTCTTTGTAAAGACAAAGAAGTCGGCTTTACTACGTAACAAGACATTTATTCAACACACACACACCACACAGTACACTATCTGATTTAGAAATCAACAGTACCATGCCAATGACCATTGGTTGTCGAGACATTTAAGCTAAATAAAAAAATAATAAAAATGTTATTTTATTTCTATACGAATAAACGCTTTTAGGACAATTAGTGGAGTCACTGAAGGTGGATATGAGCTATTACCTACGATTTCGTTCAACCTCCATCGATTTGCATGAAAATTGGTGAGTAGTTAGAGGATACCTCAAGAAACAAAGGTGATATGGTGCCAACTTGCGCTTTTACGCTGGGGATGGATGCCACCCCTTCTCGGGATGAAAATTATTTTATTAAAAATAACCCCATAATTAGATAGGGGGACAAATTCTAAGCAAAATTTGTTATATTAAGTTATTAAAATAAATCAAAACTTTTTGAGTTATTAAAAATGAAAAATTCTAATTTTTCGTAAGAAAAATGCATGTTTTTAGCCGATTTTTCATAGATAACTCAAAAACTATAAGTTTTAACAAAAAAAGTTATTATTACCAAAATTGAAGCTAATTAAAAATTAAATAAACTCCTTACTAAAAAACCTTCTAATATTAACTAAAAGTGAGTTATAGGTAATTGAATGCTTATTTTTTTCGGCGAGTAACCAAATCTAAGTATTCAAGCTTCAATTACGGGAAAATAATGCATTTTATATCATAAACTTATTAAACATGTGTGAAAGCACTTAGAAATATCTATCAAATGAGGTACCGAACAAGTCAATAGCATTAAAATTTATGCTCCAAAAATGTTTCAAACTTTATCTTTTAAAAAAATTTCCAAAAAACGTTATCGTTTTTTTTAATACCTCCGTTAATTTTTAAGACATCAGGTTCACCTAAAAACGGTTTGAAAGGTAATTCCAATGGCTATTAAAACGCGTTGAATTTAATCTTTTAAACCCCTTATCTTTTTAAAAGTCAAAGATTAAATGGCCAGGGTTACATGGTTCTCGCAGCAAAATTTAAGCTTTAAACGTTTCTATCTCGGTTATTTTTCACCCTGCAGAAATGGTAAAAGGTATAATATTTAATATAGAAAAAAATAAAATTTGGATATTTACCATTTTTTACGTATATTGAGTATTTTTATAGTTATTATCAAAAGAAAATGAAAATGACGAGAATTTAAAAGTCTGATTTTTTTAAATTGCATATATTTTTTCAAAAATATGCATTCTAAATCGGTAAAAATTGTTAAAATCATTACTTATGCTAATACAAAGAAATTTTTGTAAGGATTACTATAAATAATTTTTGTAGAAATGGCGTATGTTTTATTTTTCACTTTTTCCTAAAAAATTCGAAAGGGTTCTCTTAGTTTCATTATAACTTGCTTAATTTTGATGCTATTAACTTCTTCTGGAGCTCATTTGTTAGGTATTCTGAATGCTTTGATAAGTGTAAAGCAGGTATATTTTACAAAATGCATCGTTTTCCCGTTATTTAAGCTTGAATACTTAGATTTGAGTACTCATCGAAAAAAATATGCATTCAATTACCCATAAGTCACATTTAATTAACATAAGTTTAGTATTTTGAGTGAATAGTGTATTCAATTTTTTATTTGTCTTCAATTTTGGTAAGAATAACTTTTTTTTAAAAGCTAATAGTTTTTGAGTTATACGTGAAAAATAGCTTTAAAACATGCATTTTTACGAAAAATACGAAGCACGAAAAAATAAAATCTTTGATCTTTAATAACTCAAAAAGTATTGTTTTATGTTAATAACTGAATATACAGTACAATCTGCCATATCCGGACCTGTCATATCCGGACCTCCCCATATCCGGACGGTTCTGCGCCGTCCGGATCTACCGAAATCTACCGAGAAACGCAGTCCTGCTGTTTGACAACGCATTAAAAGAACAACTAAAAGATGGCGAAATAATGTATTATAGAATCTATAAAACGTGTCTATCGACGAAAGTTATTGACGGCGTTGATTACTGGAGTGTATGAAGGAGAAAACGTTTCAGAGACTATAAAAGTACATAGTAGTGGTCTTGATATCCGGATTTTTTCATATCCGGATCGGTCTGTCGCCAGATTGATCCGGATATGGCAGGTTTGACTGTACCTAACAAATTTTGCTTAGAATTTGTCCCTCTATCGATTTATGGTATTATTTTTAATAAAATAAGTTTCACCCCAGAAAAGGGGTGGCATCCACCCCTAGGGTAAAAGTGCAAGTTGGCATCATATCAACTTTGTTCATTGAGGTATCCTCTAACTGTTCACCAATTTTGATGAAAATCGATGGAGGTTCAACGAAATCGGAGGTAAAAACCTTCAGTGACTGCACTAAATACTTCAATATTTTTTATATATTTGACTTTCTAATAGATGTCATCAAATAAATATAACTTTTCTATGACAAGGTGATTACATTGGATCTCAGGTATATGATACTGGGCGCAGGTAAAAAAGGTCTCAGAGGTACGATTATTGCGGAAGAACTTATTGCTGATAATAAAAATTACATTATTTTAAGGTTTTTGGAGAGAAAGTGAATGTAAATAATAGGTAATACTTGACAACAATAATTTAAACTGACTATTACCTATATTTAAAAATTTAAGTACCTAATTAATTTGTCACATTTCTGCTTTGTGCATCAAAAGTTGTCAAAGTATTAAAAAATATAAATATTTTTAAAGACTGCTAATTGGCGTAATTCTGAGAGCTCCGAAAACATAGTTTCGTTGCATAAACATCTGTAATCTAGTTTGCATCTAATTAGAGATTGATATAATCGTAGAAGATGTGGAAGAAACGAAAAAGCAAATACAAAACTGTAACAGGGAGGAGCAAAGGACGAATTTAGAGGATAAATGGAAAGAATTCAAAGATTCAATAAATGAAGAAATCTATTTAGCATTCTTAGATATGAAAAAGGCGTTTGATATGGTGGACAGGAGGACAGGATAGGAATCTGGCAAAGCCTAGAGAACAAGAATGTAGATGATTAACTGTTGAAGGTGGTATGTAGTCTGTATGAAAGTACTAATAACTAAGTAAGAACAAGAAAAAAACTTCAAAAATCTTTAAAAATAATGATGGAATCAGACAGGGTGGTGTACTGAGCCCATTATTGTTTATAAGCATGATGAACGAAGTAATAAAAGCTTGCTGGCTAAAAACAAAAAAATATATTGCAGGATACAGAAACATGCAAATAGTCAAAGTAGAAACATGAGTATTTACAGACGATATAGTGCTTATAGCAAAAACAGAAAAATACCTTCAAAAGAACATAACAATGTGGATAGAAGAATTAAAATCATACAACTTAAGAGTCAACACCGAGAAAATAAAAGTGATGGTAGTAACAAAAAAAAAAAAAATAAACATTAACATTGAAGAAAATAGAATCGAACAGATAGAAGTACCTATACAAGTATTTAGGGATAAGTTTGAATAATAAAGGGACACAAGAAGACGAGATTGGTGCCAAAATAAATTCAGAAACTAGAATATTGTGCTTACAATCAAAAGGCACTAAGTCAGAATGTTAACTTTTGAGATAAATGGATTTGAAAGTTTGAACACTAATGATAATTTATACTGACATAAGAAGCTATTTGAAATATTAAAGATTTGAAGATTATTTTAAGCTTATTTCAAAATCTGTATGAATAATTATCATTAGTATTCAAACTTTCAAATCCATTTACCTCAAAAGTTAATATTCTGACTTAGTGCCTTTTGGTTGTAAGCCCACGATATCATGCACTATACAAAAACTTCTTGAACAGAAAAGAAATAACAACAAAAACAAAAATGATCGCATAATAAACAGTGTACCAACGGGAAGAATTTTTTCCTTATTTTTCGTCATATATTACTTAGAGGTTTGAACGAGTCAATTGACGACAAGTAATAATTAGTCTAGCTCTATTTTTTTGTTTTCGTTATTAAAAAACTAGATCTAAAATTATTCAAGTTACTAGGAGTACTGTACTTCTTGTACATTTATATTGAAATGTTTTGTTTAAATGATATTAAAACATTATTTTGTTTAAAATTATATCAAAATATTATTTTGTTAAAAGATATTAACATATTATAATAAACAAAAATATATGTATATCACATTAAAAAAATGAACGTGTTTATATTTTCAATACAAAAAATTATTTGGATCCGATGATATCCGTAAATAATGTTTTGTTTGTCCAATCCTATACATAATTATGTAACTAGTGTATCGTGAGTTTCCATAGAGTAACTGAACTAAAAATAAGGGCAGGAGAATGATAGAATTAAAGGAAGATTACAGCATGTATACCCGTACCAAAAATATCTAAGAGATATCTAAGAACACAGCGGGGTACTTTTGTTGGAGGTGTGAAATTATATAAACAAGGGCCTAACAAAAAGAGAAAACTTAAAAATGAAATAAATAAATGTAAATAGATAGGAAAAAATAAGCAGCTATTATTATTTGTTCATGTTCAAATTATGAGTGTATACGCAAAAGAGAAAAAATTAAAGAAGATAACAAAAGAAAGAAAAGAAGCTACAAATTAAAATAAATAAAAAATAAAGAGAAACACCAGTAAAAACTAAATGAACAGTTTAGGAAAAGGGAGATAATTTAATACAGGAATAGAAAATGAATGAATTTAAGGTAATAATATCCACAACTGCAAAAGAAATATGGGGAACAACAAAAATCACAAATACCTATATATTCGAAGAAAAGCAAATGGTGGTAAAATAAATACAGCTTAACGTGAAAGAAATGAAAAATGTTTGGAAAGATTATCTCTAAAAACTAAAACAGACGACGACAAAGTTAAGCAAGAAAAAAAAAAGGCAAAAAAATCAATTCTAGAAAGATTTTGTGCATAATATGAATGAACTTTGGTCAAATAGCAAAAAAAGCCCCTAGATTAAGACATATAGGTAAGAGAAAGAAGTACAGAAGGAAATATATTAAGTAGAAAAATTTAAATAATGAAAAACATGGAAGAACTAATTTGAAAAGCAAACAGAATGGAGAAACAATACAATAAGAAACACGTTCTTTGGAAAAAAAGGGATACCCAAGGAAGTAAAAACTCAAGTGTACCAATAACCCTTAAAACCTTCAATAATATATGTAAGTGAGTCATGGACATTAGCGAAAAATAAAATAAAAATCAATGGTACATAAAAAGTAAGATTCCTAAAGCAAATAGGTGTCACAAGAAGAGACAAAATAAGAAGTACCACTATAACACAAATGCTAAAGATAAAACCTATAGAGGCCATAATAATTATGAGTGAAAAACAGTTATAATGGTTAGGTCACATCCATCGAATGAACGGCGAAAGATAAACAAAAAAATATAACGAAGTCAAAGTACAAGAGAAAAACAAGGTAAGGCGTTCAAAAAAGAGGTGGGAGGATCCAGTCACAATAAGCAGAGAAATGAGAAGTATAACGGAACGAGGTAAGAAAATTAGCCCGAAATACGCAATGATGGAACAGAAGTACCTATTGGAGAAACATCGCAAAAAATGAATTTATGAAACAAAAATATGTATTAAAATTAAATAAGTAGGTGTTGTATAAATATTACATGTAATGAGTTGTAATGTAAATAAATAAAATTCCACGGCACAAATAGTGCATAATACTTAGGTAGGTGCCTTCTAAATACCTATAAACTCCCCGTTATCCGATAGTTGTACTTATATTAACAGTTTGGGTAGTTTCCGCTATGTTATGTATACCTAAGGTGATACCTAAGTATACGAGAAACATATATATATGTATTTTGATGTAATATGATCGTATAACTAATAAAAATACGTTGATCCTTATATTACGGTAAGACACTTTTGTCTATCATAACTTTACAGGAAAACGGTAGACGACGATATAAGTTATAAAGTTATCATATACATATTAATATTATATTATATATTATGTTACAACTTATTTTATAATTCCTTTTTAACCCTTTTTTCTATTCGTTAGTTCGAATACAGGTCTTTTCCATTTTCTTCCATGCTTATCTGTTCCGTGCCAGACGTTTCGATATTGGTCCTGCAACACTTTTAATGTCATCGCTTCACCATATTTGGGGTCTTCTTTGTGACGGATATCTTCGCTCCATAACGTCTCCAACTCCTCATTCCTCTGTTCCATCATCATCCACGAAGCATTCGTGGATATGAAACATATATCTCCAACTCCAGCCCAATGGATATGAAACATTTGAGAAAAATGTGCGGAAAAACAAAATGCAGAAACAATGTAAATTGTTAAATCCAGTAAACTATGTTTGACCAACTAAGTATGTATAGGCCAATAGGTATATTCAGATAGAAAAAGAAGCCAAAACGCAGATATTCCATTCCATCCACAAATAAGTTTTATTAGAAAAATAATTCATTGATATTAAGTAATAAATATTAATTAGGTATTGTGTACATCTCGGATATTTAGAATATAAATAAATAAGCATTTAAACGAGATGGACAGAAATTAGCTCTTTCTTACCAAAATATTTTAACTAATAATTAGAATTTCCCCTGTAAACATTCACATACATTGTAAAAAACATAAATAAGCAATAATCTCTTATTTCTTAATTGTATTTATCCAACAAATAAAAGCAAAAAACAATAAATAACACTTCCAGCTCCCTTGACCAGAAAAAAATAAAAGGCAAATATTAGATATAATTTATTGAGAAGCAAAAACGAAAGGAGAACGGAAAGATCCAGGGGGAAATGGATAAATAGATCAGATCGAAGAAGTAGGAAGGAATAAACGGAAAACTATTAAAAAATTAAAGGCGATGGCCAAAAATAGAAACGCATAGAAAAATGTGTAGAGAAAAAACCCGATTCCCAATCCGATGTATGAGAGTTCAAAAGAATAAAAGAAGAAGAAAAGAAGAAGACTTTAATTTGTCTAGAAAAGGACCACTTATAGAAAATTTTTTGAATAAAAAAATAGAAAAAAGATAAATTAAGAAACTGTGTGTGTGAGAGTGTGAGAGATCCTGGCATCAGACAAAATCTATTTGCCACAAAACATGTAAATTCTTAATTACATTAAATGATTTCATATTGTCTATTTCTAAACTATACCGCTATTTTTGAATTTCTGATAAAATTAATGATGGAATCTAGTACCGCTTTTTCTGGGGAAGAAAGGAGAGCTGTAATATTTAGTGGCAATGGACACTCGTGATGAATTAGTTCTTGATACAGAATTGAAGAAGATTGAGAGTTCAGAGAACATTCTAGAAATATATGATTTAGATCACCAATGGATACATTGTCACAACTACAGACAGGAGAGTTAAGTATTCCAATTTTATATAAGTGAGATGGAAAGCGAGCATGATTCAATTTTAAACGAGTCAATACTGACATTTGTGCTCTATTATAATTAAAGGTGAAATGAGGAATGTCTTTTGGAAGTGTAGGGTGAATTCTGAAATAAGGGTTTGTAGATTTATTTGCAATTCTTTTGTAATCAGTTTCCCATTTCCTTCTGATATTAGGTTGGAGAGCATTATTCAAATCTTTTAAATTAAATACTTTGTCCATATGGTGGCAACTGTGACTACTTTTTGCGGCTATATCCGCAATTTCATTACCTTCGACTCCGCAATGTCCTTTCGTCCAAATAAACGAAACAGTTACATTATTTTGTTTAAGATCCATAATTAATTTTTTAATGTTCAAAATTAATGCATTTCGGAATTGGTTTATTGGGTGACCGCTAATAGCTTGTAATGCTGATTTTGAGTCTGAAATTATTGCCACATTCGTGAATGTTTGAGTTGCACACCATTTTAGTGCCTTTTCAATAGCAAAGGACTCGGCGGTAAAAATGGAACAATAATTTGAGATTCTGTACTTTTCAATATGATTTATGTTTGAAACAAAAAATGCCGAACCTGTGTTTAGCTCCGTTTTTGACCCATCTGTATATATTTTAGTTAAGTTCGACCCGAGACCATTTACAATGGATTTTATCATGGCTTGGTTTAAGATATTACAATCTGAATACCGAGGGAATATGGTGATAGGTTTGTCAATTATAGAATCGAAACTGTGTGCATACAATGGTATTTTATTAAGTTTAACAATATCATTTGGAAATAAGTTTGTATCAATAAATGCATCTGCCAAAGGAGGAGAGTTTTTCTTTTTCCAATAATGATTTGTCAAATTCTCAATTACAAGAAAGTTAATTTTTGCGATCAAATCACTGTTGTAACATCTATATTTTAATAGACTTTTATTTGCTAAAAAGTATCTTCGAAAACTAAGAGGAAGTTCTTGAGACTCTGCCAGAATCGCATGATTTGGTGAAGATGCCATTGCTCCCAAACATATTTTCAGAGCTCTATATTGTATTCGATCAAGGGTAACTTGGTTCGTATTGGAGGTAGAACCATAGAGAGTACGCCCATAATCCAAAATCGAGCGAATATAAGACTTGTAGAACATTAAGGAAATTTGTTGATCCGCGCCCCAGCTCTGTTTGGAGAGGAAGCGCAGAAGATTAATTCCCTTTTCACATCTTTGTTTGACATACTTAATGTGACTGGTCCATAGAAGTTTACTATCTATAATTATACCTAAATATTTATATTCTTTTACGATAGGAATAGTGTATTTACCTATAGAGAAATTATCGACTAACTGATATCTGTGCCTTGTGAAACACATCACAGCTGTCTTTTCTGGTGAAACACTAAAACCCATATCGTCAAACCAGTTTTGTAACCTGTCAAAAGTACGTCTTAAGTCTATCATGCATTTTTGTTTAAGTTTGAACGTACGTTTGACATTAGCAGAAATGTCTTGATATTGTAGATAATTGATAAAATTACCTTGTTTTTTAAACTCGCTGAGAGCTTCTTTTCGTTTTTTAACAATCGCAGAACATTCCTCATCCCACCAATAAGGTCTTGGTACAGAAGGTGTGAAAGATTTCTTAATAGGCATAGATTTCGATGCTGCGACCGTGATTGCATTGAGGAAAAATTCGATTTTGTCTACCAAAGTTGAATTCCTATCTAAATTATTGAGCTTACTAATTTCTAATTCAAAAATATTTCCAAAAACAGACCAGTCAGCACGAGAGTCATTCCATTTTGTTGATGGGTTGATGACAAAGGAGGAGGGACTAATTTGAATTTCTATATTGATTGGGTAGTGATCTGAACCTAATGAATCTGAATCTACTGACCAAGCTATACGGTCGGCTAAAAGGGGAGATGTTAGAGTTAAGTCAACGGCTGAATGATTACTAGTTGGGGATATTCTTGTTGGTGTTCCGTCATTTAATGTAATTATTTCACAATAATCCATGGCCTCCACTAATATTCTACCATTTCTGTCGTCTGCAATTGGTCCCCACATACCGTGGTGAGCATTAAAATCTCCCAGAAAAATAGTTTTTGCAATATTAAACTGAAGGAATAGGTTGATCCAGTCATTTATTTCTATTCTAACATCTGATGATCTATAGATTGATACTAATGAGAGATTAATTTTGTTCAAAAAAACTGCGCATGCTTCTATACTGTCATCGAAATTATTATTAATTTCGGATTCTTGGTAATCTATTCCCTGTCTGATGAAAATACCTACGCCACCGTAACCATCTTCACGACATTTATTGATAAAGTTATATCCGTTAAGTCTAAAATGATGACCGGATGTGAGCCATATTTCTGATAGAACTATTATATCTGTATGGTAGTTGTTAATATGATGCATAAGACTGCCTTTGTTACTATAAATGGATCTACAATTCCATTGTAATATAGTTAGTTTTTCTGTAATATTTTTAGTAGCCATTTTCACTATCTGTGAGAATGGATTCTAAATTATCTTCATTATTATCGAATATTGTAATGATATTGTCCCTGATTTTATTTAATTCAAATTTTCCTTGATTATTAATTATATTTGTAATTAATGAATATATCTGTGAGATAAGTTTATCTCGACAAAACATGAAATTATTCTGTTGTGGAGCGGGTGTATATGGAGGAAGAGAAATTTGTCTTTTTTGATGGGAATTTTCTAAATCTGAATTACTAGTGCTTGGAATCTGAGAAGAAGTGTCAGTTCTTCGCCTTTTAATTGTTTTTGATTCTAATGCGGTTGAATTTGATTTTGGTTTATTTAAAGGAGCATAATAAATTGTTTTGTTTGCTGGTGCTAAATCGGGAAAATTTTCAAGATTATTTAATATATCAAACCTATTGTTGGTATTAATTTTGGCATAAGCTGGATTGTTAATCGATAATTCGGCATCCTTAAAACTTTTATTTACGAAAGCCATTACTTTTTTTATGTCGTGTTGTTTTTTGTACATTGGGCAATCTCTTGAAATTGAAGGATGATCAGAAGATTTACAGTGAACGCACATTTGCAACTCGGAATTACATTCAGCGGAAGAATGCTCATTTGCACATCGAGAACAACGAGATTTGCCTTTACATTGAACGATATTGTGTCCGTAACGTAAACATTTTCCACATTGGACAACTGGATGGATGTATGGTTCTACAGGGAAATTAACCATATTTATATTAATAAAGGACGGAATTTTATTACCTTTAAAATTTATTACTACCAATTGTCTATTGACAAATTCTTCTTGTTTGGTTTCAGGGTTTATAATTTTTCGTTTCATTCTTCGCACTTCCGCCACTGGAACTATAGAATTAATTGCTTTTTTCAAGTATTCTTCGGTAAAAAAGGTATCAACGCCACGTATTATGCCTCGTTTATGCGTGAAAAATTTTGGAATATAAGCAATCAACTTATTTTTTGTTAGTATTTCGTGATTAATTAATAAATTAGCGATTTTGTATGTTCTAAAAATTACCTTAACACGTTTTAAACCTACAGAATGAATATCAATAACATCATTTCTAAATTCAATTACTTGTTGTAAATAAAAGCCAATTCTGATAGGAAAAAGACGACCAAGATTCTTATCGGTATGTTCCAAAAATACCTGATACGGACCTGCATCCGTTGGTTGATATTTATTATCAAAGTCATATTTTTCGAAACCTGAGGATACTGTATCCATTGAAGAAACATTAATTTGATTATCAATATTAATTATTTGAATATTAGTATTTAAATTAACCGAGGGCGGACCAGGACCGCCCCCGTTACCTGACATTTTCTGTACAGCAAATCTGTCTTCAAAACTCTAGTTTTCCGCAAAGTACCACAAAACAGAAACTATTGATAAAACTCTGCACGTGGAAACAAGGCCGGAATGTACCAAAAAACTGCCAAAATTAATAATTCTTTGGGACGAACTCCAAAAAACGAACACGACTTTGACAGTTATTTTGACGGAAATGGTTCAATTGTATTACTCGAAATTAAGAAACTACTGAACTAAAATGTCGGTATGTACGGTGTATACTGTTATATTTCTATTTGATATGAAAATTAAAATTTGATAATTATAGACAAAATTCAATTTAATATAAAATATTTTCAATTTTCTCAACCACGGGCATATAAATTTAGAACAACCTGTATACAACAAATTGTTATATTTAATTTTAAGAAGTGATTAAATAAGACTCAAGTGAAATCGTTAATAGGTCATTATCGTTGTTCGCGGAAGGATCGGTCATTAGCCGATGCTAATTAAGACTAAGTGGAAATAGAGAATAGGTCATTAAAATTTGTATATAGTAGAAAGTAATTTTAGAATGGGAATTAACTATTTTCTTTGAAATCCATTAAGCATATTTAGAAAGTTTAAAAATTGGTTTTGAGGAATACTGCGAATGAGAGTTGGTGGTGGAAGTTTGATTTGTGAATCTGGAAGGGATATTTAGAAAGTAGGGGAATGAATGACAAAGTGAGATCAGAATGTTTTGAGCTGTCGAGAAGTGAAGTCGAGTAGTAGACGGTAGTGTACGGAGAGTGAGAAAGCCTGTGTAGTTCCGTGAGTGTGGAGTATCTATCGTAGAACGAGAGGTAGGCCAGGTTGAGAGTAAAAGAACCTCCTTGAGCCAAGAGTTCCCGGTAGCTGATTGCAGTTTCGAAAAAGGTAGAAGACAGCATCACGACAGAAGCAGGAAACGAGAGCTATACGAGCTAGTTTCAGAGGAGAACATTACTGGAAGCCAGGACGAGGTTTTGATTGCAGCCAAGGATAGCAGGAAACGGGTCTTGTGTGAAGACTTTCTCAGTGCACCAGAAAAAGGTCAGTCTCATTTTTTTGGACATGAATGTATGGGTTTTTCGTAGTAAATACCACATTTAAAATTGAAGAAACATAATCAATAATATCAGAAAAGCTTCATCAAACTTAAATAGAATTGTTGCTAATAAATTATAATAGTTAAATGTTAATAAAAACTTTCAATTGGAAATCAAAAGAAAATAAGATTCCCATGTGTAAATGTTATGTTTAAGAATAATAAGATATAGCAAATATTAAGCAGTGATTGCCATTTGAATAAAATAAACAATATTTTGATTACAATTGTAACCCATATGTGTTATTATTTTACTCTTTTCTTTCCTATCCCGATTAGGAACCATTAAGAAATACTTAGAAGCCACGTATGTAAGTAATTAATTTTATAAAAAGCCCTGAGATTGAAAACATATTGATATGTGATCTGGTAAATTAATTAGATTATTAGTAATGCATTGATTAAATTAAATGACATATAAAATTATCATCTCATATCAATAATCAAGATCACAACAACTGTCGTCCAACGTGGAGGGCATTGTAAAGTATTTCTAGTGGCAAATTTGAAGGATAGAAAGAGTAAAGCCGGTATTTGAAAATTTATATGCCTGTGGTAAAAAGTGAGATACTTACATTTGATAACATAAAATTTTAGATCTCTTTAGGTACAAATTTTACATAACTGATTTAATATTTTATTTTTACGATATTTACATTTGATATATTTATTGACAATTTATAATATTTGGGTGAGAAAAAGTCGTCTTGGTAACATACTAGTAAAATTTCATATTTGGCGGGGACAGTACTTCTTGAAAACAAATGTCTGTGACAAGAAGCCAAAGCAAAGACAACAAAAAACAAAAAGAACATTCAGACCAAGAAGATATCTTAGACACGACAATCATGGCATCAGAACAGCAAGAATTATCAGGAATAGATAAACTATTACAAATGATGCAACTCCAGTCACAAAGAATGGAACAGAAAATGGATGAAACACAACAAAAACTGGATGACAATCAAAGAGAAACAAAACAAGCAATGGATGAAGCAAAAAGGACAATGGATAAAGTGGATCAAAAAATGGATGAAACACAACAAAAATTGGATCAAAAAATGGATGAAACACAACAAAAAATGAAACAAGCAATAGAAGAGAACAACAAGAAAATGGAGGAACGCATAGGAAAGTATGAAAAGGAAGTAAAAGGATGTTTGACAATGATCAAGAACGATATGGGACAACAAGAGACAGAGATTAAAGAAATCAAAAGCAAAATAAAGGAAATAACGAATTGTCAGAAAAAGGAAATAGAAAATTTGGAAAATAAGTTGGAAAATGCTATTCAAGTAGACAGAGAAGAAGTGGAAAAAAGAATCACAGAAATAGAAAAACAAGTCAACGAAAACCGGACACAACAAAATGTAGGAGAAAGAAGAGAAATGGTTATACATAGCACAGATGACGTGAAGATAAGGTTTGGCGGGGACGTAAGAAGATTACACCCAGTGCCGTTCATAAATAGCCTGAAAAAGAAAATACAGCACATCGGAAATTTCGAAACAGCAAAAGAAACTATCAGAAACCATCTCAAATATGAAGCAAGCCTATGGTTCGACAGTAAAGAAGAAGAATTCGGCAATTGGCAACAATTTGAACAAAAATTTTTGAATTATTTCTGGGGAAAAGTCCAACAATTGGAAATTAACAAGGAATTGCAAAATGGGAAATACAATGATAGGATGGGTGTATCAGAAAGGACATATGCTTTGCAAATTTACAATAATGCAAAACATTTACAATATAATTACTCATCGGAACAATTAGTCGAACTGATTGCAAGACATTTCGAGGAAACGCTGGAAGACCATATCACATTGCAAAATTACAAAGACATAGATAGTTTATGCCAATTCCTACAAATAAGAGAATCACGTCTAAGAGAAAGAAAATCAAGAAGGTCGCGAGAAGATTACAGGCCCCGAGAAACACAAGATTACAGAGGTAGAAATCAAAATAGCAGGGACTATACAAGACGAGATTTTAATCCCAGAAGGGAAAACGAAAATAGAGACAACGGAAGAGGAAATTATGAACAAAGAAATAGGCAATGGAATGAGGACAGAAATCGAGAATACCAGAATAGAAACACCACACGCTCAAATCAAGAAAACAGAAATAATGGTAGACAAAATGAACAGGGATATCGAGAAAACCGAAACAGATCCGACAGACCAAGAGAAAATAGAAGAGAAGTAAATAATACCCAGACAGATGAATATGACGGAGAGAGACATTATGACGAAAATATAAACAACGATGAGCAACCGGCGTCTTTTCACGACGGCGCTCACTAAAAACCAAAAATCAAACAGGAATCTTTTGTCACCCCAAGGAGTTTATTAAATTGGCAGGAAACAACGAAAAGAAAAATGGAGTTAATTTAAAATTTGTGGATGGATTTATCAACGAGAAACCAATTAAAATTATGATAGACACTGGATCTGAAATAACATTGGTCAACAGAAAACTAATAGAAGAAGTTAACTTAACAAATTTAATTTATAAAATACCTAGGGTAAATTTAGTGGGCGCAAACAAACGGACATTGGCAACTATAAATGAAGGCATACGAGTAATGGTACGACTGGGCAAGAATATGTATGCACTACAATGTGTAATAATGCCAAACATGTCACATGACATGATAGTAGGAGTGGACGAATTGGCAGAAAAACATGTAGTGATAGATTTTAAAAATAATACGATGAAACTAACAGAAGAAAAAGAAAAAGAACAGGACAAGGAACATGAGAAACAAAATACGGACGAATCAGGTAAAGAACAAACAGTGGAAATGAATTTGGCAGCGAAGCAAGGACAAAGAAAAAAAAGGAGAAAAGGTCAGAAAAAGATAAAAGAAAATGAAACCTGTGGCTCCTCAAAAGAAGAGTTGAGCCCAGAAGAAGAAAATTTGAGAGTATCAGAAACAAAGGAAACCTGGGATTCCTCAAAAGAAGAGACGAGCTCAGGAGAAGAAGAAATAAAGCAAAAAAATGAAAGTGAAAAGAATATTATTGAAACAGTGGTATTTGAAGAGGAGGTATATGCAAACGAGGATGCAGAATGCACGGTAAACATGTGTGAAGAATCTGAGAAAAAAGACAGAAAATTGATATGTGGAGAAGGGAAAGAAAAAGAATTGCGGTTGATGTTAAGAAACTACGAAAATTTGATCAATGAGGAAAACAGAGTGGCTAAAAAGTACGAACATTCATTTGAGGTGAAAAACTTGGGAAATTTTCGATCAAAGACTTACCCGATTCCATACAAGTATCGACAAGAGGTGAAAGAAGAAATAAATAAAATGTTGGAAGATCAAATCATCGAAAGATGTGATTCACCGTATGTTAACCCGATTGTGATAGTAAAGAAAAGCAGTGGAGAATTGAGATTATGTTTAGATGCCAGGAATATCAACCAGCACACTGTATCACAATATGAATCACCTCTAAACATCGAGGCCATTTTTGGAAGAATCACGGGGTCACACATATTTTCGAAAATTGACTTAAAACACAGTTTTTGGTTGATACCGTTAGCTGAAAAGTGTAGAAACTACACCGCTTTTTCTATTGATGGTATTGTCTACCGGTTTAAGGTAGTGCCGTTTGGATTGCAGAGTGCTTGTGCTGCACTCGTCCGAGCTCTACATACCATTTTGAATCGCCACGAAGATTTCATAGTTCATTATATCGATGATTTATTAATTTTTTCACAAGATACTCAGAGTCATCTGAAACACATAGAAATAATTCTGGAAGAATTGGACACAGCGGGACTGAAATTAAACATTGAAAAATGTCAATTTTTTCAAAAAGAAGTCATTTATTTGGGTTTTCAATTGGACACCAAAACAGTAAGATTAGCCGAAGACAGAGTCAAGCTCATAGATGAATACCCAAGACCAACGAATTTGAAAACATTGAGAGGTTTTCTTGGCACGATTAATTATTTTAAAAAACTGATTCCCGATTTGAGCCAAAAGGAAATCCCTCTGATAAAGTTGCTTAAAAAAGGAATAAAATGGAATTGGAAAGAAGAACAGGAGGAAGCTTTCGAAACATTAAAACGAGAATTCGCAAAAGGAACGAAAATATACCACCCCATTTACAATTTACCTTTTATACTCCGAACTGATGCGTCCATACAAAAATTTGCAGGAGTTCTGTCTCAAATACAAAACGACCAAGAAGTGCCGATATGTTTTATATCGCGAGTGACTAAAACACATGAGAGAAAATATAGTGTTACAGAATTGGAGTTTGCCAGTGTACTATATTGCGTAAACAAATTGAGGTTTTACTTATTGGGAGCAAAATTCACAATCGAAACAGACCATGCAGCTTTAGTACATATCATGAAGAATAGATTAGTAAATAATAGAATACATAGAGGCATTCTATTATTACAGGAGTATGATTTTGAGTTCCGATATATAAAAGGAAAAGACAACATAATAGCCGACGCTCTAACACGGGATGAGGACACGGGAAAAAAGGAAACAATTACTCTACAGGTGGGACTAAATAGATTAATACAAGAAGAAGGGATATATTCGTTAAATGAGATAAGGTCAAACCAAGAAGACCTAGAGGAAAGAGAGAAAAGAAGAGCGGAAGTAGAAAATGACATATATTTTAAGAGAATAGACGGAAAGGAACTATATTTAGTGACACAGACATTGGCCGAAAAGATAATAAAGAAATTACATGAGGACAATGGGCATATCGGTAGCAGAAAAGTTTGGCTCGTTTTTAGGGAAAATTACATCAGCCGACAGGATTACCGCATTGCAAAGGAAATTACCCAGAAGTGCGATGTATGTCAAAAATATAAGAGTCGGAATTTCAAAAACGAAAATGTTGCCAAAAATATTGAAGCCCGAAACAAACTAGACATTGTAGCAATAGATATGTTAAGCGATCTAATTATGACCACTAAAAGGAACAAACATATTCTGGTAATGGTGGATGTGTTTTCAAAATACGTAAAATTATATAGTTGCCGCACCACAAAGGGGGAGGAAATATTAAGAAAAATCGACAATTTTATAGCCATAGTAGGAACACCAAAAAAGATTCTACTGGACAATGCAACGTATTTCCGAAATGATCGTTTCAAGGGACAACTTCGAGAACGAGGAATAGAGACAAAATTTGTCAGCATCAGGCATCCACAGAGTAATCCTTCGGAACGATTCATACAGGAAGTGACGAAATTTCTTCGCATTGCAACAGATGGTCAACATCGCCACTGGGACAGGAAAATGGCGGAAATAGAAAGGTATCTAAATACAATTCCGAGCACAGTAACAAAAGAGACCCCAGAATACATCATGAAGGGTGTATTGCCGATAAGGCCATGGGAAGACCAAGAGCCAAAAGAATATCAACAGGTGATTGAAACCGTACAGAGAAGATTACGGCGAAGCAACGAAAAATATATCCAAAGACAGGAACAAGATAGAAAAAGAAGACCAGTGACTTTCCAAAAGGGTGAAAAAGTACTCGTGAGGGCATTACGAGTATCAAATCTTCCTGGGGGCATTTGCGCAAAGTTGATGCCTGTTTTCGAAGGCCCGTATATCGTGAATAATGAAAATGGGATAAATAGTTATGAGTTGAGGCACAGGAACTCGGAAAAGATCCGAGGAATTTATAATATTCACGATGTATACAAATATCACGAATAAAAGACAGAATTACATGAAGTAGATAGTAAGTTAAGGTATAAGACATAGATTAAAGTAATGAAATATACAGGGAGTTGGTTTTGCCTCGAGAAAATTTATTTAAAAATGCAGATAAATTTTATCGAATACAAGGCGGGGATTTGTTATATTTCTATTTGATATGAAAATTAAAATTTGATAATTATAGACAAAATTCAATTTAATATAAAATATTTTCAATTTTCTCAACCACGGGCATATAAATTTAGAACAACCTGTATACAACAAATTGTTATATTTAATTTTAAGAAGTGATTAAATAAGACTCAAGTGAAATCGTTAATAGGTCATTATCGTTGTTCGCGGAAGGATCGGTCATTAGCCGATGCTAATTAAGACTAAGTGGAAATAGAGAATAGGTCATTAAAATTTGTATATAGTAGAAAGTAATTTTAGAATGGGAATTAACTATTTTCTTTGAAATCCATTAAGCATATTTAGAAAGTTTAAAAATTGGTTTTGAGGAATACTGCGAATGAGAGTTGGTGGTGGAAGTTTGATTTGTGAATCTGGAAGGGATATTTAGAAAGTAGGGGAATGAATGACAAAGTGAGATCAGAATGTTTTGAGCTGTCGAGAAGTGAAGTCGAGTAGTAGACGGTAGTGTACGGAGAGTGAGAAAGCCTGTGTAGTTCCGTGAGTGTGGAGTATCTATCGTAGAACGAGAGGTAGGCCAGGTTGAGAGTAAAAGAACCTCCTTGAGCCAAGAGTTCCCGGTAGCTGATTGCAGTTTCGAAAAAGGTAGAAGACAGCATCACGACAGAAGCAGGAAACGAGAGCTATACGAGCTAGTTTCAGAGGAGAACATTACTGGAAGCCAGGACGAGGTTTTGATTGCAGCCAAGGATAGCAGGAAACGGGTCTTGTGTGAAGACTTTCTCAGTGCACCAGAAAAAGGTCAGTCTCATTTTTTTGGACATGAATGTATGGGTTTTTCGTAGTAAATACCACATTTAAAATTGAAGAAACATAATCAATAATATCAGAAAAGCTTCATCAAACTTAAATAGAATTGTTGCTAATAAATTATAATAGTTAAATGTTAATAAAAACTTTCAATTGGAAATCAAAAGAAAATAAGATTCCCATGTGTAAATGTTATGTTTAAGAATAATAAGATATAGCAAATATTAAGCAGTGATTGCCATTTGAATAAAATAAACAATATTTTGATTACAATTGTAACCCATATGTGTTATTATTTTACTCTTTTCTTTCCTATCCCGATTAGGAACCATTAAGAAATACTTAGAAGCCACGTATGTAAGTAATTAATTTTATAAAAAGCCCTGAGATTGAAAACATATTGATATGTGATCTGGTAAATTAATTAGATTATTAGTAATGCATTGATTAAATTAAATGACATATAAAATTATCATCTCATATCAATAATCAAGATCACAACAATACATAGTAGATATGTACCTATACAAAATTACAGAAAATAAAACTATAATTTCGAATATTTTTTCTATTATAATATATTATCTAGCAATAGAAATATAGTAGTACATACTTAACGAAAATGCAATTCAAAAAAATTTTTAAAAAGACAAAATTTTTAATTTTTATCGCAGAAAAAGAAAATTTTGAACAAATAACGAAAAATAAATATAACAACTTTTATAATCAGTGAGACACATAACGCAAAAAGAGTCACCCGAAAAATTGAAAATAATAATTACAAATAGAGCTCCATTTTCCCGGCCCCTTTTGATTTCCCGGGAATAGGGAGTCGGTAATTTGGATTTCCCGGGAATCGGGAAATTTAAAAATAAAAAATTATTATTTTATAATTCTTTATTATTTTTTCAATGCAATCAGTATAAAAACGTATAAATATGATTAAGTAGGTATTAAAAAATTTCAGAAAAATTCAAAAATTCAAAAACAAAATTTTCGTTGTTTTTATTATTGAAATATTATGTTTTAAGAAAACATAAATTGTTGAGTGTTTCATCCTTTTGGTTGGCTCTTTTTTTTTGTGCAGAAATTTGCTGACGTTGAAAATGCCCGTTTACTTTCTGTGATGTAGGTCATATTTTATACTTTTTAATGCAGTGAGCAATTTTTTTAATGCCCGTTCAGCTCATTTGAGTTGTCCTACAGCGCGAGCTCTTGTTTAACGACCTTTTCAAGATCATATTCATCAACATTTATAATCTTTTGAGGACACATAGCTGTGGCAGACTCAATTGGAGACGATAACTTTTTTTCAAATCATCAGTATTGGTATCCGATGAAACTGATGAATCCGTATCACCTTGATGATCGGTTGTTTCAGTAGATTCATCTTGATCCTGAGAAACCAAAAATTTTATCAAATCCATAGCTAATCGATTTATTGTTCTTTATTAGATATAGTAGGCAAATGTCTGTTTTCAGTCAGGTCCTTGTTTTGAAGATACCGCATCAATGTAATCAAATCAAAAGTCAAAGTTATCATCCTAACAAAAATATTTTTAAAATATATTTATTTGAAAACTTATTGGACCATTTTCCTGGTAACACCTCCATGGCTTCTAAAAATTGCAAGCCAGATGGATGCTGAAGCGAAGAAGACAAGAGGGAATTCTAAAACTTGCAATTCACGACCCCGTCTGTTTAGCGTGGTAAATTCCAACGGACAATGGACCTATGTTACTCAAAGGAGTAACACTAATACGAAATAAAAATGTATACCATTTTTATTCAGATGCAATACGAAGCCAAAACTGTCTTAATTTTCACTTAGTTCAGAGAGCGCAAACCAGAACTCTAATCGACGATTTCGCCTCTAAGAGGCGAAAATGAAAGACAGTGGTTTAAAATATGTATATGTAACTGAAAAATAAATATTTTAAGTAGAATAATTTAAAATGATTATTAAGCAGACAGAGATAATAATTGTATCATAATCGAAATGAATTTCGACTCAATTCAAGCTTTCTGCTTAACCCAGGTATAATATACCAAAAGGCACCGCCAGGAAAACATTCCACTTTGCGGTTCAGAGAGCCCATTTGAAACGAGTCTTTGTACTCTATGCCTATGCAGAGTATGGCATTAACAAAATAAGAAAATCTACGGTTTCGTTTTGATTAAAATCTGTCTTCCTCCAGGTAGACCTAGACATAGTGCTATCGGGAGATGGAGGAAGACAGATTTTAATCAAAACGAAACCGTAGATTTTCTTATTTTGTTAATGCCATACTCTGCATAGGCATAGAGTACAAAGACTCGTTTCATATGGGCTCTCTGAACCGCAAAGTAGAATGTTTTTCTGGCGGTGCCTTTTGATATGTTATACCTGGGTTAAGCAGAAAGCTTGAATTGAGTCGAAATTCATTTCGCTTATTCCCCGTTAGAGGGCGTTCTGTCCATACTGCGATATAAATTATTTTAATTTATATCGACAATCTACGGTCGGAATGGTAAAAATCTGTCTTCCTTAGAGCCTCCTTGACAACAGGTAGACCTAGAAATAGTGCTATCGGGGGATGGAGGAAGACAGATTTTAATCAAAACGAAACCGTAGATTTTCTTATTTTGTTAATGCCATACTCTGCATAGAGTACAAAGACTCGTTTCATATGGGCTCTCTGAACCGCAAAGTGGAATGTTTTCCTGGCGGTGCCTTTTGGTATGTTATACCTGGGTTAAGCAGAAAGGTTGAATTGAGTCGAAATTCATTTCGCTTATTCTCCGTTAGAGGGCGTTCTATCCATACTGCGATATAAATTATTTTAATTTATATCGACAATCTACGGTCGGAATGGTAAAAATCTGTCTTCCTTAGAGCCTCCTTGACGACAGGTAGACCTAGAAATAGTGCTATCGGGGGATGGAGGAAGACAGATTTTAATCAAAACGAAACCGTAGATTTTCTTATTTTGTATCATAATCATTTATTCATTGTGAGTTGTAATATCTTGGCTGATAATTTAAAATAAAATATTAAAAAAAATCTAGGGAAATCTGTAAGAATTCCCGGGAATTGGGATTACTATTTTTACTGATTTCCCGGGAAATTTTGTCCCGGGAATGGAGCTCTAATTACAAACCATACCTCACTTTTCTAAAGAAGATGACATAACAAATCTGATATAATAAAATTTAGGAAAAAAAATAAATTAAGAAAATAACGAACTGGAAGATCCGTACCCAGTATAAATGAAAAGGCGCCAAAATAACTAAAAAAATTTAAAACAAACAATAAATAGAGAAATATTTCAAATATCCATTAAATTTTCGAATAACTAAACATATTAAAATGATGAAAGATGAAACGATTCGATTAGAAAAAAGTTCTACTCATACATACACACAAAGAAACCAAAATGCAGATATTTAATTCAAGTTTTATTAGAAACAATTGATACAAGTAATAAATATTAATTATTATGTATATCAGAGATATTTAGAATATGTTTAATATTTTGAAGCATGTGGGAATATAGATTTTAAACAAGAACAAGATGAACAGAAATTAGACATTTCTTAACAAAATATTTCAATTAACAAACGGAATTTCCCCTGTATACATTCATATACAGTGTCCAACAAATAAAACCAAAAAAAAAATCAACAACATTTACAAATTGCTTTTTTCAGAAAAAATTAAAAAGCAAATATTATAATTGAAAGGTAGAAAGAAAACAAGTAGAAGATCAGAAAGAAATAAAGGGAAAACTATTGATGAATTAAATACGATGGCCGAAATTAAAATGAATGAACAATGGGTAAAGAAAGAACCGTAGTCCCAATCCGATGTATGAGAGTTCAAAACATGTAATAAGAAAAGAAATGAGTGTCGACGAAATCGCTTATTTTCATTTAATAAGAAAAGAAGGAAAAACAGAAGAATGTTTTAATTTATCTAAAAAGAGGACTACTTACAGAAACTTATTGCATAAAAACTAGAAAAAAGGTAAATTAAGAAGCTACTGAATTAAAGTATACCTACGTAATATACAAAATAACAGTAAATAAAACTATAATTTCAAATTTTTTTTCTAATATTATATATATCTAACAATAGGAAGATAGAGCTCAAACGGTGTTCAATATTACAAAAAAGATGGTATATTAACGAAGATCCAATTCAAAAAAATTCTTAAATAGACAAATTTTTTAACTTATATTGCAGACAAACAAATATAACGGAAAAGAATTAAGATTCTTATAAAAAATATTTTCGAAAGCGCGGCATAAATTACTATCGAAATAGAAAATAAATAATATCAATAAAAAAGCCTTACATTTACTAAAAAGTTCCAAAACAAAGACAATAAAATACACCAACAACTCAAATTTTAAAATCCAATAAATTTTTGACTAATTAAGTATATTCAGATAGAAAAAGAAACCAAAACGTAGATATTCTAGCCAAGTTTTATTAGAAAAATAATTCATTGCTGTTAAGTAGTAAGAAACATTAATTATTATGTAAATCTCGCATATTTAGAATATATTAAACGAGATGGACAGAAATTAGACATTTCTTACCAAAATATTTCAATTAGGTAACAACTAGAATTTCCCCTGTATACATTCACATACATTGTAAATTAATGAGCGATAATTTATTGTGTCTTGAGTATCTATCCAACAAATAAAAGCAAAAAAGAATCAACAACACTTCCGACTTCCTACATGTTCCACTTGAAAATAAAAAAAGAAAAAACTGAATATTAAGAAGCTACTGAATATTATATATCTAGCAACAGAAAGATAAAGCTAAAATAGAAAGAAAAACTCAAATGGTATTCAAGAATACAAGAAAGATAGTTAACGAAAATCCAATGCAATAACATGGTTTTGAATGGTATAACCAACTTTCAAAATTAGTCATGCGTTTTACATCAGAAACCGCAGAGGTCAGAATTAAATTTTTGGGACGTAAAACAGAGCCATAAAATTCATACCTTTGGACCAAAATGGATGGTTGACATATGGAATTGACGGGTCTTTCCTAAACTTTAAGATGTAATTTGGGCCATTTTTCAAATCAGTAAGGTTGACAGCCAGTCAGTTTGCAAAAATGTCAAGAACAATTGTCAAGTAGCATTGCCAATGTTAGGGTGGCAGTAAATAAAATTAAGATAGCTATGATGGTAACCAACGTTCTGAAAGGACATTTTACATGAAGAAGAAAAATGTTAAAACAAAACAAAATTAAATAAAAAAGTGAGAACAAAAAAAAACAATAGAAAAAAATTAAAAAGCAGAAAAAATAGTCACTAATAATATCTAAACCTCTGAGATGTTTAGTCGGCTTTATATCTTAGCGTATTTAAAAAAATATATTAAAAACAAATAAAAAAAATAAAATAAATAAAAAACAAACTAAATTATACATATAAAAAGGTAAGTTAAAATTGAACAATAAAAAGAAAACAAAAAAAAATACACACACACTAACTTTTAACCTAATAATAATGAGCATTGTAATCGTGAGAAAGGATGAGCTGTCAAATAAAAAAGAAAAAATATTATAAATCAATAAAAATTGCCTAGTCAATTGATTCTAGCCAAAGCCATCTACAAATTACAAAGCTCACTTTACTTTGACTAAATATGTCTTACAAATTTGATGTAACGAAATTCAGGAAGAGAAATAAAAAAGACATAATTCATATCCTAAAATTCATTAAATTTTTAACCAACTAAGGCCCGGTCTTTTCACCTCCGAATAAAAGTTATTCGGAGGTTTATTTGACAGATTTACATGTAATCTGCCGGATAAACTTCCTAATAAATAGTTCGGAGGTGAAAAGACCGGGCCTAAGTATATTTAGAAGACGAAAGACGAAGTGATTCTATATACGGACCTATAGATATCTATAAAAAGAAATCAAAATGCAGATATTCCATTCAAGTTTTATTTAAAAAATAATTCATTTATATCAAGTAATAAATCTTAATTATTATTTAAATTGGATATTTAGAATGTATTTAATATATTTTGTAGCATTTAAGAATACTTACCTATATTTAATTAGACAGAAATTAGCCCTTTCTTACCAAACTATTTCAGTTAACAAAAAATAGAATTTCCCCTGTATACAATCACATACATACATTGTAAAAATCATAAATGAGCGATAATCTCTTGTTTCTTGATAGTATCTATCCAACAAATAAAAGCAAAAAAGAATCAACAACACTTCCGACTTCCTACATGCTCCACTTACACACGCTCACACGCCAAACAACCATCCGCAAAAAGGTTCAGTGGCAAGGCTTAGTCGATGTGAGTGGGTCAGGGCTGGAGTGACAACCGCCGAGACGCCACCTCCCCCACTCCGGCGCTCACCGTCGGCGCACCGACCCATCAACCATTTAAATCCAGCGCCTCCTTTCTAGCAACTCACTTTAAGCCATTCGCTCTCACGTCGTTCTCTAGCCGCGCACAGTGCCAAACTCATCCTCATCTCGCAGCAGCATGTTCGGAGGTCTTGACCCCACTGGGCTATATTGAGAGATTTTGTGCCATTTTTAACAAGTTCTTTCTGATTTTTCGTAAATTTAAACACGACATTTTCGCAATCATGGACGGAGACAAGTTAGATCCTACCGGACAGTACTAGTGTGTGACAGTTAACGAAAAAAAGACTTTTAACGATGCAGAAAACGGGAGGCAAGGGCCTAGACCCCACAGGACTATACTAAAATTAAGGATGTGGCCCCACCGAGGCAACGGTGGACGACAAACTTCCAGTTGCCGCCGTAAAAGACTATGGTAAGTACCAATGTTTTTACTTCCGCATATTAGCTCTCATCGGTTATTGACCGAAAGTTTTGTAAGTCATTCGCCCACTCCAAACCCCCGCAATTTCATAACTTATTGCAGCATGCAGCCGCTATTCTCACTTATGAGAACCACAAAAATACTCTCAGAATATTTAAATTTTTTTCGATGTGAACTTCCTGATACTCGACGAAATTTTATGCGGTTTACGTGTAGCGATTTTAATTTCGTGGCCCATGCATTATTCTCTTTTGTTTGAGTGAAATTTTCAATGCAGATCACATAGTTACCAAAATAAGCGAGCCAGCTGATTGACCCCCAGATCATTGACACTTTCTGTTGTCGAGCATCACAAGACGTGGGCAAGACGAGATTTAATAACTTCTACATTAAACGTATAACCCAGAAATATGATTGAACCCCTTCAGCGGGTGCATCGACCTTGGGTCACTTCATACAAAAGCCGCGCATCAGTTTTATTTATTTATTTATCTAGTAAAGTTTGTTGATCTGTAGTTTTAAGTGTAGTGACCTTAAACCAGCTTAGCTAGTCCAGTTTTTGTCTACGAGATTTTTGAGAAAATCATACGTTATGCCTTGTGAGAACAAACGAATTATGACTAAACATCGAAAAGGTTATATGGCAAAACAACTTTATTAACTAGTTTTCTTGTGTACTAGACATCAATCGACTAGATGGTTTCCGTATTGCATTAATCAAGGCCACAGCGACTTAAGGTTATTTATCGATAGTCATCCGATTAATTTACTTCTTCATTTTTTTTTTCGACTGCTCGATACATATTTTCTATAAAGTTTTAATAAAATGTACCGCTGCATCTGTTGCGGTATGACCTTGCAATAGAATTCCTCAAAAACAAGGCTGAATCGAATATGCAATAAACAAGGTTGTAATAGAATCAGGGTTATTACATTCGCCTTTCGTAGATATTAATAAAACAGCATGATTTTCATTTTGTTTTTTCTTTTTTGCAGATCTTGTTTCGACAAATACACAGATTAACATCTCACTGCCACACAAGTTACCGTTGATACTTTTGTCCACCCAACAATTCTGGATACTTGAAGACTGATGTTTGTTGTTTTTTATTACTTTTAAGATTGTTTTTTTATTAAATTATATGTAGGTTAAGTTCCTTGAGAACATCATCCATTATAATGTATGTTTCTCTTATATTTTTGTATATAAGACAAAATGTCCAAATGTATATGTTTCCATCCCGTGCTTTTTATACTATTATATGAAGTTTTTCATTAAATATTTTTATATTTTATTTGTTTTTAATTTATTACATGACCAGCAGTAGAGATGTTTAAAGTTATTTTCAAATTTTTCCAAAAGTCATCGAATTAAAAAATATTCCTAACATTAAATAAATAATTATCTATGAAAAATATTTTTCAAAGTAGCTGTTTCTTTCGATATTTATATTTGTCAATGAAAATTTCTAGAACTCGAGAAAATGTTCTTGAAATCAAAAAGTTAAAAGTGAATGAAAAAATTTAATAGGTAAGAATTAGCATATTTACTTGGTGACTTACAACTTCACATAAAAGTTCTTGCATTTTAGGTTTTTTTATTTTATACTATTTTTATATTATTTCGTTCACAACTTGAAATTTGAAAATTTACTTACCGGTGACAATAGTGGCCCAATTCAGAATTAAACCTTTTAAAGAAAAATAAATTTTATATCAGTTCAATTTTCATTAAATATTTTTATATTTTATTTGTTTTTTATTTATTTTACGACAAGTAATTTTGGAAGTGGACAATTATCAGATTTTTTAAATTATTTTCAAATTTAAAAGTCAACGAAATAAAAAATATTCCTGGCAATAAATAAGTTTTCTATTAGAGATATTTTTCAAAGTGGCCTTTTCTTTCGATATTTATATTTGTCAATGAAAATTTCTAGAACTCAAGAAAATGTTCTTGAAATCAAAAAGTTAAAAGTGAAACTTTGAAAAAATTTAAGAGGTAAGAATTAGCATATTTACTTGATGACTTACAGCTTCACATAAAAGTTCTTGCATTGTAGGTTTTTTTTATTTTATACTATTTTTATATTCTTCTGGTTATATTTTCCTCATATCATCTTTTTTTAATTCGTTCACAACTTTGAAATTTGAAAATTTACTTACCGGTGACAATAGTGGCCTAACTCAGAGTTAAACATTTCAAAGAAAAATAAATTTTAAGTTTCATTAAATATTTTTATATTTTATTCGTTTTTTATTTATTTTACAAGTAATAGTGGAAGTGGACAATTATCATATTTTTTAAATTATTTTCAAATTTATCCAAAAGTCAATGAATTAAAAAATATTCGTGACAATAAATAAGTTTTCTATTAGAAATATTTTTAAATGTGGCTTTTTCTTTCTATACTAGTCGATGAAAATTTCTAGAATTCAAGAAAAATTTAAATCAAAAAGTTAAAAGTGAAATTTTGAAAAAAAATTCAAAAATACACAAGTACGAATTAGCTTCTAATAAATATTTCCTTGGCGGCCTTCAGCTTCAGACATGTAAGAGCTCTTGCATTTTATATCATTTTATTTTATATTATTTTTATATTCTTCTGGTTATAATATTTTCCTCGTATCATATTTTTTTACTTCGTTAACAACTTAGAAAATTTTTGACAATTTGGTTTCTAATAATTTAAATCATAAGAATTTAACAAGATAAAGAACCAACATAACCAAAAGTAATTGTGGCAAATCCGATAATATTATAATAATTTATATCTATGTATTATTAATATTATTTATAATTTAAAATAACATTATGTATGTACTAATACATGTTAAGGTCAGAATTTGGTATTAGTTTTGAGAGTAAACTAAAGTAAGACTTAATACTTACGATGTCGGGATAGTATCACGAGGTTTTTTCCTTGTTTTCCCTCGTGATTTACTATAGAGTTTCTAGCGCGAGAATTTTACTGTCACCATTGCATGTGGTTGTCTTTTTAAAGACAGATCACATGTTATGCTTTTTTTGTGACGGATATTCTTGAGTTGCGGTTGATTTCATGTAATCGAATGAACTATCTTTCAGTAAAGTCGTCCCAGGAAAGCAACTCATAAATATTGGCAATATCATTTTAAAGTCTTCTACTTTAAAATGTATAATATATGTTTGAATTGCCAATATAAATGAGTCAGACTAAATAAATTATTAGAAGAATTTTTTTACTAAGCATAAGCAACAACATTTTTGTTTAATTCATTAATATTTTTTGTATTTTGACAACGACACCCGATTTGGGCGTCGAAACGTTTAGTCCTGTCGCCAGGGGGGGTACAACGGCCTCGTTAATTCAGATGGACTTACTCAAGTTTTTTTTATGTATTTTGACCCGTAGAACACGAATTTTTTGGGTAACAGTTGATCCGGATGTCGATAAGATTGTTATAGACCAAGAACTTGAGGAATCAAATAACAGCGATTTTTGGCAAAACAAAACAATATTTTGTATTTTTTGGGCCATTTTAAGTAAAAAATATTTCTACAAGTTTTTTCGTAGGATGCACAGTTTTTGAGATAAACGCGGTTGAACTTTAAAAAAATCGAAAAATTGCAATTTTTGAACCCGAATAACTTTTGATTAAAAAATAAAATAGCAAGTCTGCTTACCGCATTTCAAAGTTTAAGTCAAATTATATCGGTTTTGATTATTTGCATTGGTAAAAATTTGTTTTTTTATTGTTTAACAAAGCTATAAACACGTAGGGTTTCCCGTGCTTTTACATGCGTTTTAACGCATGTAACGTAGAAATAGACTTGATTGCACTAGTACCTATTCTACCTACTCGTTCGATTTTAAATGAGAAATCATAGAAACATCACTCACGCACTAGTTGTTTGTAGCTTTGTTTAACAATAACACAATAAATTTTTAGCAATGCAAATAATCAAAACCGACATAATTTGACTTGAACTTTCAAAGGCGCTAAGCAGAATTGCTATTTTATTTTTTAATCAAAAGTTATTCGGGTTTAAAAATTGCAGTTTTTCGATTTTTTGAAAGTTCAACCGCGTTTATCTCGAAAACTGTGCATCCTACTAAAAAACTTGTAGAAATATTTTTTGCTTAAAATGACCCAAAAAATACAAAATATTGTTTTGTTTTGCCAAAAATCGCTGTTATTTGATTCCTCAAGTTCTTGGTCTATAACAATCTTATCGACATCCGGATCAACTGTTACCCAAAAAATTCGTGTTCTACGGGTCAAAATACATAAAAAAAACTTGGGTAAGTCCATCTGAATTAACGAGGCCGTTGTACCCCCCCTGGCGACAGGACTAGTTAATAAAATCATGTTTTTAGTAAAATTGTGGCTTATTTCCCATCAAAACTAGTTAACTGCAAAAATGCCACAATAAAATAGCTTCAGAACAACAAAATCAGATAATCATTTGAAAACTCACTCATTGACGACAATAGTGGCATAAATCAAAATTGAACATTTTAAAGCTAATTCAATTTCAATTCAATGTTCATTAATTATTTTTATATTTTATTTGTTTTTTATTTATTTCGTGACAAGCAGTAGTAGAAGTTTTTTAAGTTATTTTCAAATGTATCCAAAAGTCATCGACTTAAAAACTTCCCAACAGATTTTGTTAAAAATATATTTAAAAGTGGCTTTTTCTTTCGATATTTGCCGATGAAAATTTCTAGAACCCAAGAAAATGTTCTTGAAATCAAAAAGTTTAAGTGAAACTTTGAAAAAATTATCTAGTGTTCAGTCCAAACGAAAAACAGCATCACAGGTAAATACGAATTAGTTTTTGATAAATATTTCCGATATTGTAAGAATATTCTTGCATTTCATAGATATTGTTGTTTCATTTTCTTTAGTTCGTTCACAACTTTGGAAATTTTTGGTAACTTGGTCTATTAATTTAATCTAAGATATAAAATTTTAATTTGGGATTTTAATTATAAGCATGTAACAAGCAACCAACAGAAGGAAAAGTAATTAATTAACTCAATTAAATATAGTAAATAATTAGCACTCACCGGTGACAATAGTGGCATAACTCAAAATTAAATATTTTAGATAAAATCGACTAAAAATTTGTTATAAATTTTCTGAAATAAGTGATTCATACTGTTTAAATCAGCGATACTCAACCTTTTTCTTTCATGGGCCACATAGTAGCTATTGCCACAGCTTGCGGGCCGCAATTAAGATGAAGTAGTATACAGGGTGTTTCATTGGGAAACGGAAATACTTGAATGGTGAATAGAGGTAAATAAGGCGATTCAAGACATACTAAATTTATTGCTCCACCAACTATATAACCGAGTTACAGGGTGTTTTATCGATTTTGCCCATAACTTTAGAACCACCTGGTATATTTTTTTGATATTTGGTAAACATATGTCACATTTAGAACCGAAAGCACCCAACTACTAAACACAAGAAAAATTCAGGTCCGGAGTAAACAAAATTATAAATCCATTGTGACCTTGAATCCAACATTCTGTATATTGAAATTTTCAAAACCAGTTTTCACATTATTTGAAAAGAGCTTTATTGGAGCTTCCATTTTTTGAAATTGTCGAAATTTTTAAGAACTCGATTTTTCAAAAGAAAAATTTCGATATAATTTCAAAATTAATGTCATTAAATTATCTGAGCAAAAAATTGAGGCAAGCAATTCAACTTAGCTTGTTGTGCCCTTTTCAAATGTGCAGACGAAAATTTTAATATACAGGGTGTTGTGTCAAGGTCACAATTATTTTAATTTTTTTTTTTTGGTAATCCGGACCTGAATTTTTCTTGTGATTACTAAATGGGTCGTTGCAATGTAGTAAATAAGTATTGAATATTTTTAAAATGAGTATTTGTTCATTAACTTTAATAATTTATTATTAAAAGTTATCAATACCTTGCTTTTTAATCAGAGTTCTTAAAAATTTCAATATAATTTAAAATTAAAGTTATTAAATTGTCTGCCTCACGCCCAAACACGCCTTAAACACATCGGCACACTATCAAATAATTTGAAAAATACGTGAAATTTGACAAATAATTTGATCACAGTCCCTTTAGTTAGCCTTCGGGCCGCATAAAAAATTCTAGCGGGCCGTATGCGGCCCGCGGGCCAAAGGTTGAGTATCACTGGTTTAAATAAATTTTGTTATCTGACTGAGATAATAGTTCTATAAAAATGATTAAAATGGTTATGTTTTAAATTTTTCTTATTTTGAAAAGTGTAGTTTGATTTTTTATAACGATGTGCTGCTATTGCAGAAACAATGTATAAAGGCACTTATTTGGGGTTGCTTATTATTTCAAGAAAAGAAATGAGATTTTATACCGTTATTTGACTGTACAAATGATAGGTTTATTTTTTGGGTGTTTGTTTGAATTTACGTATTTCTTTGGATTCAAGTACATGTTAGCTTATTGTACGTGTTTCTTAACTGAAAGACAGAAAAAGAAGAAATGAGTGTTATTTTATATACTTACATATTTCGCTTATTCCGACTCGCTTGAATTTAACTTCTTTACGAGAAGTTTTGTAGAAAAAAACCTTTAAGAAGTGCTTTTTCTCCACCCTAAATATGAAAGCATCGTTCAATTTAGAGGTTTGTCATTTCTATGGCATTGAAGGGTTTGAATTGACTGTACTTTTTTATTGACCAAGGAATAGCGATATGCAGCAATGACAAATGTATTCTTTTCTGGACCCCTACTACAATTTCAAGATCCTATGAACTTTATACTTCTTCTTTGTCCTTTAAAAAGTTCAAGAATATCCTAGGGGCCGTTTCTGTAACTCAAAAACTACTTGACCGACCCACCTGAAATTTTGTATATTATATTTTCTTTAGACATTCGTTGAGGCAAAGCTGTCGAAATATGGTAATTTTCACCCTTTTTTACAAAAAAGAATCGTTTTGATTTCTGAGTGGTATCAAAAAGCCAAAATTAGATAAAACTAAAAAAACTCGACAGCGTTTCTTGAGAAACTCATAAGCTAATAAAATCTTTATGAATTTTTTGTTTACCATGATCCAATAAGGAGTTCTGACGTTCACCGCAAAATTCATTATATTTTGAGGTGTCATTTAAAAATTTGCCACCGTTGTTGGCTTATTTTTCAGTATTTTTTCTTGAGTAATCTATAAATTGTACTGAATATGCCTATTTAATTTAAAAATATTGTTTCTTTGAGCAGTATTCGTTTTTACGATTGGTAGGTTGCTAACCTTGCCAATCACCCTCCACATTTTATCCGGGCTTGGGACCAGCTGTGGTAACCCCAGACAGTGCAAAAAGTAAGAACAAAAAAAGGATACCAAATGGGAGAAAAACAACTTAAAATAATCTGCTATGCAGACGACGCAATACTAATCTCGAATTTAATATAACCGCTAGAAAATTTAACATGTTAATTTCCCCAAAAAAGACTAAATGCATGGTTATAACAGCAGATCTAATAAGGTGTAAATTAGAGCTGGAGGGTCAAATAATAGAACAAGTCGTGGAGTTTAAATATCTAGGCATCACATTATGCAGTTACGGAAAGCTCGAAACAGAAGTGGAAGATCAGGTGAATAAAGCAAACAGAGCCGCACTTTCTGCGGCAAACAGAGTCTGCCGCAGAAAGGCAGAATTTACAAAACAGTCATCAGACCAATAATGACATACGCGGCAGAAACACGACCTGATACAGAAAGGACAAAAAGAATGCTAGAAACAGCAGAGATGAAAACATTGCGAAAAATCGATGGTAAGACGCTGTGGGATAGAGCTAGAAGTGCAGATATACGAAGGAGATGCAAGGTGAACAACATTAATAACTGGGTGAAAAGCAGAAGAGTAGAATGGAACGACCACATAAGCCGAATGACAACTAACAGAGTAGTAAGGACGGTGAGAGACGGTTCCCCAATAGGAAGACGATCAGTGGGAAGACCACGAAAACGATGGAATGACAACTTACTGGAGGCACATTGAAAAACAGAGTAATGTCTATAAAAAAAAAGAAGAAGAAGAATTTAAAAATAACATAGTTCTACTATACTTAAAAAAATGTGTTTGGAATATTGATTTTAACCCCTTAGGCTCCCCTTAAGGATAGCTATAACACGATTTTGATAGGCAACCCATGCTAGAAATATTTGTCTATGTATGAAATTTAATAAAAAAAATTATTCATCCGGCAAGCAGATGGGTACATTTTGACCTCCTATTCGGAAAAAGGAGAGGTGACAGCGCGTCGTCTTGTTTCAGGCCACTGTCACATACGCCATCTAATAAAAACTGACAGTTTTGCAAAACGTTGTAATCTTCTGTCCTAGCAACTGTACTTTCATGCATTTACAAATCAAATATAGATAAATGGGACTAGAGCGTCGAGATAAGCCGCAACAAGTAAGTACGTCGCTAAAGTCGATAAATTTGGGAACTCCTAATAGCTTATAGATTGTCATTCATTCCTTCATACATCCAAAACACTTACAAAATATTTATTTTCAAACCAGTTGTTCAAGCGTTAACATGTCCTAATAAAAATACCTTCTGTCGCATCGTTCAGTAAACTCACCACATATCCTACACAGCGTTAATTTCAGTGGCTTAAAAGTATAATAGCTAGTAATAGCCAGTTCCAATCTTGTATGTTGTGATCATCAGCTAATTTAAAATTAGCCATCAGGTGGTTGACCCAGGCGAGACCCTACAAGTTGATTTAGGCATTAACAGCCTAAGAAGAAAATGACATGTTTCAGATAATTACGCAGAAATTATGCCGAGGATTTTCACTTGTTTACCTTTTTATTTCTGTATACTTGCCGATGTATTGGGCGGAGTAATAAAAGCAAATTATATGGTAAACAATGTAGTTAATTGGCCAGGTATATAGTAATTGGGCGGAAAAGTGATTCTAACTCAAGTAACGGCTGTAAAATACATAAAATATATTATACAATCTTCTTCTTCGGGTGCCATCTCCGCTATGGAGGTTGGCAATCATCATAGCTATTTTAATTTTTGAGGCAGTAGCTCTAAATAGTTGTTTTGAGCTGCATCCAAACCATTCTCTCAGGTTCTTCAGCCATGAAATTCGTCTTCTTCCGATGCTTCTTCTGCCATCTATCTTTCCTTGCATTATGAGTCGCAGGATGCCATACTTCTCGCCCCGCATCACATGCCCGAGATACTGTAGCTTTCTTTCTTTAATTGTGAGTTCAACTTCCTTCTCTTTATCTATTCTTCTCAGTACTTCCTTGTTTGTAACTCTATCTACCCAGGAAACCCTCATAATTCTTCTATAGGTCCACATTTCAAAGGCGTTAAGTCGTCTCATTGCCTCTACATTTAACGTCCATGATTCCACTCCATAGTATAGGTAGTAATAGTACACTGTATACGTAACATTTTGTTAGGGGTACTTTAAGAGCTAATGTTAAATATTTGCTACATAGGACCTTTTTCATTTTCATAAAATTAGAACTAAGTATATGTATTATACAATAATATAATATCATATATAGTGTTTATTTTGAGATAGATATAGTTTCTTTTACATGCAGGAGAAAACACCGTGTTAGTAGCAGAGTGCGAAGAAGATCTAAGTACAAAGATTACTGCACGAATTCAACATTAACGCAAAAGAAATGAATATGAAAATATCAGCCCAAATACAAAGAACCAATAAGATGCAAATTGGAGTTAGATAATCAAATTATACAACAAATAATAACTTTCAAATACCTGGGAATTAATCTATCAGCCGACAACAATATCGAAGAAGAGGTAAAAGACCAAATAATTAAAGCCAATAGAACGGCCGTATGCCTAAACAACACAATTTGGAAAAACAAATACCTAAGAGTGGAAACAAAGGCCCGAATATACAGTGCGTCCATAAAGTAACGCATAAATTCATTATTAGCTAAATGAAAAACACATTAAAATTTCATTAAAATTTTATTAATATTTGGCTACACAAAAACGTAAGCAGCCAAATATCCTGTATAATGTCAACGGAAACAACAGAACTAGAAGAACAGTTGAAGACATGGAAAAACTATGTTGAAGAACTCTTTGCAGATGATAGACAACAATCTGAACTAAGTAACATACAAGGAGACGAAGGTCCAGAAATAACGGAAGAGGAAGTAATGTACGCACTAAAAAGAATGAAAAACGGTAAAGCCCCAGGTCCAGATGAAATACCAACGGAAATCCTTAAACTGATAGAACAAGACTCGATCAACATTTTAGTTGAACTTTTCAATAGCATTTATACATCAGGAAAAATACCACAAGAATGGCTTTTATCCACCTTTGTTATTATACGAAAAAAGATGAATGCCAAACAATGTAGTGATTACCGTACAATCAGTTTGATGAGCCATGTACTGAAAATATTCCTGAAAATTATACACACTAGAGTACACAGAAAACTGGAAATGGACATCGATGATACCCAGTTTGGATTCCGAAATGGACTCGGAACAAGACAGGCGTTGTTTGCACTGAACGTTATGTCTCAAAGATGTCTTGACATAAATCAAGATGTATTCATGTGTTTCATAGATTATAACAAGGCCTTTGATAAAGTGCGGCATGATCATCTAATCAGACTCCTGGCAGAAAAGAATTTAGATAAACGAGACATCCGACTAATAGCAAATATGCACTACAATCAGAAAGCAGTAGTGAGAGTAGAGAATAATACCACTGAAGAAACTGAAATAAAGCGAGGTGTGAGACAAGGGTGTATACTGTTACCAACCCTGTTTAATCTCTATTCCGATGACGTAATGAATAGAACACTCTCTGAGCAATCCATAGGTATTAAAATAAATGGTGTTAGATTAAACAATCTGAGATTTGCCGACCACACCGTTCTGATCGCAGAAACACTTGAAGAGCTACAGACATTGGTGAATAAGATAGCAGACTGCAGCGAAGAATATGGACTATCTTTGAACATAAAGAAAACTAAATTTATGGTAATATCGAAATCAACACGAAATGTCCAAAATTTATATTTACACAATGAAATTATCGATCGAGTTAGCAAATACAAATATTTAGGCACTTTAATAAATGAAGACAACGATAGCTCAGCAGAAATCAAAATAAGAATAGAAAAAGCCAGATCCATATTCACTAAAATGAAGAGAGTGTTCTGTGGAAGAGATTTGAGCCTTGAAATGAAACTTCGCCTGATAAGATGTTACGTACTTTCTGTGCTGTTCTACGGAATGGAGTCATGGACGCTGAAAAAGATTGAAACCAAAAAATTAGAGGCATTTGAACTGTGGATGTATCGCAGAATCTTGAGAATATCATGGACGGAGAGAGTCACATATGTCGAGGTCTTGAGAAGAATGAATAAAGAAAAGGAAGTCATATTTACGATCAAAAAACGAAAACTGCAATACTTGGGACACATTACAAGAGGCGAAAGATTGAACTGCTTCGAATAATTATGCAGGGGAAGATAGCAGGAAAAAGGTCCATAGGAAGAAGACGAAACTCCTGGCTAAAGAATCTACGGACATGGTATAGCTGCAGCAACAACGAATTGTTTCTGTCAGCAGTTTCGAAAATACGTATAGCCCTGATGATCGCCAACCTTCGGAACGAAGATGGCACTTGATGAAGAAGATTAAAATTTCCCGGAACAGGTCGATTTTTATTTTTAAATTACAATTTTTTGGGCATATTGGCATTTGACATTACCTTTCTTTATTTTTTGAACTGTTTTAACCACTTCCCCGTTTGTCATTTTGATGATTATGAAACAAAATAAAGCAACAAGCATAGGTAAAACAGAAAGGGGGGAGAACTAGATAGATCAAAATTTACCACAGATATACTCTGATATACAAATGATATAGATCAGAGATATATCAGAGTATACCACACCTATACTCTGATATACAAAAAATTGGAATTATTCGTGTTATAAAAAGCCTTACTTCTTACTTCTTTCTCTGGCATTTACCATGATTGGGCAGGACTGAATAGGACTAGCCATGATGGTGACAGTAATGATATTTAGGATCACGTGTTAAAATAGAAGTAGAACATTTTTAATTGAAAGTACTATTCTTAAAACTTATTTAGCAATTTAGGCGTCAAATATCTTTAATCCGCTTCCTACTTACCTACATATTGACATCTCATGCAATTCGGAAAACCCGCTTGAAGGATTCGAAACGGAGGCTGTACTGACTAATTGTTGATTGCGTATTAAAAGTATGTCATATTAGCAACAAAAATTTACAAATTTCTTCTTGGAACTCTTCGCTCGAACTGATCTTGATGACTCATTAGCTTCCTGGTTGCATAAAATCGGTTTTGACTTTTGTTATGAACAGTAAACCTTTCTACGTGAGTATCTATATAAGTAATTGGTTTTGTAACAGATTTTTATCAAGAAAATAATGTTTTAATTCATTTTTTTAGGCATTAATGAATAAATAATTAGGTTTTAAGAGTTCTTGATTAATAATATAATGGTCCGGGTAAGATGACCACAGCCTTGATCTGAAAAGATTAATTAAATAAATTTCTTAAATCTGGAAGTTGGATTCATTTGAACTATTTATTGGAATAAGCAAAACATTACAATATGTAAACAAACTTATGGACCAGGGCATTTAGGAAAAAAATAAATCGATTTTTAAATTCAGCATATATCGACTAACAGCTTTTTGCATAAGCTTTGATCGCACTGTACATCCTGGGTATACCCAGAGGGAGAACGCCTGCGCATTACAAAATCGAGCGTTCGCGGACTTCAAATCTTTCCCTCTGAACACCCACCGGATTTTTAATTCGGTGTTCGCGCAGTACAGAAAAAGATCCTGAACGTGTCCGGGATACCCTCACGACGTTCGAGAATTTTGTTTCGGATTTTAAGTTCGCACAGGCACACAAAATATTTGGGAAGAATTTCTTGTCTATTCTTACTCCTTCCAATTTTCCAATTCTTAACCTAAAATATTGTTTTGTTAAACAACTTGTAGATGTAGATTCTGGTTTTTAAAGTTTTAAAATAATTATGTAAAGTGTTGTATCATTTAAATATTCTTCAAACAAATTTTAATATTTTTTATATTAAAGCTTTTTTAGTTGTGTTTGTCAATGTTTTCCATTAGTATGTTTATAAAAGTAGGTACCTTTTCTAGTATTATTTTCATTCGATATTCGATAATTATCTATTACGGTAGTATGTATTACAATAAATTGTACTCTGTTTTTACTTAATTTCTTCTATCTAGATGAGCTTATAAGTACCTACATATTCTTGTGGTTTATTTTTCAGTTTAATTTATGAGTTAAATTAGTCTCTTATTGAATATAATTAAACATAAACAACACATCAAACTTATTCTGAAACTATTTCTTGTATCTTGTTATATTTCATTATTTTTGTGGTGTAATAAACCACAACACAATGCCACAACCTATCAAATTCAATACATATAATATCAAAATTGGAAATAATTGCTTTACTAAATTATTCCTTCCTTCAGATAATGTTCAACCCCCAGGAAGTTAAAGGTAATTTTTATATCTAAATATCAAGCTGCCATTTCCAAGTGATACATAACAATCTTTTACTCTCCACAAAAATGTAAGCCGGATTTCGGCGTGGAAATACCAAATTATCGAAATAATGTGGAAATAATAAAGAAAGACGCTAATCGAATTTCTAACTTCTAAGAAAGGCATTGATGAATAGAAAGTTAATCCTTTGCCTGTTGCTTTTATTCTCTTTCTCTTTGTTGACATACAAATTTGTTGCATTTGTATTTTTTTTGACATTGATTTCGAAATAAGAAAGGGACAACAAATCAACAAAAGGCTTCCTTCTCTAACCTTAATGTATGCAACCCGTCATTACATTACGAATCCGAAAATTGTTCGCGGAGCGAAAAATCCTGAGCATGTCTAGGATAAGTTTACGTTGACGCCTGCGCATTGGAAACTAATCCCGAACTTACTCTGAATACGTTCGATTTGTACAGCGCGAACACTGCTATAGTGTTTGAAATGACACCAGGAAAAAAGTCTACAATAAAAAAAATGGCGGAAATGCATTATAAATGGTGGAAATGCATTTAAAGTGCAAAAAATGTACCCAAAAGTGCATAAATATATTAAAATCAATATATTTAGGGCCAAATCTAGTTATTCGGGAGGGTTTTGGGGTAACTGAACCGAATACGGTATATGAACCTACAGAACCGATCTCCGGTGCACCTACTGCCCAAAAACCCTCTAAACTCCAGAAGATAACGTGCGTTAGCAGTGACCTTGGGCACCAAGTGGTCTGGGAGTTATTTCTGATATCGCATTCGTGACCAGCGACACCAAAAAGCCACCTAGTAATCTATTTGTATGCATTTAGTACCAAAAACCTTCGAAACTCCAGAAGATGGCGTGTCTTAGCAGTGACCGTAGACACCAGGTGCTCCTCGAGTAATCTGTTTCCATCAATTTAGTGCCGAAAATTCTATAGGACGTATTCATGGTGTAGTATAACAGGACAGTGCCCTGTGACTAAGTGACCTTGCAACAAAGAAAAGTAATTAAAAAAAAAAAAAAAAATGAATAATTATTTTCAATTTCGTTGCAAAACGAAAATACAGCCGAACCATATTCCAGCCAAGGGCGGATCCAGGACCGATTTTCGGGAGGGGCCATGAATTTTTTTTTGGGGATACTTTTCTGGGGAAATTTTTTAAAAATTAGAGTTAGAATGGTGCGTTTAAGGCACTTTTCATATAGTACTTTAAATGTCATATAGACATTTGCGTCACAAACGTCAAGCAACTTTGTTACTTCATCTGGTAATAGGATAATGTTTGTCTGTGTATCACCAATGTCCATGATAGGTGAAAACTTTTTAATTACTTTCTTCAAATCTTTTACTAAATCCACTTCTTTTTCTCCTTGGGAATCAGTTACGAGTGTGGGAATAATGCCCCGTAGCCACAAAACATTCCAATGAGGTGATATGTAGTCTTGACGTTAAATTGAAAAAAACATTGTCTAGAAGAGGTAGTGTAAATTGAATGTCTGTAATATTCTTCGGGTCCACCTGAATGATTGGCTCTCTTAGTCTGTCCAACCACAAATCTAGGTAACTTCACTTTAACATCCAATTCGTCTGCTAAATCTTTTACTTCGGTAAAGATCTTACTAAAACTTTCTTCGCAGTTGGATCTTCTGTCTTTCAAAGTCGGCATGGTATCTATTGGAAACAGCCTTAGTCGCCAGGTTAGCATCAAGAGATTTTGTTTGTGTAGAAGTCGTCTTAATGGCAATATTAATTTTAGTTTGTCAATCAGTGACATCATTGATACTAGAAACTCAGATGTGCATAAATAATGTTGATGCAAGTGTAGCAGTCTTGAGATCTTTTCATGTTGAGATAGATGTTAGTGCTTAAATTATGTAAAATGCCAGATTTGAACTGGATTAAGCTTTCATGGAGCTCAGCCCATCTTGTTTCACATAAACTTGTTAAATTTTGTCCGAGTTTCAGTTTTAAAACTTCATTTCTCTTGGCTGACATGTTAAAAATGATATTACTGACTTCATTGTTCCCACTGTGATCCTGATGGAGGATACATTAATAGAAGTTGAAAGGGAGTTGTTGAAAATATAAGTAATTCAAGCAAGGACATCTTACTGCATTTGTTGCGATCTTTTTTATTTCTGTTACTGCACCGACCGCTTCAGAGCTCATTACTCTACAACTGTAAGTTTTACTAATTATTTTTTTTCTCATAAGCATCAATCAACTTGACAAAAGTCTTCACGAATGTTGTTGTTGTATATGTATCTCAAATTTAGAGAAAGCTTTTCCACGTGGGATACGTCGGTCCTCTGTCAAATATGACACAGTAATAATTTGCACTTAGAACCTAATTATATAGTATATGTTTGAAACTAAAGACATTTGGACTGCAAATATATAAATTTATATTTTCCTCGGAGGGGGCCATGGCCCCATGGCCCCCTCTCTGGATCCGCCCTTGATTCCAGTCCAATCAGAGAGTGCTGCAAGCACCTCTACCGGTTTCGAAACTTATTAGTCTCTCATCAGGAGGCACATATGCTGCTCTCCCTGATCCAACCAAAACAAACCCCAGCGTGCAGTCCCGAATTGTAACGAACGAAATGGCATAGATGCCCTAGCGGCAACTGCTAGCAAAAGAATAAGTTTTCACTCTAATGGCATATAACATATCCCACCAGAATGAAAACAATGGGAACCTTCTCTGGTTACACCTCCGAGGCTTCTACAATTTGCAAGCCATACGGATGCTGAGACTAAGGAAGATGAGGGAATTCTACAATTTACAATTCACGTCACATCTGCTCAGCGCGGTAAAGTTCCAACGAGATTGGTTCCCTTCATACTCCACACAGAGTAAATGTAAATAAAAAAAAAAAAAAAAAATTAATAACCATTTTCAATTTCGTTGCAAAACGAAAATACAGCCGAACCATATTCCAGTCCAATCAGAGAGTGCTGCAAGCACCTCTACCGGTTTCGAAACTTATTAGTCTCTCATCAGGAGGCACATATGCTGCTCTCCCTGATCCAACCAAAACAAACCCCAGCGTGCAGTCCCGAATTGCAACGAACGAAATGGCATAGATGCCCTAGCGGCAACTGCTAGCAAAAGACTAAGTTTTCACTCTAATGGCATATAACATATCCCACCAGAATGAAAACAATGGGAACCTTCTCTGGTTACACCTCCGAGGCTTCTACAATTTGCAAGCCATACGGATGCTGAGACTAAGGAAGATGAGGGAATTCTACAATTTACAATTCACGTCACATCTGCTCAACGCGGCAAAGTTCCAACGAGATTGGTTCCCTTCATACTCCACACAGAGTAAATGTAAATAAAAAAAAATGAATAACCATTTTCAATTTCGTTGCAAAACGAAAATACAGCCGAACCATATTCCAGTCCAATCAGAGAGTGCTGCAAGCACCTCTACTGGTTTCGAAACTTATTAGTCTCTCATCAGGAGGCACATATGCTGCTCTCCCTGATCCAACCAAAACAAACCCCAGCGTGCAGTCCCGAATTGCAACGAACGAAATGGCATAGATGCCCTAGCGGCAACTGCTAACAAAAGACTAAGTTTTCACTCTAATGGCATATAACATATCCCACCAGAATGAAAACAATGGGAACCTTCTCTGGTTACACCTCCGAGGCTTCTACAATTTGCAAGCCATACGGATGCTGAGACTAAGGAAGATGAGGGAATTCTACAATTTACAATTCACGTCACATCTGCTCAGCGCGGTAAAGTTCCAACGAGATTGGTTCCCTTCATACTCCACACAGAGTAAATGTAAATAAAAAAAAAATGAATAACCATTTTCAATTTCGTTGCAAAACGAAAATACAGCCGAACCATATTCCAGTCCAATCAGAGAGTGCTGCAAGCACCTCTACCGGTTTCGAAACTTATTAGTCTCTCATCAGGAGGCACATATGCTGCTCTCCCTGATCCAACCAAAACAAGCCCCAGCGTGCAGTCCAGAATTGCAACGAACGAAATGGCATAGATGCCCTAGCGGCAACTGCTAGCAAAAGACTAAGTTTTCACTCTAATGGCATATAACATATCCCACCAGAATGAAAACAATGGGAACCTTCTCTGGTTACACCTCCGAGGCTTCTACAATTTGCAAGCCATACGGATGCTGAGACTAAGGAAGATGAGGGAATTCTACAATTTACAATTCACGTCACATCTGCTCAGCGCGGTAAAGTTCCAACGAGATTGGTTCCCTTCATACTCCACACAGAGTAAATGTAAATAAAAAAAAAAAAAAAAAATTAATAACCATTTTCAATTTCGTTGCAAAACGAAAATACAGCCGAACCATATTCCAGTCCAATCAGAGAGTGCTGCAAGCACCTCTACCGGTTTCGAAACTTATTAGTCTCTCATCAGGAGGCACATATGCTGCTCTCCCTGATCCAACCAAAACAAACCCCAGCGTGCAGTCCCGAATTGTAACGAACGAAATGGCATAGATGCCCTAGCGGCAACTGCTAGCAAAAGAATAAGTTTTCACTCTAATGGCATATAACATATCCCACCAGAATGAAAACAATGGGAACCTTCTCTGGTTACACCTCCGAGGCTTCTACAATTTGCAAGCCATACGGATGCTGAGACTAAGGAAGATGAGGGAATTCTACAATTTACAATTCACGTCACATCTGCTCAGCGCGGTAAAGTTCCAACGAGATTGGTTCCCTTCATACTCCACACAGAGTAAATGTAAATAAAAAAAAAAAAAAAAATTAATAACCATTTTCAATTTCGTTGCAAAACGAAAATACAGCCGAACCATATTCCAGTCCAATCAGAGAGTGCTGCAAGCACCTCTACCGGTTTCGAAACTTATTAGTCTCTCATCAGGAGGCACATATGCTGCTCTCCCTGATCCAACCAAAACAAACCCCAGCGTGCAGTCCCGAATTGCAACGAACGAAATGGCATAGATGCCCTAGCGGCAACTGCTAGCAAAAGACTAAGTTTTCACTCTAATGGCATATAACATATCCCACCAGAATGAAAACAATGGGAACCTTCTCTGGTTACACCTCCGAGGCTTCTACAATTTGCAAGCCATACGGATGCTGAGACTAAGGAAGATGAGGGAATTCTACAATTTACAATTCACGTCACATCTGCTCAACGCGGTAAAGTTCCAACGAGATTGGTTCCCTTCATACTCCACACAGAGTAAATGTAAATAAAAAAAAATGAATAACCATTTTCAATTTCGTTGCAAAACGAAAATACAGCCGAACCATATTCCAGTCCAATCAGAGAGTGCTGCAAGCACCTCTACCGGTTTCGAAACTTATTAGTCTCTCATCAGGAGGCACATATGCTGCTCTCCCTGATCCAACCAAAACAAACCCCAGCGTGCAGTCCCGAATTGCAACGAACGAAATGGCATAGATGCCCTAGCGGCAACTGCTAGCAAAAGACTAAGTTTTCACTCTAATGGCATATAACATATCCCACCAGAATGAAAACAATGGGAACCTTCTCTGGTTACACCTCCGAGGCTTCTACAATTTGCAAGCCATACGGATGCTGAGACTAAGGAAGATGAGGGAATTCTACAATTTACAATTCACGTCACATCTGCTCAGCGCGGTAAAGTTCCAACGAGATTGGTTCCCTTCATACTCCACACAGAGTAAATGTAAATAAAAAAAATGAATAACCATTTTCAATTTCGTTGCAAAACGAAAATACAGCCGAACCATATTCCAGTCCAATCAGAGAGTGCTGCAAGCACCTCTACCGGTTTCGAAACTTATTAGTCTCTCATCAGGAGGCACATATGCTGCTCTCCCTGATCCAACCAAAACAAACCCCAGCGTGCAGTCCCGAATTGCAACGAACGAAATGGCATAGATGCCCTAGCGGCAACTGCTAGCAAAAGACTAAGTTTTCACTCTAATGGCATATAACATATCCCACCAGAATGAAAACAATGGGAACCTTCTCTGGTTACACCTCCGAGGCTTCTACAATTTGCAAGCCATACGGATGCTGAGACTAAGGAAGATGAGGGAATTCTACAATTTACAATTCACGTCACATCTGCTCAGCGCGGTAAAGTTCCAACGAGATTGGTTCCCTTCATACTCCACACAGAGTAAATGTAAATAAAAAAAAAAATGAATAACCATTTTCAATTTCGTTGCAAAACGAAAATACAGCCGAACCATATTCCAGTCCAATCAGAGAGTGCTGCAAGCACCTCTACCGGTTTCGAAACTTATTAGTCTCTCATCAGGAGGCACATATGCTGCTCTCCCTGATCCAACCAAAACAAGCCCCAGCGTGCAGTCCAGAATTGCAACGAACGAAATGGCATAGATGCCCTAGCGGCAACTGCTAGCAAAAGACTAAGTTTTCACTCTAATGGCATATAACATATCCCACCAGAATGAAAACAATGGGAACCTTCTCTGGTTACACCTCCGAGGCTTCTACAATTTGCAAGCCATACGGATGCTGAGACTAAGGAAGATGAGGGAATTCTACAATTTACAATTCACGTCACATCTGCTCAGCGCGGTAAAGTTCCAACGAGATTGGTTCCCTTCATACTCCACACAGAGTAAATGTAAATAATAATAAAAAAAAAAAAATTAATAACCATTTTCAATTTCGTTGCAAAACGAAAATACAGCCGAACCATATTCCAGTCCAATCAGAGAGTGCTGCAAGCACCTCTACCGGTTTCGAAACTTATTAGTCTCTCATCAGGAGGCACATATGCTGCTCTCCCTGATCCAACCAAAACAAACCCCAGCGTGCAGTCCCGAATTGCAACGAACGAAATGGCATAGATGCCCTAGCGGCAACTGCTAGCAAAAGACTAAGTTTTCACTCTAATGGCATATAACATATCCCACCAGAATGAAAACAATGGGAACCTTCTCTGGTTACACCTCCGAGGCTTCTACAATTTGCAAGCCATACGGATGCTGAGACTAAGGAAGATGAGGGAATTCTACAATTTACAATTCACGTCACATCTGCTCAGCGCGCTAAAGTTCCAACGAGATTGGTTCCCTTCATACTCCACACAGAGTAAATGTAAATAAAAAAAAATGAATAACCATTTTCAATTTCGTTGCAAAACGAAAATACAGCCGAACCATATTCCAGTCCAATCAGAGAGTGCTGCAAGCACCTCTACCGGTTATTCATTGAAATGGTTATTCATTTTTTTTATTTACATTTACTCTGTGTGGAGTATGAAGGGAACCAATCTCGTTGGAACTTTACCGCGCTGAGCAGATGTGACGTGAATTGTAAATTGTAGAATTCCCTCATCTTCCTTAGTCTCAGCATCCGTATGGCTTGCAAATTGTAGAAGCCTCGGAGGTGTAACCAGAGAAGGTTCCCATTGTTTTCATTCTGGTGGGATATGTTATATGCCATTAGAGTGAAAACTTAGTCTAAAAGTAATTAAATCACCCTCAAGATCCATGACCCTCTCCCAAAAAATTTTCTGGATCCGCCACTGATTCTTTCAACGAAGTTAATAAAATTGTTTGAATTTATGTTAAGTCATATCTTCTACTAAAAGGTTATTGATTTTCAAAAAAGTAGGTACCTAATCCGCTAAATCTCTATCATAGTTGGTTAGTTTGTAGGAATTATCTACAATCTTTTGTAAGTGTAATAATGTAACATTTTTTGAAGTGAATAATAATAAATTTATATGACAAAGTATTGATTTGTAAAATAAAATAATAATTCTTCTGATTTACGCGTTTCATTCAGTAGGGGAGTGCATATAGATTTTCACTTCGGAAAAAATCAAACTAGATAGAACTTTTTGTAATTATATTAAGAAATATTTAATAAACAACATATTAAAAAGTTCTACTCGAGAAGTGGGTGCTTCATGGGTTTTTTTAAATAACTCCGAAAATAAAAATTTTAGAAAAAACTGACCATTAAAAGATTCAGAAAATTTTACAAAAAAAAACTTTTTTTAATTAGAATTTTCTAAAATTAAATCTGTATATTCTATAATTTTTTATTAATAACGCTAAGGTCACCCTTCTCACTAACATTGGCGCACTGTAAACTAACGTTTATTTTAATGTAATTCTTTAACTAATGGATCAAATGAAATTTCACAAATTGAACATGAAAGAAGAATAATTAAGCTATATTACGGTTATAATAGAAAGAAATAAAATATATGGGCATAAGTGCGGAGTGGGCGGAAAGTGAGCCTTACATGAATTTTGTTTAAAAATGATTTAAAAATGTGTAACTAATACAATTTTACTTTAAAACTCTCAATTTTGCACAACCTACCCTTCAAGCATCTTACTAAATGATGTTTCATTCAAAAAAAATCTCAAAAATTTAATTCAAATGATATGACGTCTCAAAAAATGTAATTTTTGAATTCTTCGTAGTTTTATAGAATTACCACCACTTTAAGACGGTATTACTCAAGTTTGAACAAATCTATTACAGTTTTATAAATGTTTTTTTCTACGAGCGTGCAAAAATGTCTACTTAGGCGCACGCGTTTTAGTTTAGAAAGTTTTACTTTTCCGCTCGCGTGTTAATTTAGATATGTTAATATGGCCTTAAAGTAATTGTAATACATGCAATAAACTAATATTTAGATGTTATTTACTAATTTATTTCAAATATATCTTATTGTGTTCATGTTTTAATGAAATTAACGCGAGAATTCGATGACATAAAATAATTTTGACATAATATTCGAAAGTCAAATCAGTAGACAATAACAGTGGTTTTTATTCGTCGTCATGGAAACCAAGATCGTCGTCATGCTAAAAAATTATGCTGAAAGTTTGGTTTTGACAACCTTGTTAAAGAATTAATTTATGTATTTTCATATTAATTAAATTAATTGATTAAGATTTGGTCATTTTTTAAAGACTCTTAGAAAAAATATTGTTCCTAACGCTTGCAGAAAGTCTCTTTTCCGCACTCAACTGCTTGCCGAACTCCCGCTTCGCGTCGTTCGCCAAACTGCAGTCGCGTGCGAAAAAGTATGACTTTCTGCACTTGTTAGGAAAATAACTATATTGAAGCTTAGGATGTAATCTTTATAATGCACTAAATTATTTTCTGTAGAAATGAAATAACTATTTATTTTTAAGAAAATTAAGAAAGATAACAAAAATGTAATACAAAAACCGAAAATTACCAGCTAAAAAACTGTTTATACAAAGTGATCAAAACTTTTTTCTGTAAAACTTACCTAAAATACATTTAATAATAAGCTTCAACAATAATAAATGTTCCGAAAAAAAAATTTTTTGGATTTGGGTAACTTGGAACTTATTGATAACTTTTTTTATTATCAGTTTTACGAAAAAAGTCATTCTTTATAAAATATTCTGCATCGTATATAATCTAAGATGCAATCATCAAATATCAAATTTAATTAATTTTATACGAGGTATGTCAAAAAATATGAATTTCACTCAAGAGTAAAGTACCTTTACATTTCAAAATATCAAAAATTGTTATAAAGGAAAGTTGTTTGGAATTAAAAAAATTGTTTTAGTGTTGAATTACATCCTTCTAATTAAAATATTGTGAATAATAAAGGCACTTTAAGAACTCTTAAGAAAAATTCGTATTTTTTACGTACCTCGTATATAATTAAAACAGTTTGATATCTGATGGTTGTATCTTAGATTTTAGACCCGGATTTTAGACATTTTATTTAAAAATAAAATGAATAACTTTTTTTCGTAAAAGTGATAATAAAATATTTATCATAATTGTAATAAAATGATGATGAGTAGATATCCGTAATTTGAGAAAAAATTGAATCTTTTTTTCGATTAGGATGATGTAATTGTATATTCAGACATAGTTTCTAATTTCAAACAACTTTTCATAATAGCATTATTATATTCTGGAATATAAAGGTACTTTACTGTTTAACGAAATTCATATTTTTGACATAACTCGTATCAAATTAATCAAATTTGATATCTGATGGTTGAGTTTTAGATTTTTGACTATCCAGAGCATTTTATTAAGAATAACTTTTTTTCGTAAAATTGATAATAAAAATGTTTTCCATGTGGTCCCTAGCTACGCAGACGCAGACACACTGTATAAGAGCTTCTGTATAAGAATATTCAAATTGCAATGCTATATTCGAATTCAGCATAATCAAAAACAAAATAAAAACATATTTGGTCAAAGTAAAATGATAAATTTAACGATATTTTTAAAATTATTTATACAAAACAATTGTTATTGTTTAAACAATTAATAAACAATTAATGGCTAAATCTGTGAGGAGAACTTTTTACTTTAACATGTATATAAACAGTTTTAGAAAAATATAAGCTTGTTTGAATTTTTCCGAAACAATGCATGTTTTCGTTCTAATTGCACTCCCCTATAGTTTGTAATGATTTTCATAATGTGCAAGTGCAAACCCTTCTCAGACAAGTGTAAAAAGAGTATGGTATTGTTTAGCCACACAGGTAGGTATACAGTGCCAGCAAAAAAATATTTATAGTGAATAAAACGCATAAATCAGAAGAATCATTATTTTAATTTTTCAAATTATTTTTTATAGTATTTTGTCATATCAATTGGCTTATTTTGCATTTTTGTAATAGATAGGGACAGGTAGACCGCATACTATAGTAGCACCCATGACTGGCTTCGGTGTGATTTTAATCCTATAGGTCAGTGGTTCCCAACTTTTATGTCTGTCGACCCACCTTCTGATGTTTTTTCATATTCGCGACCCAACCCTCACGGTACACGACAATTAGACCGAAATCATTAGACCGAAAGCAGTAGACCGAACTCATTAGACCGAAAAGCACTTTACCGAATCCTCACTAGACCGAACAGCATTAGACCGAAATGGTACATAAATTAAAAATGATTGAAGTAAATTATGCTAAGATTTTGTATATCTGTCTTTTTGTTTATTGTATTTTTTGAAGTTATACTGCTTTAGGCGCGATTGAGATTGAGGGTGAATTTATATTGATCTGCGCTCATGCGCACACCGACAGTATGGTATTAGTCGTTATACGGGCTCTGATTGGGTGTTGAAATGATCTGTCAATAATAAATAATTGTTCAATATGAAGGTAAACAAATGTATAATATATTAGTTTTATTGTTGTGAGGACAGAAACAAAAAAGTTTATAATTGTAGTGACATTTAAATAGTTTTTAAAAGCAACAGGTACGTAATAATTGTAAATGTATCATAGGTACCTACCTATTTGAACCTACCAAAATACATAGTATGTAATACTTTTATTTACATAATTTGATTACCATCAAAATTTCTATCCATGTTCACCTAATATATTGTTTTCTTACTCTATGTTTTGTTGTATTTTTTCAATTCTAAATCATTTCATTTCTAAATCAAAATAATTTAATTTAGTTCAAAAATGTCAAAAGCTTAATCCGTTTAGTTAGTCGATCTTCGCACATAATGACACATTGCCTCCGTGGCGAAGCGTTTAAGGCGAATGAACCCCAATATACCAACCGCGCTGATAGCTGGTTCGAATCCCAATAAAAACTTTTATTTTTTTATTTTTTTTTATACATTTTATGATTGTAAGTATATGTATTATATAATTTTATTTTCAGAAAATACGTATTTAGTTAACAATTTTTCCGATAATTAATGTTCAGAAATCATTTGTGGCATTTTTAATGTGTTTGTGTGTGTTTTATTCTTTTATTATTTTAATTTTTGGCACTGTTTTAATAAAAATGCTGGAGAAGTAGTAAGTATAAATTAGTTTAATATTTAAATAAAATATAAATAAAAAGTATATTAATTTCGTTTAAATCATATAATAGAAGTATAACTTCTTACGTGCGTACAAAGTACACACACATTCTTTTTCCGTGTTCCTAGCTTTTCTTTTATTTTGTACTATTTTATATATAGACTGTGTAAATTGTTACTCTGTACAGTCTGATATGAAAAAATTTTCATCCGTTAAACAAATTAGGGAAGGTAAAAATAAATTAAGGGTAGAGTGACGTTAACACCATTTTAACTGTTTATAATAACCATCCAAATAACATTTAGTTGTAATTACATTAGTCTTATCTCTTTTACTGCGACAAGTAAAAATAACTGCTTTTCGGTCTTCTGCTGTTCGGTCTAGTGAGGTTTCGGTAAAGTGTTTTTCGGTCTAATGAGTTCGGTCTACTGCTTTCGGTCTAATGATTTCGGTCTCTTTACAGTAAACCATCCCTCACCCATGATGATAGAAAAAATAAGGAACACAGTCACTGTACGCTACACAGCTACTGTAAGAGCCACGCCGAGACCCACCTGAAATCCGCCCGCGACCCACTTGTGGGTCGCGACCCACCGGTTGGAAAACGCTGCTATAGGTGTTGATTTGTTCAATTTTTCGGAAAAATCTAGTGTGACACATTTTTTAAGGTAAAACTAGATATAGATTCAGAATTTTCTATTATTGGCTGAGTTCGGAGTGGTTTCAGCCCTATAGGTGTTGATTAAATTTAATTAAAATTAAATGAGAGTAAACAAAATTAAATAAAATCAAATTAGTATAAATAAAATGAAATAACATTAAAAAAAATGAAATAAAATGAAATAAAATTAAATAAAATTAAATAAAATTAAATAAAATTAAATAAAATTAAATAATATTAAATAAAATTAAATAAAATAAATCGAATCGGTTCGAATCTAATCGAATCAAATGGAATTGAAACGAATTAAATCGAATCGAATATAATCGAATCTATAAGAAGTATTCACTTCTTTCACATATTACTTACTTTCATACTTTTCGTACTTACATACTTTCAGTATTCACATTTTTTTAGTTTTTAAATATCTTATTTCATTTTTAATTCCAAATTTTATTTTTCTTCTCAGTTAAATCTTGCGTTATTTAAAATATGTTTAAAATTATTACTCCAATTTCCACTGCAGCCACTCAATACGAGAATTGTAAACAGTTTTAACCAGCTTAACCCTTAAACCGGGGGTGGAGTCTTAAGAATACATATAAATGACTGGCAATTTCCGACCAATAGGTACGTACAATTTAAGTAGTGGGTCTTTACAAACCGTAAGTGGTTGAACAGTTAAGTATAGATACGCATAAGGCGTGTTATTTTGCCACCCTTCCAAGAAATAGGACCGTTCTTTTTCTGACAAAGTGAATTGTGTCTTTATTGAGTAGGTGGAAAAGTTTTAGGTTGTTTAGCATATGCGCAAGTAACTATCAATATTGGAATGTATTGTAACCGAATTAGGCAATCCAAACCACGTGACCTCTGGTTGGCACACAAACTAACAAAGAGGTTATGTTTGTATCTATTTTTCAATGATTTTTCATTGTTTATCGTTGTATTTTGTCTATTTTGGATTCATTTGGATTTCGTTTCCTGTTTTTGTGAACTTTATAAACTTTACCACAATGCAAACTGATTATTTAAGGAAATTATTATTGGAAACTCCAGATGTTGCGAGAAAGGTAGGCGAAACAATTTTTATTACCGTTCATTTTGCCCCGATATTTTTCAATAATGATGAATTTTGCAAGCAATAACATTATTTCTTTTATTGTTTTAGATATTTATTGAAGCTGAGAATAATTGGGGATTTAGATCCATACGCAATTCAGTCAGAATTGGATTTTACAGTAAAGTGCAGTCCATCAAGTTACTATTATAGATATTTATACATATCGTGGAGTCTCACAGTTGCTACTCTAAGCAGCAGATGAAAGCATACAAAAGCCTTCAGGCACATAAATATTTTACAGCTGGATTTGTTTTGAATGGAGTAAAAATTGTTAATGATTTCCTGATTTCCATATTATTGTTGGAAATGTATACCTTTATTTTATTTATTCACCATTAAGAAATATATGGATAACAGTATTAGTGTCTTTTGGATAAATTGGTTCTAAATATTAGATTTATTTACGTTTATATATCTGTATGAAACCAGACATATCGTCGTCCTAATCTGTAAACTGCGAACTCCATAATTCTCTGAAAATGATTTATTACTGCCATATATTTGAATTACTGTCATGATTGTTCTAAAATTATATTATATGAATGTCTGGTTTTAAATAAAATATTCTCAATCATTGTAAAGAACGCAAATACTCTAATAAAATAAATTTTTGTAGTTGAAGAATTTACAAAAAAATAAAATATTTTTTTTAGGTGAATCATTTCCAAAAATCTAATGCTAAACGACTAAATGCTTGGGTGGGGTGATAGCCAGTTCTGATGACATAGCAAATGCACATTGTATGCGTATGGCCGGTAATAGTGAAGTCTGCAGCCATATTGCAGCAATCCTATTTTTAGCTGAGTATGCCCAGGGCAAGACAGACGAAGAAGAACCCAATGCATGTACATATGTTACAGCTACATGGTTTGGAGATAGCAACATATGCATTCTCTGATGAAAAACTAATGAGTTTTGAAACTGTTCGGTCAGAGTGCTTGTTGCGCTCACTAAACGAACTGAAATATAAGATGGCTTTGGCATTGTGTTGCAGCGATATGAAAATGGTTATTCATTTTTAATTATAATGTACTTCTTCATCATGAGTAATTATGTATTGGTCTTTTAAATGTGTATTTATTTTTGTAATTAGTATCAACTTGTAATGATAATATACATTTATCGTTTAAGGTATGACTATGTTTTGACTCTAAAATAAATGTTTTAAAAATCGAATCCTGCCTCTTTCTGTTAGTAACTACCCATGGATATCACAAATTGTGCTTACTGATAGGTTTGTTCGTAGAACGATCAGCAACTCTTGCCAACCATCAGACACATGCGCATTCGTAGTCTATGAATGCTAACTATTAACTGCACAACTCTAACTGTTAACTGCTCATGCATCTGATGGTTGGCAGCAGTTGCTAATCGTTTGTGTCGTACTACAAAACAACCTATTAGGTCTGGATCCCGTGTACCAAAAAAATTGATTAATAGCAAGCTGAAAATTATATATATTTTGTCGTGACAGAACATCCAATTGATCTGTTATCCTTTCATTAAATTCTCATGCAAAAATCAGACTGCTATTACTAACCAACATGATTCCTGTAGTTTGACATGGTCTTCGTGTTCTACTCATTAAAATGCCCAGTTGGTGATTTTTTCACCAGTCTGATTTTTGCATGAGAGTTTAATGAATTGGTAGCAAATCAATTGGAAGTTTTATCTGACAAATTACATAAACATTTTCGTAGTTTGACGTTCCAAATTTTTAACCTGTTCCACAGTTAAAACTTCCAGTGTTCCTGTACATCAAAGTTTGTTGGACTAGACACCGTTAAGCTATTAATAAATTTTCAGTTTGCTATTAATCAACTTTTTTTTGGTGCACAGGATCCAGGTCTATATGGAATAAATAAATAACAAAACAAATTCCCTGTCAAAACTGCATTTATTTTGAATAGAATGAAAAACAAAACAATATTGTTTTAACAAAATAGGGGATACATGTTAAAATTTAGTATTAATAAAGTTCGTCACATTGGCCTAAAAATTAATGTCACTAGTTACGTTAGTGTCACATATAAATAATTGTAATAATATTAATAAAAACCATAATTCCTAGCTTGAGTGCGTCCTGTTTTTTGATAATTTACTTAGGCGAGGAAACATAAATGAGTTTCTAATAGGGCTTTTCATCGATTGTCATTTGTTTCGAGCTGCTGTTAGATGTTGTATAATCCGTGTATAATATTACTATACACGGATTATACGACATATGACAGAAGCTCGAAACAAATGACTGTAAATGAAAAGCCCTATAGAGGGAACACGAAAAAATTAACATTATCCGATCAGCTCGACTTCCACAGTTCACTACTATACAAGTTACAGGCATGTTTTCAGCACTTAAAATCACCAAAAACGAAAAGTTTATAAAATAATCAATCTAATGAATGTCTTTAAATACTATATTAAGCTCAAAATCACGATAGAAAAATTAAAATTAACATTATTCTGATCAGTTGGACTTCCACAGTTCACTACTATACAAGTCACAGGCATGTTGTCAGCAATCAAAATCACCAAAAACGTAAAGTTTATAAAATAATTAATCTAATGAATGTCTTTAAATACTATATTAAGCTCAAAATCACGACAAAAAACAAATTAAAATTAACATTATTCTGATCAGTTGGACTTGCACAGTTCACTATTATACAAGTGACAGGCATGTTGTCAGCACTCAAAATCACCAAAAACGTAAAGTTTATAAAATAATTAATCTAATGAATGTCTTTAAATACTATATTAGCTCAAAATCAGGACAAAAAACAAATTAAAATTAACATTATCCCGATCAGTTGGACTTCCACAGTTCACTACTATACAAGTCACAGGCATGTTGTCAGCACTCAAAATCACCAAAAACGTAAAGTTTATAAAATAATTAATCTAATGAATGTCTTTAAATACTATACTACCTCAAAATCACGACAAAAAAAAAATAAGAAAAATCGATAATTACATTGAGTTTAGGTTAAGAACAGTTTTGTCTGCCAACCAAAGATCACGTGGTTTATCTTTGACAGGTCGATGGATTGCCTAATTAAGGAAATAAAAACTAAAATACCAATAAGATTTTGTTTTCAATGTAAGTAGATACCTGCTGCAGAGTTCTTGTCTCTATACGTTTTAACCCTTATATAGAATGATAAGGAATAACCAGATTTTTCTTAGTTTCCCTGTTATGACTCATTGATTCCTTTTTTATGCGTTGTATTTAAAGTTTACTTTGTCCAATTATACTGAGTGGGGCGTTAATATGTGGACGTCCAATTAGGGAGCGTTCAAGTATTACGTAACGCGATTTTCAAAAATTTTTAACCCCCCTCCCCTAGGTAACGCACTCTTATGGGAATTTAACTATTGCGTAACGCAATTTTTGAAGATTTTTGACCTCCCCCCCCCCCAACCTGCGTTACGTAATACTTAAACGGTCCCTTACTCGTTTGTCGTACAAGTTACAAAAAAGGTATTTAGTTAAAATTTGGGGCACATATAGGACGATAATTTAAAAATATTTTCAAATATACAGGGCCACCTTCATTGACAGGGTAACACAAACTTATGTGTTTTTAAGAGAACACCCTGTATATTCTTGCATTTTTGGATTCTTTTCGATGTATTCTTTGTTAAAATATAAGGTTTTGTATTAGTAATTATCATACTAGGTAGTTAAATTAATAAAAACGAAAATATTCGTGAATATTCACATCCTGTAAAGTTGTAGTAATTTGACATCAAAATCGCTATTTATGTTCAAACGATTTTTAATGTAGTCTACTATTGTTAAAAATTATTAATATAGCGAAATGTTTAATTTTAGTCTACAGGGTAAATTAATGGTCAAAACTCGGAATGAGTATTTTCTGAGTTTTCTACCCCTACCCTGTATTTTAGTGTAATGATATTTTTTGGTACTTTTTTATTTCTTAAGCATTTCCTAACCTAACTGCTTTAATTTGTGAATTATTCGTAATTATTTAACAAACATTAATTGCAAAAAAAATACGTGAAATTTTATTAGGTTGGCCGTAAAAATATTCAATCAATAATTTTTTGAAAAAAAAAATACACATTAATCTAGACTATGAAATGAGGACTAATCATAGTCCTCAACTTATCAATATTGGATGAAATATTAAAATACAGTGGAACCTCGATAAGTCGGATTAATCGGGACCGCGGCCAATCCGGGTTATCGAAAAAATCCGGGTTAGCCGGAGAATAAGGTAAAAATTAATAAAATGCGGTACCTACTTACAGATAAACTTCATTATATGTAATTGCAAAAACATGATATACATATATGCACAATACGTCTAAATTACGTACAGTTGTGTATTATTGTGTTGTATACAGTATTATTTATTTCTGGGTAAAAAACTCAGTCAAATTGAAAAAATGTTTGTTTTGTCTGATGAAAATCGGTCCGGGTTAGCCGGACTTTCGGGTTATCGGAGGCCGACTTATCAGGGTTCAACTGTACCTACGTACTTAAGATTGTTGGTAATTAAAATATTATCTAATAAAAACATACAATATCCTACCTAGTTGGCTATGACACTAAATTTGACATTACACTATTTTTATAGTTCCAGTTGTTTTGTAATCATTACTAATATGATTTTTTCTAATGAGGGACTGATTAATATGGTGTTTGTACTAGATGTAAAAGATTATACCAAGATACGTAAAATTTTCCACATTTTCAATCTGCATGCAGGGCCTATTTTACCACTAGGCCCGTGAGGCACCTGCATCGGACCTGCATTTTATTGGGGCCCGGAAAGATCACCAAAAAAATTTTTATTGCAATAACAAAATTAATTTTTTAATTTTTTTCATTTTCACGAACAGCAAATAATAACAATAAGAGTAGATTGCCTTGTTGGCATCAATAACAATAAACAAAATTTTTGGACACCACTTCAAAGGATTAACAGGAGGTAGAATTAACAAGAGAATTAATAAAAATATACTACGAACTTTTTATTTAAAAAATAAAATTTATATTTAAAATGCACTAAATTTAATGTTTAGTTTGATGCCGATTTCTGCAAGGTCTTGCCTACTTGTATTAGTTTTCAGACCTGTGCTTCTTAAGTTCAACCAATCTATTCATCTGCTATTAACTATTTATTTAACTAATAATTATTAACAACCAGTCTATTAATTTCTTTAAACATTTATATATTTTTCTTAATTAATCGTTTCGTTATGATCATAAGTTAAATACAAACATTTAACTGGTAGTGAAAACGAAAAAAGCAAAAATTAAGAGAACAGGAAGCAGGCACAAAAAAATGCAATATTATTATTGTTTACACCCCACAACAGTGAGCAAAAAGGAAATTCGTCTCCCCATCATGTTTCTGATCAATATGTGGCGACTAGTGGTAGTGATAATAATAGATTAGTGAAAATAAATTATGTGATGGAGTTGTAATGGATTGATGTTGCAATCAAAGAAAATGATGAGACTCCACTGTTGATTTTCAAGAGACTTCACTTGTCACAAGTACATCTCCGTCATCTCCTATAGAAAACGACAATATCTATAACTCTTTTCCTAGAGATAAGTATAGAGGATTAGCCAAAACATTTAATCTGGAATTTCTACAATATTTTATAAATAATCGACGGAATCTAAATATTGATAATAGTCCATTGAAATGTTACATTTAGTGTGCATTTCTTAGAGGAGTCAATTTTATTTTTTTAATGTGTAGGGGGGTTCAGTAGAAGCTTAACTTCAAGTTTTTGGGGTTGAGGCCCTTGTCCCCCGGCCATCATCTTGGAAAAAGAGGTGCCAAGAGCTTTCGCGCTGTATCTCGTAAACTAGCTACCCTACAGAAAATTTAATTTCACATAAAATGAAGCAAATTAAATTTTCTATAATTTTATATATATTACCTTTTATCGTAAAGTGACCAACAAAAAAGTTATAAACAAAAATAAGAGAACATTTTGTAAGAAATTTCCTTTTGGAGGTTATAACTTTTTTTACGTTCATTTCACAATAAAATAACATCATAGCGATTTTGTAGAGGATTTTTCAATAAACAATTTTCACTATAAAGTTGTTTAATTTTATTTATTATCTAGGTTTTACAGCGCTCCAAACTTGACCAGATTCTCGAATTCTCGTAGAAAAATAATGCTTTTCTATCTGTAATATACATATTAGACGAGCGGCATTAACCGTTATGCCAACCACGAAAATCAAATTTAAGGTGAATGATCAATTTTGGTCTATTTTTATGTTTTCGAGGTCGCTGAATCCGAATATGAAGTTTATTTTTATCTAGAGTTGATGGAACATGTTAAAAAAATAAATTTTATACAAAAATGCCAAAAATGAATTTTGATGATTTTTCAAATTTACCTCGCTGTATCTTTGGTCGCTGTAAATATTTCCTTTTAAAAATTTTACTGTGTCATCTTTGAAGTATGTAGATAACAACGAAATTTGTCCAAAATGTTTAAACACATTAAAAAAGGAGTTGTTAATTTATTAACATTTTGTCATCATATTTCGTTAGTTTCATGTTTACTTAAAAAAGTTGAGTGACAAATTTTTTAGTTAATAATTTTAACCAACATAACAATAAAATATAATTCATGAAGAAGTTTTTTGGAAAATTTTAAGTCAAAATATATGTATAATAGGAAAAAAGTTATGTTACTTCATATCAGGGGCGGTTTCTCCATTGGTTCACTTGTGCAGTGAACACCCAATCAAATTTCATTAAAGTACATTTTAAAAATCTCATAAATATCATTAAATTATTTTTTCTTAAATCTCATAAATATCATAGTATCATTAAAATATAACTGTATTTATTAATCACATAATTTGTTTGCACAACACCGCTACGCTAGATGCACGTGGTAAGTGCAGAATTCAAATTGAACCCAACCGCTATACAGTAACCCTATAGAAGAACGAGAGCTCTTAAATCCGTGAACCAGGGATTCTCCTATCTTAAAACATTGACCATTTGTGCACTGCACACAGAGACCGGGGCGAAGCGTTTCGAGTTGCAGAGATTACGGTGGGCAGGGCACGTGGTCCCCATGCATGAGAATAGAATCCCCAGAAAATTGCTAAATGCAAGAATGCAGGGAAAAAGACCTGTTGGAAGACCTAAAAAGAGATGGGAAGACGAAGTCGATGGATGCCAGGAACTTCCTGGGAACGCGTTCATGGAGAAGAACAGCGGTAAATCGAAATGATTGGAGAAGCTTGCTGAAGGAGGCCAAGGCTCGATTTGGGCTGTAGTGCCATTGGATGGGATGGGATGGGGGTGGAAAGGATTCTGCAACTATACGAAGGCCTGAGATCTTGTTTACTTGCCCAAGCAAATGAACTGCCCTCTCGCATTTCGTTAGTTCTTCATAACAGAAATTGGAGCAATTTACTTTTTGTTTGTGCTCGAACAGTTAAATGTATTCAACAAAACCATTTATTTTATGGAGAAGACTAGCTCAACTGCGACAGTATGGAGTTGAAAAAGTTAAAAAGTATTCTTAAAAATAGGATGAAAAAATATCTTCCACAAACAGCTAAACAACTAAATAAATAGAAGATTTTTTATAAGCACTGCATTTCGTATTTAAGATTGTAGAAAAAGAGCTTCGGCGGAGCTGGAGATTTTTTGTGGATCTGAAATGAGCTCAACTGGAATGAAATCGAAAAAGCAGCATAAAATATAAATAAAATGCAAAAGCCTCAATCGAAAACCCAAATAATGGTTGATGAGCTATTTGATGAGGTGCTCTTAGCAAAAGACTTTTTCCAAAATTCTAATAAAGCTAGTAACTCCGAGAAATGGGTCCAGCTATTCACCCATTACAAGCAGCATTGAGGTGACAGATTTTAAAAAAATTGTGGAATTTACTATGTGTCTACCCGGTACTTCAGCGCCAGTGGAAAGAATTTTTTCACAGATGAAAAAAATGTGGTCTGACGATCTGACAAGGATGGAAGAATGCATTGTGGAAGCCATGCTTATGTGCAAATTCAACTTGAACATGTCATGCAGTGAATTTTATGAGTCCCGGTGAATTCGTAACTATTTTAATCCCCCATCCTAATTACAGGTCAACTGGTAACTCTGGCCCTCAGCTAATTTTTCGGTAACCAATCAACTACCGGTGAATTCGTAACTTAATAAAAATATAATCTTTTAGACTTGAAATAAACATATGGAAAATCTCTTTGGTTTTAAATTATCAGATGGATTTAAATAATTTATCATTGCTAAACATCTAAATATTGAATTTACAATTACATACTTGATAAAAACCAAGCTCGTGTAGAGCTATACTTGATGGAAATAATATTTATAACACGTGTTACAACACTGTTATATTGTTTCAATTATTTTATTAAGATATTTCAATTTTTGCTCTTTTTTTATAGGTATATAACATAATACAAATATAATAGGTCTGGATCCCGCGTATGAAAAAAAAGTTGATTAATAGCAAGCTGAAAATTTGTTAATAGCTTAAGGGTGTCTAGTCGGATAAACTTTGATATATGGGAACACTGGACCAGGGGCAGTTTTAATTGTGGAACAGGTTAAAAATTTGGAATGGTCAGACCACGTAAACGGTACATTTATTTTGTCCGACAGAACAGACTTAAACTCTCCGAACAGAGATTAAACTCTCATGCAAAAATCAGAATGCTATTTATCACCTGTCATAATTCCTGTCATTTGACATATTCTACATATTCCACTCATTAAAACGCCCATTTGGTGACAAATAGCAGTCTGATTTTTGCATGAGAGTTTAATCTCTGTTCGAAGAGTTTAAGTCTGTTCTGTCGGACAAAATACACGTGCCGTTTTCGTGGTCTGACCGTTCCAAATTTTTAACCTGTTCCACAATTAAAACTTCCCCTGTTCCAGTTTTCGCATATATCACAGTTTGTCCGACTAGACACCCTTAAGCTATTAACAAATTTTCAGCTTGCTATTAATCAACTTTTTTTTTCATACGCGGGATCCAGACCTATAATGTTTTTAACCTTTCTGCCACAACTGCAAGATCCAAATCACTGTGAAACATGTTCTGTTAGAATGCAAAACATACACCCAAGAAAGAAAAAAAATAACCTCTCTACCAACATGAAGGATCTACTAAGCTGCCAGTTGAACCAAGTGCTGAAATATTTGAAAGACATTAAATTTTACAGTATTTAATAGAATATGTTTAAGTTACATATACATTGTAAGAAATTGATTACTTGTAATTTGTGTTTGTACCCCCTGCTAATAACTCTTAGTAGTTGATGCAGGGTCATTTTTGTTTAAATAAAAAAAAAGAAACATTCGGTTTAGATTTAAGGTATTAGATTTAATCAATGATTTCGAATTCACCTGAAGAAAGTTTCGAGTTGGCAGGTCAGATAATAGAAAAGTTACGAATTGGCCGGTGTACATTTTGATTTGAAAATTTTTGTCATTAAAAGTTACGAGTTGGCGCGTGTCCAATTTTATGACAAGCACGACAAAAATTTTCTGAAGAATGTACATTCTAGTGAAAAAATATTAAACAATCGTAAGCGGATAATACAACTGGACAAATTTTTAGTGTTGTTCGTATTAATTGTACTTTATCTCTTTTTTGCATTGCATTTCAAATATGAAAAATATAAATGAGCCTCTTCTTCTTCTGCGTCCCGGTTTGGCTCCTAGTAATTATGGTAAGCCTATATATAGATAGAAAAGTAAGCATAACTTTTGTTTTTACTGTATCCCTATGAGCATTCGAGAATCTGGTCAAGTTTGGAGCGCTGTAAAACCTATATAAATAAATAGAATTAAACAACTTTATATTGGAAATTGTTCGCTGAGAAACCCTCTACAAAATTGCTATAATGTTATTTTATTTTAAAATGAACTGAAAAAAAGTTATAACATCCAAAAGGAAACTTGTAAAAAAAAATTTATATATTTTTGGTTATATCTTTTTTGTTGGTCACTTGACGATAAAAAGTAATAGAAACAAAATTGTGGAAAATTTAATTTGCTACATTTTATGTTTAATTAGATTTTCCGTAGGGTTAGTAGTTTACGAGATATAGCGCGAAACCCCTTTGCACCCCATTTCCAAGATGGCGACCGGGGGACAAGGATGGCGACCCCACAAACTTGAACTTAAGCTTCTACTGATCCCCGTACACATTAAAGAAATAAAATTGACTCCTCTAAGAAATGCAAGGTACGGCCAAAAAAATGTAACATTTTAATGGACTATAAAATTAGTGAGTGTTTTACACAACTGGATGATAATAAATCAGAAAGGACCCCGCAGAAACCTTATGGGAAATAGCCCTCTGTCAAATGCTCTGAAAATTTGGATTCTGGTAGTCCTTGATGTGTAGAACAAAAGGCTCCATGGGCGCGTAGCTCCAAAAAATCATACTTTTAAATATAAGCCTCTGAAGTTATAGGTACAGTGAGGACGTTTGAGTTGGAATAAATTCATTTTCTCGAAAATGGGCGACTCTGGAGATAAATTACGAATCAGCTCGATTTTTATTTTTAAATTATAATTTTTTGGCATATATATGACGTCAGTGACGTCATCCATCTGGTCGTGACGACGCAATCAATGATTTTTTTAAATAGGAATAGGGGTCGTGTGATAGCTCATTTGAAAGGTAATTCAATTCTCTATTCACTAATATAAACATTAATATAATAATTTATACAGGGTGGCCAAAATTTTTTTTAATTAAATTAATTGAGACAAGAAGAAGAATGTATATAATTTATTTAATTCAAAATACATTTTACTGTTGTCAGAACACAGACAAAAATGTTAATTTGTCAACCCCCTTCCTTCCATTTCCCCCACCCCTTATTTTTAAATAAGGAATAGGGGTTGTGTGATAGCTCATTTGAAAGGTAATTCAATTCTCTATTCACTAATACATACATTAACATAATTATTTATACAGGGTGGCCAAAAATTCTTTTTAATTAAATTAATTGAGACAAAAAGAAGAATGTATAGATTTTACTTAATTCGAAATACATTTTACTGCTGTCAGAAAACAGAAAAAAATGTTAATTTGAAAAATAAACATTGCTTTTCGCTTAAATTGAATGTTCAAACTGCTAAGAGGCAGGTGGGTGGAAGCTTTAATATTGAATTTAAGCGAAAAACAATATTTATTTATCAAATAAACATTTTTTTCTGTTTTATGACAGCAGTAAAATGTATTTCGAATTAACTAAATTATATACATTCTTCTTTTGTCTCAATTAATTTAATTAAAAAAAAATTTGGGCACCCTGTATAAATGATTATGTTAATGTTTATATTAGTGAATAGAGAATTAAATAACCTTTCAAATGAGCTATCACACGACCCCTATTCCTATTTAAAAAAAGCATTGATTGCGTCATCACGCCCAGATGGATGACGTCACTAGTATGATATATATGCCAAAAAATTATAATTTAAAAATAAAAATTGACCTGATTCGTAATGTATCTCCAGAGTCGCCCATTCTCGAGAAAATGAATTTATTTAAACTCAAACGTCCTCACTATACCTATAACTTCAGAGGCTTATATCTTAGAACTATGATTTTTTGGAGCTACGCGCCCATGAAGTCTTTTGTTCTACACATCAAGGACTACCAGAATCTAAAATTTCAGAGCATTTGACAGAGGGCCATTTCCCATAAGGTTTCTGTGGGGTCCTTTGTAAAGTGCGATTTTTTATAAAACGAAAGCTAATGGGGAAAATTATTCGCGAGAAGTTAGTGTAGGTACAGTTGTTCTAAATATAGCCGTGTTTGTTGTTACGTCTATAAACTGTTGAAAAATATCAATAGGACAGTTGTTATTCAACATAATGCGATCTCCTGAATATATTTCATCAATTGGCACGTTAGTCAAAATTTATTGTTATCTATATGTACCAATAATGTGCTCTATACCTATTCAAATTTTACTCATGTTTAAAAATTTGTATTTAAACAATCAAACAATTTTTAGTTGTTTAAATATAAATTTTATTTATTCTTAATAAAAATTTAAATTTCTGGTGCAACTATATTACTATTAATAAATCTAAATAATTAATACATTTAAAAAAAGTATTATTATTATTAAATTATATTTAGGAGCCTGAAAATTATGTACCTAGTGCCTCGGGCCCGATTTGAAGTAAAATAATAGGCTCTGTCTGCATGTTGTTAATATTAAATAATAAGTATGTTGTTTCTTGCATTCTCATTGATTTGATTTTATTAATATTGATATAATACATAGAGTATACGCAACATTAAATAATATTACATTGATAGATACCCCGTTATCAGCAGGTCACCCTGAATTATTGTTACCATCCGATTTCTTAAGAAAGATATTATTCTTAAGAATAATAAGCGATTAAATTGAATCCTTTTTTTGTATTCTTTGCAAGCTATAAATTCGGTATATTTTTAATTCGTTATCAAGGCTCTTTACTGAACTTTAACCTTAAAAATCGGGATTGCACTTTGAATTCATCTGATTGATTCGTTGATCTTGAAATTCAGCTGAATATAAAATGCACTATGAAACAGCGAACACAACATGATGGGTATAATAAAGCAATAGTTATTTATGTACCAAGTCAGTAAAGTGACTCTTTATCGAACGAGCCTGATAGTACGAGCAGAGGGAGCGAAGCGAGTAACAGACTAGTTCGATAAAGAGTTTTTACTGACGTGGTGCATACAAAATTTTATCGCCAATCATAAAAAATATTAACACTTACTTAATTACATCCTTCTAATGAAAAAATAGTGTGTACCTTGTTTGCACATAAGAAGTTATACTTCCAATATTATAGTTTCAAGGAAATAAATATATTAACAGTTTAATTGTATTTTTATTTAAATATTAAACTAATTTTCATATTTAAAATAATACCTTAAAAATAACGTTAATACGTCATTTTTTATGAACTTCCCCGCAATTGATGAATCGTAGAAAATCTAAATAAATATATTTACTAATAAATTATCAGTAAATATCTATCACCGTCCTATATATAATCGAAAATCGAATTCACAATTTTACATTAATTGCATTAGTAGGTACCTAACTTAAATAATTTAAGAACTTTTTTAATTTTAGACGAAATAAAAATTTCGAATGACAGAATGCATTTTATAATTGTCGGTTTCGATGGTTAATCGATAATTGTTATCAATATTGAATACGTAATTAATAAATCTGTAAAGTTTTGATTTATGTTGTATGAATATCATTGCAAAATACTACAGAGTTTCACTTTTTGACATAAATTTAATCAATAATAATGTTTATTTTGTACAATATTTTTACTAATTCAAGTAAACAAATTTTGACTTCACTCAAATAAATAATCGATTATTGCCAACGACCACTTACATTTAATCTCGATTAGTTTGATTAATAATCGCGGCAGGTAAAGTAACATTCTTATTTCAGTACAATAAAGTGTTACTTTACTGCCGCAAATGGCGTCAAATGAGTACAATAATGAATGACTTTAGTGACGATTGGCGATAAAGGTCATTTTTGCATTTTATTATAAGTTTTAATTGTCAATAGCTCACTCCATTGTCGCCGTAGAAAAAATTTTTGCAAATCATGTTCTTGGGAATTAACTAAGCTACAATTCCATATTTAAATATTTTTTAGTATCTCTGATGCTAATCATTCTATTATGAAGAAATGCCATTTTTTTCCAAACCACAAAAATTCGTTATTCGCTTTTATCTCAATTTTTTTTAAACTAATCATTCTAAGCCGGTCAAACTTCTAGAACCTAATAATAATACATACATAAAGAAGACCAAACAAGGTCAATGACTAATTTTAATTAGAGTGGTGATTAGGGGGTTGCTTCTGATCACTTGTTCGCTGAAAAAAATAGGGACTGACATTCTTTTCATTATATGTCACTTAATTTTTTAGCTAAAGACTTTTTTATTTGTGGATATAGATATTTCTAAAAACTTTAAATTAGTTTAAACAAGTTATCGTCGAAAAATGCATGGTTTTCCCGTCTTTTGCCTTTGAAACTACAATATTTAATATTCGATGAAAAAGAGCTAGCATGTAATAAATTATAGCTCGATTACTCTTGGTCTTAAAGAAAATTAAAAAAAAAAGGTTTTGTTTATTCTTTCTAAGGGTACATTTTTATTAAGTAAAGTTGTTTTGATAAAACGAAAACTTTTGGAGTTATTAGCAGAAAACTTATTAAAAACATGATTTTTTCGGTATAAAACTAAAGCTTTCGATAGCGAATAAATCGAAAACTATTAATTTTATCAAAAATATATATAGAACATTTTTTGCTTAGAATGAATGTTTTTACCAACTTTTGCGGTCGAAATATAATAAAAAATTTCCACCCCCGAGATGGGGTGGCAACCACCCCCATGGTAAAAGCGCCTTTCGGCATCATATAGATTTTGATGCTTGGACTATCTACTACTTATTCTCAAATTTTCAAGCAAATCGATCCATTCTGTAAAAATTGTGAGGTTTTTTCCTATTTTAAGCTTCATTGCTTGGACTATTAGAAAAATCTGAAACTTTGTACACTTAATAAACAGAACATTTTAAATATTTAAATTTGTTGAACCACTCTCCTACCCAAACAATCACTTGGATCCATTTTTAATATTAAATTAATTTTTTGAAAAAGAGAAAGATACGATTCGTACATTCGAATTCTTTGGTAAATGCATATTACCGGATATTACTATTGCTGAATATTCGTGTGAAATTATTCTTAATATTGAGGCAAGAACTATCAGCTATCCATATGATATAAACGACCATTACAGTTGACTTACCCTGCAGCAGTCACGGTACATCAAGAATGCACTTCTATAAATTCCTAAAAACATATTTTACAATTCAAACCTCAACTGCACGTCCATGTTGATTTGAAAACCTATGTTGAGGGTTTTAATTTGGCGTTTGGCCGGCATAAAGGCGCACGTGGCCCCATGGTTCGGAAAGCAAAAAGTAGTGGATGTTAATTTTCAATTTGATAAATAATTCATAGTCGCATCATCCTCCGAATCTGGTATTGTATATGGGCACGCGCGTTTCCAATTTTTTTATTGTTGCTGTTGGCTCGAGTGTGCGCGGATGCCCAAAAAAGGAAGAAATACTACGTCAGGAATTCGGGTGGTGTTCGTAGTAAATTAAAAGTATAGGCGATGAGATTTTCTTGGTTTGCCGCCGACCAACGAATTCTTCAAAACTATATCTTGTTTCTCGTAAACCGTCTCCACTAATATGATACAACTAAAGTATACATATAACCAAAAAGGCAAATTTGAAAAAAACTATCTACATGTCAGTCCCGGATAAAGAATCTTGAGACCCCTAGGCAACCCAAGCTATGAGGCCCCTTAAAAAACCTAGGCTTTCTCCATTCTTAATAATTTTCATTTTTGAAAAAAATGTCCGTTCGCCTGTTGCGAAATAACCCAAAATGACTGTGAACCAGAAATAAATTGTTTTCCCTGCAAGTCTTGAAGCTGGGCTATAAAATATTTGAGCTGCTCTAGTTCATCTTCAGGTTCAAATCCATTATCATCAGGATAGTTTTCATGTAGCTTTGAAGCACACTCCTTTATTTGAGTATCATTCAATTTTGGAAAAACACAAAATACCAAATACTGAGTACACTGACCCGTACACTACACTGTCAACCGACGACTGAGTAATTAGCTTATCGATTGGTAGATACGTTTCAACCTTTAACTTTTGACCACCCTGTATAAAAACTTCATTGGAATTAGCATCATCAAAATGTAGTTTTTTGCTCGCTTCCGTTTACTCGCGTTGGAATATTCACAGTATTGTAGATCGCAGTTTTTCTGCTCGTAGTAAGCAAAATTATTTCTTTGGGATTTTACGAACTCCAAAAGTGAATTTAGAAGTTGAACTGCAGTATGAAGTTCAAGCTCTTCTCTCTATAATGATTTACTGACAGCGTTGATGCGTTCTAAAATTGTTGCCCAAAACTCATCCATATATGAATGTTTCTTTTTTTTGACATTGGCATTTCATTCAACAAACACTTAACCTCATGAACTGTTTTAGCTTTGTGATTAGTGTCTTCAGCAAGGGTATGAAGAGCAGATTTGAATGCGTTGTAACCTTTAGACAAAGGTCTTGTTGCATGTCCCCTTGCAGTCCATATTGCTTGCTTGTTCTTTTAAAGACTAGCTCGTGGCTAATAAGATCGCTAGTGGAGTTTAATTTAAGCATTTGGTCATAACTTCCCAACGGTGGGCAGAGGCTGCAAAAAAATTGTAGACGGACTGAATAAACCCAAAATACGATATTCCATTTGAGGGAGAATACGATACACAATCTCTTTTAATTTTTGTTCCACTGATATCTATGTTTTCAAAAAACCATAGATTGTGTGTGTAGAAATCTTGTAATGCCTTCAAAATTTCTTTTTTATGCTGAAAAACTTTCATCAAGGGTTTTACATTCTGAAGACCTTTCCCTATCCAAAACTTTCGTAATTCTTATTGTAATCACATACAGTTATTGTATTCCGTAATCCGATGACGTTTTCCGAATTTAGGTCACGATTTATCTTTAACTTCAATTTCTAACTTATTTTCGCTTTCTTGAACTGGAATAGAACTGTCGTTACATGTTTTTTCATCTGCTTCAGTTACGGAAGCTATGTTTACCTCAGTTATTTCTATTTCATCAGTGCATTTTCATTGGTTGCATCTTCACTAGCTATGGAGTTCCATGTGAAACTGAGTTTTGGTTGTTTTTTTAATCTTGCGTAAGGATCTTTTTGTTTCTCCTGATTTTTCTTGCGTTTTTCTGCTCCACTTTCGAATTTTATTTTCTTATTTCAATCTGTATTATTGTATTATTGTTCCTCCTACCAAAGGGTAGCGATTTAATAACATACCATTAGAGATTTATTCTCACGACATACACTTCCCATGTGAAAAGAAGCATGCATTGTAATGTAGTTTTATAGGTCCACCGTCACTTTTATGGTATTGCGCGATATTTGAATTTTTCAACATAATATGATTTATAGTTTTTATTTAATTTTAATTTTTTTTCGTTTTGGCCCCTGCGAGGCCCCCTTTGGGGCCGAGGCCCCTACGCAGCTGCCTACTTTGCCTAATGGTTAATCCGGCACTGCTACAGGTTGAAGTAAAAATGATCAAAAACTAGTTAGTATCAACTGAAACATATCAACTGAGTCTGGACTTACAGAAAACCAGGCAATTTGCAAGGTCCCCAAGCCCCAAGTGGCACACACACCACCACATAACATCGTACTGAAGCAGTTACTAATACTCTTCTTTATATGCTTTCTTTTTCTTTCTTGGCTCTACAACTCTAAGTAAGATCTTGTGTAATAATCTCCCTTTGTTGTACCCCATCTTACGTAAATCACTCATTACTGCATCCTTCAATCTTTTTTCTTTGGCGATCAGCTGACCTTCCGCCAACGAGCCTTTCCAAGAAAGTTGTATTTAGTAGTCTTTCATCATTCGGATGAATAAATTACCAATATTTTGATAACCAATAATGGCGATTGCTCCCCAGAAATCAAGTGACCAGCAATGGTCCGAACCGCAATAGATAAATTAATTCTTCTTCTTCTACTTTCTCAGAATCCTTAGTGCCCTTCAGGGCATCGTATCAGATAAATTAATTAAAATATGAAAAGGTCGAACATAACAAGGAATAATAAGTTCAGGTTGGTCAATGTCTTTATTTTTCCCATTGCTACATACGCAGCTGAAACACGGACTCTCAAAAAAATTGTTAGAAGCGTTGATTGATGTATTGAGGGCCCTCAATACATCAATCAACGTTAGAAGTAAGATTAAGCCTTCGAAAAGTGGCTCTACAGGAGAATAATTCTAGGCATGTTCTGGACATAACCAGAACCAACATGTAAATTCTGGAAGATTTTCATATAAAAGACAGGCCATTAAAAAAAAGTAATCCGAGCATACCTAAATTACTTCGGCCACATAGCCAGAAAAACGGGAACGATGGAACTACAGGTAGTAGAAGGCCTAAGACCAAGGTGAAGATCTTCGATACGATGAGCAGACCAAAAAAACTCTGAGGCGATAAAATGAGTTAATCATCGTTGACTTTCCAATACTTCTCTCGTGTTCTGACCAAGTCGTATGTCGTACGTTTGGTCAGAACACTATTCTTTGACAGTTTTATAGCTCTCTTCATTTCATCGAGGGTTATGTTTGAACTAGTCGATATATTTTCGATTTAAATTTCTGTTCTTTCGCCATCAAACTGTTCCTCAATATATTCCCTCTACCTCTCCAGTTTGTCTTGTTTATTGACTATAATATTTCCTTGTTTATCAGTTGACCTGTATTGCTGCTGCGTACCATTTTTTGTCTGCATCCTGTATTTTCCCTTTGATTTCATTATTGATTTGGTGGTATTCTTCAGTGTTTTTATTTTTTTTTGTTTTTGTCTCTTTTCTCTTAGTCTCAATATTTCATGAGTCATCCATAAATTTTGTGGAAGTATAGAAAAACAAATGTTTTTCAGTGTTTTATTGTGAGATAAAATGAACTTCCATCAAGTAACGGTCGAATCCATCAATCATCCATCGTTGTTTGCATTTATTAACAGTTTTGTACTTTTTGCTCGTTTCTTGTGTATTGAACTGATTCCAGTAGTCTTCGACTTTATATGTTTCTTCGATAATCTGAACTTATTTTCTATCTCGTGTATAATTTCGTTGTTATTATTTCGAATACAGTCAGTATTTATTCAGTTAGTCGGTTGTTGGCGATTTACTGTTTTAAGTTTGAGTTTTAAGTAACTGAAAAATAAGTTATGATCGGAGGATACACCTGTTTCAGGTGGTGTTTTAGATATATTGATTGAATTTGAACTTGAAAAGAAGAAGATTGTCAAAGGGATTTCACTGGGTAACGGCCTGGGAACTCCTGTGTGTTTGTCTTCTGCTGCGGGATGTTGGTGTCAGAGAACCATGATTAGTATACATTTTCTTATTATATGCCAGTGTCATTATAAATGAACTAAGAAATAATAAAATATTGGGGGTTTCCTGATGCCTTCCCCATCGCAGTACCACAATCATTTAAGATACTCCAATCATGCTTTTGGTATACTCTGGCCTAATTAGCAAAATACAAGGAAAAGTTTTATTGCTGGAATCGAATCTTATGATTGTATATATTAATAATATAGGTATGCAAAGTCCGCAGATAGTGTGCTACTTTTTTTATAAACAAAATGGCGCCCAAAAATCGGGTTTTTTTTTCAATTTTTGCTCTATAACTCCAAAGATTTTAACTTTACACCAAAAACACCCAAACAAAAATTCACTGCAATTAAATTCTGCATAGAGACGCGTTTCTCCCGATCTACTTCAACGAAAATTTTCCCCCGAAAATGCGGGGTTTTCCAACAAAATCTTTAATTTTCAACTAAAATTTTAGATAAGTAATTGTTTATTAATAATTAAATAACTCGGTAATATAAAAGCACTTTTCGTATAGATTATAATTCCAGAAGCCGATAGAAATTGAATGAACGGTTTAACAACAATTGAATTGTTAATTAAAAATTTACGGTCGCTATCATAACTACAATAATTATGATACATAAGAATAACTATGATTGTTGAATAAAAAGACACTGCACCTATTTAATGTTTCTTTACATAATTATATGTATATATTATTGTGTTTTCAATTTATCAATCAAAGGCAAAATGAAAATTAAATTAAATTTTTTTTTAAATAACGAGGGCACATACATTTGATACACCCTGTATATTGATCTGTAAATATTTATTAGAATTTAGTTTGGATGTAAGTAGATTTCTCTTTTAATGAGCTTTCCGATGAACCATTAAAGACTTTTGTGAATAATTAAAGTGAAAAGGACGATGTATTTAGTTTTAAAATGGAAAAAGATTGTTTATTACGGGAACTATAGAATCTACAGGTAAAGGTAATTATCATTTTCTAGAAAAATGGTTTAAAAGAAAGTTTGGAATTTTAATATCTTTGTTTCAACCCGAGTAAATGTTGTAGGGTTCCCCGAAAGTAATTAGGATGGTCGAAATAACTTTGAAAATGACTGTTTGTTTGTCGAATTGAAAAGAGAAATGTTTCTGACTCTTGGCAATTTGGAAGGGGAAAAGTGGTTTGAATCTTGAATGAATTTGAAAAAGAAGGCATTATGTTTTTGGCATCGCTGAGGAGCAGTTCGACGTTTTCGTGGATAGATAGTTAGCAAGTACCAGTGGCTGTTTGATAGTGGAGAATAGTGTTGAGAAGTGGAACGAGAGACAGATCAAATTGAGACGAAATACCTCTTTGATTCTGTATTATTGTGAGAAGGAGAGTAGAGAATTTTTGGAGTTTGTGTGAATCGAGTACTAGTCAAAAGAGGCTTTGGCTCGTTGGAGAATTGGTGCTGGTATGCTGATAGTTTTAAAGCTGGAGAACGGAGAGGGCTTTGATGAGTAGCCTTTAACATAGTCAACGAGGGAGAGCTGTTTTGGGTCACGAGAAGACATCAGAGTGAAGGAAGCAAAAGGTCAGTCAACTTATGTGAAACATATTTTTATGTTCGGAAACTAAAATTTTGAGTAAAAAGCATATGAATTAAAATTCCAATATTTCAAAAAGTAAATAGGAATTATAGCTAATCTTGCGAATACATAAATTGGTTTTGTTTATCTTGTTTTACCAAAGTCATCGGGAACAAACCGATAAATTGTTTTTTTTTAACTAGAATAAATTTAAGTGGTAAAAATTTTCATTCGGACATCTGCGTCCGCAGGTTTTAAATTTGATAGATTTTTAGAGTATTGGTTTTGATAAATAAAAGACAATTCTGTATGTTTATTTTATATTTTTGCTTTATTTCTTTTTCCTATTTTATCCCGATTAGGATCACCTAAGAGATACTGAAACCACGAGAGAAGATAAGTATAACGTAAGATAATTTAGACATTTTTAATATTATAAAAAGGCACCCTGAGATTTTTTTATTCATTTTTTCTGTATGCTTTGCGACAATTAAATAATTAATCAAATAAATAATAATTAATATAAAATTAATAAGAAGCAGATCATAACAACATGGCGAGCCAACGTAGGACATTAAAGTATCTCTGGTTGTGAATTTGAGGGGAATAGGAAACGGAAAAATAGGTGAAGGAAAATTTATTTGCCCGTCGGAAAAAGTTGATATATTTAAAATTTTTGAAATATTTGTTTGACTAAAATTTTTATCTAGGTACAGTTTTTACATATTTATTTTATTTTTGATTGATTTGAATTTTAAAACATTTAAAAATTTGTGGGGTAAATTGATTATATTTGGGGAGAGAAAAATTTTCGTCTCGACAGCATACAAGGTATTTTCGGATTTCATATTAGGCGGGGATAAATTTTAAATAAAAATGTCGATAACAAACAGAAGCAAAAGCAAAGAAAACAAAAAACAAGAACATTTGGAACAAGAAGAACATATAGAACAAGAAGACATTTTTGAAACAACAATCATGGCATCAGAACAACAGGAATTATCAGGAATAGATAAAGTAATACAACTGATGCAACTCCAGTTACAAAAATGGGACGAAATATTAAATAAAAGGGATAAAAATCAGGAAGAAACATCAAAGAAGATGGATAAAATGAATAAAATGCAAGAAAATCAGGAAGAAACAAAACAAGCGATGAAGGAAACACAACAAAAAATGGATAACAATCAACAGGAAACAAAACAAGCAAAAGAAAAAGAACAGGACATTCTGGAAATGGACAAGGAACATGAGAAACGGAAAAAGGATAATTTTGACAAAAAACAACTTTTTTAACTAGAATAAATTTAAGTGGTAAAAATTTTCATTCGGACATCTGCGTCCGCAGGTTTTAGATTTGATAGATTTTTAGAGTATTGGTTTTGATAAATAAAAGACAATTCTGTATGTTTATTTTATATTTTTGCTTTATTTCTTTTTCCTATTTTATCCCGATTAGGATCAACTAAGAGATACTGAAACCACGAGAGAAGATAAGTATAGCGTAAGATAATTTAGACATTTTTAATATTATAAAAAGGCACCCTGAGATTTTTTTTATTCATTTTTTCTGTATGATTTGCGACAATTAAATAATTAATCAAATAAATAATAATTAATATTAAATTAATAAGAAGCAGATCATAACAATATATATATTTAAAATTATAAACAATTTTTTGGCTTATAAACAAATAGAATATCTTGGGAAATATTAAATTAAATTAAATCATAAAAACGGTATTGGAAAAAAACGGCAGGACGCTTCTTTTAAAAGAAAATACATTTAATTCCGATGACTGGTTCCTGAGATACAACAGGTCAAAATTGACCGGCATTTACGGCAAAGATTTAAACAATAGGATAATAATTTTCAAAGCATCACCTTTTTCATATCTTTAGAATACTCATACTCATAACATATATGTATTATTATAATAAAAACTATCGATATTACGAGTGAAAATTGTAGGTCTGGATCCCGCGTATCCGCGCGTATGAAAAAAAGTTGATTAATAGCAAGCTGAAAATTTGTTAATAGCTTAAGGGTGTCCAGTCTGACAAACTTTGATATATGGGAACACTGGAACAGGGTAAGTTTTAATTGTGGAACAGGTTAAAAATTTGGAACGGTCAGACCACGAAAACGGCACATGTATTTTGTCCGACAGAACAGACTTAAACTCTCCGAACAGAGATTAAACTCTCATGCAAAAATCAGGCTCCTATTTATCACCAAATGGGCGTTTTAATGAGTGAACATGTAGAATATGTCAAATGACACGAATTATGACAGGTGATAAATAGCAGTCTGATTTTTGCATGAGAGTTTAATCTCTGTTCGGAGAGTTTAAGTCTATTCTGTCGGACAAAATAAATGTGCCGTTTTCGTGGTCTGACCGTTCCAAATTTTTAACCTGTTCCACAATTAAAACTGCCCCTGTTCCAGTGTTCCCATATATCAAAGTTTATCCGACTAGACACCCTTAAGCTACTAACAAATTTTCAGCTTGCTATTAATCAACTTTTTTCATACGCGGGATCCAGACCTATTGCCAAAAATAGCAAAATTCCAATCAAAAATTACGTTGGAGAAAATGTAAAAAGTTCAAATCTCAAAGTTCTAAATCGGTATACGTTAAAAAAATGCATTTTCTTGGCTTCCCATGGAGCAATTTTCTTCATTCTTTTTTTGGTCCCAAGTAACTCGAGTAGAGCTATCTAACTAACGCATTATTAAATGTCAAACTGGCTTTTGTTTTGTTATAATAGATTAATTTATTTATAAGAAAAGAAAACTACATATTTATTCCAGTCTTCCAGTATTCCAGACTTTTTTAGATAAACTTACTACAAGTGTACCTTTTAACGTTAAAGACACAAATATTCTCATTTGAAAACTGTATCATTATTTAAAGAATCTTTATTTAAACAAATTTAAAAAATTTGTTATAATAAATAAATTAATATATTATAATAAAACAAAAGCAAGTTTGACATTTAATAATGCGTTAGTTAGATGGCTCTACTCGAGTTACTTGGGAACAAAAAAAGATTGAAGAAAATTGCTCCATGGGAAGCCGAGAAAATGCATTTTTTATATACCTATTTTGAACTTTGAGATTACATTTTCTACAACCTAATTTTTGATTGGAATTTTGCCATTTTTGGTAATTTTCACTCGTAAAATCGATAGTTTTTATTATAATAATATATGTTATGAGTACTTTAAAGATATGAAAATTGGTGTGGAGAAAGAGGACCGAAATAAAAAGGTGATGGTTCGAAAATTATGATCCTATTCTTTATACATTTTCCGTAAATGCCGGTCAACTTTGACCGGTTGTATCTCAGGAACCACGCATGACAATTAAACGATTTTTCTTTTAAATGAAGTGTCGTGCTGCATTTTTTCCAATACCGTTTTCATGATTAAAAGTATTAATTTAGTATTTCCCGAGATATTCTATTTGTTTATAAGCCAAAAATTGTTTATAATTTTAAAATATTCCTGAGGCCGCATAAATAGTCCAATTTCAATTCTGTAAAGTACATTAGATAGGTACAGTGGCATTTTATACAATAATAATATGTAGTTATTCTTATGTATCATAATTATTGTGGTTATTATAGCGACCTTTGCTAAACTGTTCATTCAATTTCCATTGGCTTCTAGAATTATAATCTATGCGAAAAGAGATTTTATACTACCAAGTTATTTAATAATTGATGAACAATTACTTATCTAAAATTTTAGTTGAAAATTAAAGATTTTGTCTGGAAAATCCGCATTTTCCGGGGAAAATTTTCGTCGAACTAAATCGGGACAAATACGTCTCTAAGCAGAATTTAATTGCGGTAATTTTCCCCTCTTTTATGAGCTCATGATTATTTAGGAATAAGAACAAATGTAGATTTTAATTAGCTTTGATATAGGTATATAAGTATTCTTTTTTCTAAAAACAGTCTGCTATACATCGGTTGTACTCCAGCCAATGAGCTTATTGTATAATCTAATAATGTAATTATCATGTTTAGCAATCAACCCTGATTTGTCCATTGTCGAACATAAGCCTCTTCCTGATATTTCCTCCTTTTTCTGTTCTACGCCTCTTCTATCCAATTCATTTAAATGGTGACAGTTCTTTTGAGGTCGTCGTTCCATCGCGTTGGTGTCTTCATCGGCTTCGCTTGTCTGTCCGTGGTCTCTACTCAAGCAATTTTTTTTCATCTGTCGTCTTTCATTCTTGCAACATGTCCCGCTCCATTTTTGCCTAGTAATATGTTCAATAATATCTTCCACTCTGGTTCGTCTACGAACTTCCTCGTTTCTTACTCTATTTCTTAAGCTTATTCCAACCATTGATCTCTTCATCTTTCGCTCTGTCCTCAATTATTCGTCTGATGTTTTTGTGAGAAAGTGGGTCGAGGTGGAGGTGTAGGTCGCGGTAGATGCTACTAGTTAAGTCGCCGTCGATTCCGACAGCACATATCAAGGAGATCATCTTCGCTGTCAGTCGAGCTAGAACCACTATCAAGTGAAGTAGTTTAATGAAATTTGAATGAAAAAAAGTCTTATGCTTTTGCTATGTTGTGTCAGTCAAGTGATGAGAGTGATAAAATGTCAGCTGTGAATAATAAGATCCTCCTTCATATTTCAAAAATTTACTGTATTTAATTACTTGAGAAATTCAAAAATAAACTGAATACAAAAAAGGGATTATACAAAAAGTATCAACTCAGATAGCGCAGGTAATGACAACTTGGCTTCGAACGGACCAATCACAGGAAAGCATTATTGTAGGCCGCGCAGTAGACATCCATGTAAAAACAAATTCATTTGATTTTCAAAAGCATCGATGTAAAGCTCCTGAATGGCATCGCGTTAAACCTCCACCGCGACTTACCTGCTCTGTTCTCTCCCATTCACTACAATGTTTTTGTTTTACATGGATGTCGACATCGACCGCGACCTTCACCTCCACCTCCACCGCGACCCACTAGTTCTGTTCTTACCCTAAGGGTAAATGCTTTTTAAAATAAAAATAGTTTGTTTTACATGGATGTCTACTGCGCAGCCTACAAGGATGCTTCCCTGTGATTCGTCCCTTCGAAGCAAAGTTGTCATTACCTGCGCTATCTGAGTTGATACTTTTTATATAATCCCTTTTTTGTATTCAGTTTATTTTTGAATTTCTAAAGTAATTAAACTCAGTAAATTTTTGAAATATGACGATCTGATTATTTACAGCTGACTTTTCATCACTATCATCACTTGACTGACACAACATCGCAAAAGCACAGTCTTTTTGTCATTCAAATTTCATTAAACTACTTCACTTGATAGTGATTCTAGCTCGACTGACAGCGCAGGTGACCTCCTTGCTATGTGCTATCGACATCGACCGCGACTTAACTAGTAGCATCCACCGCGACCTACACCTCCACCTCGACCTACTTGTTCTGTTCTTACCCTTAAGGTTTCTGCACCGTATGTGAGGACTGGTAGAACGCACTGGTTAAAAGCTTTCCTTTTTAAGTGGATTGGTACATTTTTGTTTTAAATACTTCTCCCATTTTTCCTAATGAAGCCCATCCTAAACTTATTCTTTTGTGTAGCTCGCTGCTCGCATGTTTGGTTGTCTTGCGTTAACCTTATTTCGTAACCCAAATTAATACACATATTTTCCACAAGTTCTATTGGCCATTTCTCGATTTCGATCATGTTATAGATGGTGTTAAATAATTCAGATAAGTGGAGATTTATGAGCTTATTAATTCATTTAATGAAAAGATTTTCTAAAAAAGATTTTTAGTAAATTTTTTTTCATAGATAATTCATTATTACATATAACATTGTATAAGGATTATGACTAAAGCTAATTATTTAAATACTATGCAAAGTATACAAAAACTTGTATTTGTAAAGTTAAATAGTTTAATGCAGTTGCACGAGAATAATATGAATTATTCAATTTGTTTCATTATTTTTAAATCTAAAAGAACTTAACAACAAAGATCCTAGTGACATAATTTATACACCCTGCAATTATGTCATAATTTTCTTGCCGTAAAAGGCATTTTGCATAATACAGGTAGAAACACAAGTGACAAACAGGTAAAATCGAAGGTTAGAGACATAAAAAGTTTCAATGCGTCAATCATAATATCTTTAATATGGTTAGAGAATTCAGAAACGTGTAAACTATTTGAATAATAATAAGACTGCAAAATTTTTAAATGTTGGTGCAGTTTCCTAATTAACTGTAGGTTAAAATTACTTTAGAGGATTTCTTGTACATAGTTATATTTCAGTATGTATATTCAAGAATAGCAAAAAATGAATGGCTTAAGCAACAATGTATCGATTACATACATTGTTGCTTACAACATATAGATAAATTTACAATGACAGCACGACGACCATAATTTACATAAAAAGCTTAAGGTGACTGCTAGAATATACAGAAAACGAAGAATAACTACTGTAGTTAATCAGGATAACCAGCTAGTGCTGGGTGAAAAGGAGAAAATTGATATATGAGAAAACTATATCCAGGACGAAAGACCTATGAGTGAAGTTTATACAGACGACCAGCTCACTCAGCTCACTGGCCCTTCAATCACTAAAGAGGAGATAAAAAAGGCAACATTAAATTCAAAAAACAGTAAGGCACCTGGACCAGATGAAATCCCTTCAGAAATACTCAAACTACTGGATAAAAGGGGAATTTCAGCACTTCTTATGAAATTTAATTTTATTTATGAAACTGCTTGCTATCCTCAAGAGTGGTTATGCTATATCTTTATTCCCTTACCCAAGAAAGTCAATGCACAGGCAATGAGGATCACAGGCTCATTAGCCTGATGAGTCACACTTTAAACATATTCTTAAAAATACTACATCAAAGATTATATCAAATATATGAATGGGACATTCAGTTCGGGTTAAGGCAATATTTAGGAACAAGGGAAGCAATAGTAGCAACACAGGGCTGGTCTAAAATTGTTACGATCAGAGGAAAGGACCTGTTTCCATGCTTGTTAGGTTACGAAAAAGCGTTTGATCGTGTCCAACACGACACGTTAATGCAGATCCTCAAGGAACTTGATATAGACCAAAAATACATAATAAGATCCATTAAAAACTTGTACTGGTATCACGAAATACCAGTAAGAAACATACTACATATAAGAAAGGGTGTTCGATAGGGATGTGTGCTTTCCTTTCTTTTTTTTAACCAGTGGCATACTGAGCATGGTTCCGCGCGTTCCGTGGGCCCCGCAGGGGCCCGCTTTAATGCGCTTTTTGCTTATTTTGTTTCTAATTTGATGAGGACATTTTGAACTACACAAGTACACACATAGGAAATGTAACTCCTTAATTGATTTTAATTTTCGTGTAGGTACTTATAAATAAAAACGAAGAATATCTCCTCAAAAAATTTGAAAACAAAATTTACTGAAATACAGGGAACCCTGTTGTAAGGTTCCTTACACGTTTTACCTGCTTTCCAGAGCCCATGTTTCAACATTTGTAAAGACTAACCGACAGGGCCTGGGCCTGCCTACACTTGATAACTCAAACACTTGTATATTAGCAAGATTCATGAATAAGATGTAGGTAAACTACAAAGTTGTAAATATGCTGTAACCCTTATAGTGGGGTTATATTTTTTTTTTGTACTAAAATTTGATTGATGAAAGAAAGGGGTAGTGAGAAACGGCTTAACAAGTTAAAATTAGAATGAAGATAACAAATTATTTATGAGGATGAGGATGAGACGTAAAAGCTCAGGAAGTGGAGATCGGCTTATTTTCGTGCTGTTGTTTAGGGGAGAAAGAGATAGTGATAATGGAAGAAACCAAAAAAATTAAAAAGTAATGAAATACTAAAAAGAAAAGAACTGACCTATGATCAATAAACCAAAGATGGGCGCCAGAAGTAAATGCCTTTTAGAGCCTTTACTTCGTTGATAGAACAGTGTGGGAGACTAGAAAAGAGAGAGAGAGAGAGAGAGAGAGAGAGAGAGAGAGAGAGAGAGAGAGAGAGAGAGAGAGAGAGAGAAATAAGGAGAAAGATATAAACAAACCAAATAACTTAATCCTGAAATAAAATATTATATGAACCCATATAGTTGAGAGATATCAGGTGCAGGTGAAATGATACAAACCCAATAGGTATACCTTATTTTTATTGTGTAAAAAAAATATCTAGATATATGTAAAGTAAGATTTTGGTAACTAATGTATATATATATATATAATGTAAAATTTCTAGCTAAAAATATAAATAATGTATAATAATGTAAAACATTAGCTTGCAAGATGAATATATAATAGTAAAATTTAATTAATAATATAAATAATGAATATGAGTAATGTTAAAATTTTGGTTGCCAAGATATAAGCAGATAACGTCAAAGTTTCCGACGATTTAACGATTTCTATGAGTTTACGTTTCTTTCAGATACAAACAATAAAGAGACGGAAAAACAATAGTGAGTGCTAGTCAACAGAACCAGATGATATTCTTCATAAGACCGTATTAATATACTTGTATATTATCTACCACAATACCTAAGTTATTATGTAATGAACCCTATAGAGACCAATGCTTTAGGTCTATAAGTACTTATGTTCCCTTACATGCATTGAGATTTAGATGAAAAATTGACAAAATATTATTTGTTGTGTAGACACAACCGATAGTAAAAGATATGATAAGGGAAGTTAAAAAAATAATCTAGTACTTAACAACAAATGTCCAATAAATATATAATATATTGCGGAACACAATTCGGTCTATAAATGAGAACATTAATTAAGTACACTTATCTTTGTTCCAATCTAGATGAAATTCCTTCAGCTCTAATTCCAAGTGTTGGCTTATGGACGTGCCGGTTTATCAGACGGTAAGCGGCTCTATGAGTATACACATCTTGGGGAAGATTTACGTTCCGGATAATTAATAGGAATGTTATTCTTAGTGCATTTTCCATATAAGTTGTCTTTGTGGGATATTAAAAGCTTGGTTCTATTTTATAATTCTCTAGGTACGGCTAAAAAGAGAGGTTCTCATTAGGTATCTAGAAATTTTTTCCTGGATACAAGGTGAGACAGACCGGTTACAAAAGATAACCGAACATATTCTTCCACATAAATGGGAAGGTCATTTATCCAAAATGAAATTACATTATTACTTAAGTAATATATTTCTAAAAGTAGCTTTGCTAGATTTGACTTTTTAAGGTATAAAATTATTCATTTTGATATATGTGTTTCCTAAATTTCCAAAAGAAATTTTAAAATAAAATCACTTACCAGACGTTCATTTTAGGTATATTATATCTTTACAGATATATTTAGCTTGCTTTGTAATTGCAATTCCAAAATAGATTTATTGAATCTCTCCTATTCTTTTATGTATGACGTCTGCCGGTTTTTCTCCAACACATATTTGTCTTTATTTGACCTTCTTAAGTCGTTGGTTAGCTAGCACTAATTCTGTTTTCATTTTCCTACCTCGATCGTAAGGTAAACTTTTTGTTTTTCGATGTTAATTATTACGGTTGTCGGGAGTGGCTACTCGTAAACGTAGCGGAACGCTACAATGCATTGCAAGTTTTATACGGCCATAAAAATAATCCCAATACAATAGGCTCGATACTCATGTTTATTGAACCGTCATCATTCAGCCTGTACTTTTATAGAGGTAGGTAATTCTTAAAAATTGAAATTAAATTCTAAATATAGACAATAGTGGTAAGGATAACAAGACACTATATGAGGGGTATAGAAACAAAACCAGCAGTCTCCATATTTTCTCCAAATTGAGTTATTGCTGTCATCTACCGATATCTTTGTGTTCATCTCTACAACTTCACAAAATATTGTGTAGCAAAACCCTCAATATCTTGTTCATATTTAACTTCAAAAATAAAAAATATGGTCAGTAGCAAAAACAGCAATCTCCATAGGGCCCCTAATGCAACACCGGAAATCTCCGTTTTAAAAATTGTATTTCCTGAAAAATTTGTCAAAGTGGAGATTGCTGGTTTTGCTTCTAGACCCCTCATATATAGACACTAATTTCTTTTTAAGAAAATCTCGTCGTTTGATAAAAGATATCAACCCCACCGTTATCCAAGGTTTTTTTTTTGATATTTTTTTCATTTAAAATTTAAGCGTTTTATCTCCCTAGAGGTTTGTATGTAATTATTTAACTTATTTATAAATGCATATGCAATTTGAGAATCTATTTGGTTGATTTCATAAATTTCATTCCAATGTTCATCTTTTAAAAGCTGTGTCAGTTTTCCGATATGACCGCTCACTTGGTCGACAAATACCTCTTAATAAGGTGTCGACCAGAATAATTGTTAACGTTATGTGTCTTTCTGTTTTTAAAGGTTTGTTAATTTTTATTTTTTATTGATAATTTAGTTTGTTTCAGTTAAAAACACGTCACACGTAAAACCCGTTAATAAACCCGTATATTTTCTTTATTTCTAAAGATATCAGGGACATTCAAAAACAAAATGTCCACAAAACATAAGACTATAATACGATTTCGGTGTATACCCACACTTATATATATTGTCCTCTCTACAGGGAGTCTCAAACTTAAAATAAGAAAAACGTATCTTTTCTTCCACCCGGTATAAGTTTAATAAAGTAGTTTGAGTATACCTTTAAAACTGTGTAAATACCAAAGAAAAGTCGAAAATGATAAAAAAAAATTAGCGGAATCCGTTAATTTGTTACGAAAAAATGAACTATGAAAATGAGATTAATTTTAGGTGATGCATAACTTTTAAAACTATATTTATATCTATTTTATATAAAGAAACTTTTACAATAGGTTATTCTTCGATCCATAAGATCCGACTAAAGAAGATGCCCCCTCAATATGGCAGCGACGATGAAAAAAATCAACATTTATAGTAATACACAAGATATAATAAATTCAGATTAAGAGCTATAAAAATATTGTTTGATTTCTATAAACAGTAGCTACCTTCCTTGAATAGACAACCACATGAGTGAGTATACAAAATAAAAATATAAAAATCGAAGTCGACTGTCACGGTACTACCAATTTTGTTCTGATGGTACGTTTTATGGAAAGAGACAATGGAACGTCAACTGAGCGAACCGTGAGCAGAAAGATTGTAAGATGATCTATTTTTATAATATTGACAATGGTATGAAGAGTCGGATGCCATCTGCTCGTTTTATATTAAATAGTAGTTTAGAGGTATCGCAAATATTGCACTGGCATAATCGACACTCTAATTAGATATGCAAGAAAATTAATAAAACAGTTCAAATCGATAGTTTTTAACAGAAAATATTAAGAGTAAAATATAGTAACTATAATTTCTTTACCCTTTAGCGATACACATTTTTGGGGGTTTTGGCATTATTTAAAATATTCACCTATTATGCCCTGTTTAAGGTCCTCTTATGCCACAATTATTGAAAATATTTTTAAATGTTATACATGTAATAATATTGAACATGTAAGAACATTGGGAGAGACAGGAACAAGGTGGCTAGCAGGTCTATTTAATAGAATTATTGAAGTTGGATAAATGCCAGACGAATGGAGAAGCAGTTTACTGGTACCTGTTTACAAAAACAAGGGAGATATACAACAATGTACAAACTACAGGCCTATAAAACTGCTTAGCTACACCATGAAAATATGAGAAAGAGTAATTGATAGACGGATACGTGAAGAGACCGAAATATCCGAGAATCAATTTGGCTTTATGCAGGGTATATCAACAACAGATGCAATTTTCATTATAAGGCAGTTGATGGAAAAATACAGGAGTAAAGAAACAAACGCTCATATGGTATTCATTAACCTTGAGAAAGCATATGATAGAGTTCCTCGAGAGATTTTGTGGTGGGCACTCAATAAGAAAGGAGCCCTGGTGAATATGTAAAGATTGTGAGGGATATGTATGAGGGAGTAACGACTAGTGTTAGGACAGGTGTGGGAGAGACTGATAAATTTCATGTGAAAGTATGATTGCACCAAGGCCCTGTGCTTAGTCCATATTTATTCTCATTAGTTTTGGACCAGATAACAGCGAAACTACAGGGTAACATTACATGGTGCTTAATGTATGCTGATGATGTCGTGTTAGTAGGAAATAGTGAAAAAGACTTAGAACAAATACTGGAACAGTGGAGACAAGCTCTGGAGGAAAAAGGTTTAAAACTTAGTAGGACAAAAACAAAGTATTTGGAATGTTCATTTAAAGATGGAGTTACTAAAAATAAAATGGTATCTTTGGATGGTGAAATGATTGAGAAAAGCAATAGTTTTAAGTACCTGGGATCGGTATTACAGAGTAATGGAGAAATAGATGGAGATGCATGCAGTAGAATTAGGGCTGGATGGATGAAGTGGAAAGAAGCGATTGGTGTGCTGTGTGACAGAAAAATTCCAATGAAGCTGAAGGGAAAATTCTATAAAACAGCCATAAGACCCGCTATGATGTACGGAACTGAATGTTGGGTAGGAGTGGAGTGACAAAGATGGATAAAATTAGAAATGAGTATATTAGGGGAAGTCTAGGTGTGGCACCAATTGATGCCAAAATAAGAGAGCATAGGTTAAGATGGTTTGGTCATGTTCAACGTCGAGACGTTAATCACCCAATATGAAGAATAGCAGATTCCTGGAAGGAGTAGGAGAAGAAGACCAAAGAAGACCTGGGGGGAGACGATAAGGCAGGACATGTTGGTAAAGGGGATTAACATTGATATGACCCAAGATAGAATTGTGTGGGGAAATGCAATTAGGGAAGCCGACCGCGCATAGGGATAAGGCAAAGAGAATTATGATGACATGTAAGAATATTCAGAAAGTGTGAAGCGGATATGGATATTAAACAGTTTGGCTTTCGTAATGGCTTCGGCATAGTAGAAGCTCTGATAGTTTCACAACTCTTGCCCAAAAATGTCGAGACCAACAAAAATATCTTTTCGTCGCATTTATAGACTATGAGAAAGCTTTCGACAAAGTTAAACATAACATTGTCATGGAATGTTTAAAGCGAAAAGGGCTAGACGAAAATGATATTAACATAGTGAGAAATAGCTATTGGAACCAATGGGCTGTTCTAACATTAGATGGAAATATCATGAATTCACAACAGATAAGTAGAGGAGTGAGACAGGACTGTGTACTTTCACCATGACTATTTAATATAAACTCCGAACAGTTATTTACACCAGCACTTGAAAACTGCACAGAAGGTATCAAGATAAACAGTGAAAATATAAACAACATCCGTTGTAGTACCAACGATACAGTCATCATCGCTGAAAGTGAGAAAGACCTGCAGACGCTACTAAACACAATTTGTGATACTGGGAAACATGGAAACAGTTTGGTTTAACAATAAACAAAAAGAAAACAAAAACCATGGTGATAAGTAAGAGGCGTAAAGTCGTAACAAAGATCCAAATAAAAAAATGAAGATATCGGACAAGTGGGCAAAATGAAATACTTAGGACTCTGGATTACGGAAGATCTAAATCCGAAATCAGAAATTCGATCAAGAATAGAGCAATCAACAGCAGGCTTTTTGATGATTTCTGATTAACCCGAGACTCAATCTGCAAATCTGATATCGCATGATAAAATGATAGATTCACTCTATTTTTCTTCATGGTGCCTAATCTTGGACTATTAATGTTGATTTAATGAGAAAGCTGGAAGCTTTTGAGATGTGGCTTTTTAGAGGAATTTTGAAAATACTATGGACCGATCATATTACTAACGAAATGGAGTTGCACAGAATGGGAAGAGACAAAGAACTTCTGACCATCATTAAAAAGAGAAAAACAGCATATTTGTGGCACCTACTTAGAAATGATACGTATGAGTTCTTACAGTTGATTATGAAGGGTAAACTCGAAGGAAAAAGGGGTCCTGGTAGACGACAAATATCCTGGCTGAAAAACATTCACGACTTAACCGGGTTAAATACACAGACTCTTTTCAGAGAAGAAGAAAATAGAGACGAATTTGCAATGGCTATAGCCAACCTTTATTAGTGGACTCGGCGCTAAAAGAAGAAGATGCCCTCTTAGCTACTTTCCTTTGTCATTGTCTCATATTTATGACCTTCCCGTGGTTCATCTTTCTTAAGAATCAATTTCCAATCATCCACAATTGTGGATTCCATATAAAAGGTCAGAGGGAAAAACGATGAACGTCAATTTTTTTGTTAGTCATTTTGCGATATTTGTGCAATCTGTTAGATTAAAAAGAGTACTATCAACCTAGGAATGGCCAAGGGTAAATAAAGATGATAATCGTCTTAAAATCACTTCACAATATTGGACACAAGGGGGAAAACAATGAATATGTTTCTCAACTGAACTACGTTTCTCATTTTACCGAAAATACTTACAGATGGACATTCATCGTTCTTCCCCCTGACCCTTCATATGTGTATAATTTTAATACCTACCATCTTAATAGATGGTAGATGGATGAAATTAACTGGGCTCTATAATATAGGTACAATAGTGGACAGATTGGAAGAGAATTAACTAATTAACTTTTCTAAATGGGAAATAAGCCACAATTTAACTAAAAAATGGATTTTTTAACGTTTCGACGTCCAGATCAGACGTCGTTGTCAAAATACAAAATATTAGTAAATTAAACAAAAATTATTCTAATAATTTAATTTAATCTGACTCATTTATATAGGTAATTCAGACATATATTATACCTACCTCTTAAATCTGAAGATTTTAAAATGATATTGCCAAAATTTATTAGTTGCATTCCTGGGACGACTTTACTGAAAGATAGATAGTTCATTCGATTACATGAAATCAACCCCAAGTCAAGAATATCCGTCACAAAAAATGTGACGGTTTACAACGGTGACAGTAAAATTCTCGCGTTAGAGATTCCATAGTAAATCACGAGGAAAAACCAGGAAAAAACCTCGTGATACTATCCCGACATCGTAAGTATTTGGTCTTACATTTAGTTTACTCTCAAAACTAATACCAAATTCTGACTTTACATATTGTTATGATCTGCTTTCTATTACTTTTATTTTAATTAGTATTTATTTAATTAATTATTGAATTGACGCAAATCATACAAAAAAAATTAAGAAAAAATCTCAGGGTGCCTTTTTGTCATAAAAAAATAACTAAATTACCTTAGGTTATACTTATCCTTTCTCGTGGCTTCAGTATCTCTTAGTTGATCCTTATCGGGATAAAATAGGAAAAGGAAATAAATGGAAAAATCATAAATAAGCACATACAAATATAGGTCTGGATCCCGCGTATGAAAAAAAAGTTGATTAATAGCAAGCTGAAAATTTGTTAATAGCTTAAGGGTGTCTAGTGGGATAAACTTTGATATATGGGAACACTGCAACAGGGGCAGTTTTAATTGTGGAACAGGTTAAAAATTTGGAACGGTCACACCACGAAAACGGCACATGTATTTTGTCCGACAGAACAAACTTAAACTCTTCAAATAGAGATTAAAATCTCATGCAAAAATCAGACGGCTATTTATCACCCAATGGGCGTTTCAATGAGTGGAACATGTAGAATATGTCAAATGACAGGAATTATGACAGGTGATAAATAGCAGTCTGATTTTTGCATGAGAGTTTAATCTCTGTTCCGAGAGTTTAAGTCTGTTCTGTCGGACAAAATAAATGTGCCGTTTTCGTGGTGTAACCGTTCCAAATTTGTAACCTGTTCCACAATTAAAACTGCCCCTGTTCCAGTGTTCCCATATATCAAAGTTTATCCGACTAGACACCCTTAAGCTATTAACAAATTTTCAGCTTGCTATTAATCAACTTTTTTTTCATACGCGGGATCCAGACCTAATACCTTTATTATCAAAAGCAATGCTCTGAAAATCTATCAATTAAATCCTGTGGGAATAATTGTCCAAATGAAACTTTTACCACATAAAATTAATTTTAATTCAACAAATATTTATCGCTTTGTTCCTAATAACATTAATAAATTAAGCTAAACAAACAAATCTAGGTATTTGCAAAACTACTTATACTTCCTATTAAATTTTTGAAATGTTGGAATCTTAATTCATATGCTTTTACGCAAATTTTTTAACTTCTGATTATAAAGAATATCTATCACATAAGTTATTGACTGACCTTTTTGATTCACACACAATGATGTCTCCTCTTGACCCAAACAGCTCTTCCTTGTTGATTATGTTAGGCTACCAATCAAAGCCCTCTCCGTTCTCAGCGTCAATCCAGCAGCATACCAGCAACTATTTCTCCAACACAAGCCAGGCCGCTTTTGACCAGTACTCGTTCAATAAACTCCAAAACTCTCTCCTCTCTTTCTCTCAATAATAATCTCCTGAGACCCAGGTATCTTTTTTACTTGGTGTCACAAATAATTTTAATAACGATAATTCTTGTAACTTACTCTCTTGGACTTTACAGAATCAAAGAGGTGTTCCTTCTCGATTTGATTTGTCTCTCGTTCCACTTTTCAGCTACTCTCCATTAACAAACAAACCACTAGTACTTGCTTCTGAACTCTCCGCGAAAACTTTTCGACTGCCCTTCTCGGATGCCGGCGACACAATCCTCTTTCTTTTCCAAACTGTCTCAACATTCAAACTTCCCTTTCCCCATTCGAAATTGCCAAGCCAATCAGAAACATTTCTCTTTTTCATTCGAAAAACCCAGGCATTCTTTCAAACACTATTTCTACTCATCCTAATCACTTTCCGGAAATTATACAAATATTCTTGTGTTTAAACAAACAGACTTAAAATTCCAAATCTCTTTACCTTTATTTTCCTAAAAACTAATAATTACAGCTACCTGTGGATCTTACCTTTCCCGTAACAAACAATCTTTTTAAATTATAATCCGAAATAAATTGTATTTTCACTTCACTTTGTTTACAAATGTCTTTAAGTCTTCAGGGAAAAACTCATTAAGGAAAGACCCACTGCGTAAAAGCTACCTTCTACTAAATAGTTACAAATCAATATACAGGGTGTATCAAATTTATGTGCCCGCGTTATAATTAAAAAATTAAAATTTTTACTCTATTTTGATTGATAAAGTGATACATAATAATATATATGTTATTTTAAATTATAAATAATATTAATAATACATAGATATATAAATAATACTAAAATATAAAATATGCCCTCAAGGTAAACAAAGAAGATCAAACACGAATGACTGATTTTACGGAGAATGTCAGATTAGGTTAGAAAGAGAAAACGGAGCATATTTGCTGATGCAACAGGGGCACAGAAACCGACAACCAAAGGAGGAATATAAACAACTTGGTAAAGAAGAGAAGACAATTCACTGAAGAAAGAAAAGAGATAATATGAACAAAAAGCTTTAAGGCCTACAAGAACTAAGTAAGCAAACAGAGACAAGAAAGTTTTACCAAAAACTGAACAAAAGCAGAAAATAATTTAAACAGTGATGTGAAGTGACAAGGAAGGCAATATATTGGCAGAACAACAAGAAATACTAACAAGGTGGACAGAACATATCAAGGAAAAGCTTGGAGAGATAGGAGAGAGGTTAACCCTGATATACCATTAGACCAAGCAGACAACAGAGAAAAGAGTCTACCAACAATCGCTGAGATTAGAACAGCAGTAGATAAATTAAAGAAAAATAAATCACCGGGATCGGATCAAAAAGCATTGGAGCTACTGAAGAAGGAGACGCGAGAACGTGGAATAAAAACTACATACTTGTAAAGGAAGTGAAGATGCTAATATTTATTGCCCATAAATGTTACCATGGCTTAATTAGACAACTAATAAGAAAAACAAAATGATAAACATACAAAAACTTAATAAGACTGGTACTCACACACGGTTCAGAAACCATGAGAAGAATTTAAAGAAGAAGATACAACTGTAAACTATACAAAATATACCAAGATCCGGATATCGTGACATTCATTAAAATAGAATGGCTGCGTTGGATGGGATATGTGGAAAGAATGAAAGAAGGCCAAGTGAAAATACTAAACAAAATTAGCAAAAAAATGCCAGTAGGAAAAAAACACGAGAGAAACCGAAGCTGAAATACTTAGGAACCAAATAAACCCAATAAACAGAAAATTATATGTATCAATCTTAAAAATAAAAGATTAGTAAAAAAATCAGGAAACATATCAGAATGGAGAATAATTATGGAACAGGCCAAGACCCAAAAAGAGCCAGTGATGATGATGATGATTCTTTCTGTTAGATTTTTTTATATATTGAGTAATAATTGAACTTTTTGGCACCTTAAAGTTCATTATTTGAACAATTAAGATATTCCAGTGGCAGATCTAGTGGTAAAAATAAGGGAAGCTCCCCCCCGCCAAGACGGTCCAAAATTTATTTAACTTATACCGTAGACAGACAAAATTCAACTCAATAGACCAGCTAGTTAGGAAAATTAAGGGAGCTTAATGTATATGTTATTATTTATATGTAGTTTGCGTTAAATAAAGTTTTTATTTACAAAAATATCAAGTTTTTTGTAAAAGGTATATATTAAAATACCCTAAATAAGGGTCACAATACAAAACGTTTTCGGATTAAGGAATCCATCATCAGTGTTTAAAAGCCCTAAAATTAAGTATAACCTAATTAATTTAGAGAAAAGTTACTTACAAAAATTGCATGCCTGAGCCACCAAAATGTATTGGCTAAAAACCCTTTAAATAATGTAAATGATATGGTTGTTTACATATTTATATAAAGATCATCTGATGTTAAAGATATGCCTGGATGTTACCCAGGGCAACACAGGACTCTTCCCACGTGGTTGGAATTTTTTTTTGGAGAAAACCTCACATATTGGATTTCAATGGCCAACTGACAACTGAATTCAAAAGCAACCCGAAATGGCATTAAGAACTATCAATGTAACCTAGTTGTATTATTACTTCAGCCACAACGTTTAAAGATTATTTTAAACGCTTTTCTTTAGTTCAATAGTTTGCATCAAATCTTAAGACGTTAATTTGACTGCCTTTTCTTCAATGCAAATGACTAAAAATTTGCAGACATATGCATTCGCGGGAACAATACACGAATAGTCAATAAAATTTTTTTTGTTTATTAATTGTTTAATAAAAACGATTCTAACGGAAAATTCTTAAATTCTCTTGTTTTTACAATGAAAAAACTTGAAACTTTTACAGATTGTAGCTAATTATATGAACTATACATAATTTCACTTTTTACGTTTATTGTTTACGTTATCCTTCATAAATAAACAATAAAGTTTCAAAATTTTTGCTGATTTCGACTACTTTTCATGTTTTATACATATTTCAATAAAGATGGCGATATATTTTAATGTTTGAAAAGTGTAAGACTAAAAAGTAAAAAATAAAAAAATATGAAAAAAAATATTTTTAACAAACGCTTTTCTTTAGTTACGAGTTTAAAAAATAAAAAAAAATTGAAAAAATCTAACACATTCGTTAAAGAAAAGCGTGGTGCGAAAACTGTTTATTCGATGAAGACGCGCCACGCTTTTCTTTGACGAATGTGTTAGATTTTTTCAATTTTTTTTATTTTTTGAAATCGTAACTAAAGAAAAGCGTTTGTTAAAAATATTTTTTTCATATTTTTTTTTGAATGTTTAAGATAAAAAACAGTATGCAATTTACATATATTAGAATTAAAGATGTTCGAAAAAAGATGGAAACATTTTTTTCCTTAGAAATAATCCATTAAGAAGGAAGGAGAGTCTGTGGAAGTCTTGTGGAGTCTTGGGAAGAGTCCTGTGTTGCCCTGGGTAACATCCAGGCATATTTTTAATATCAGATGATCTGTATATAAATATGTAAAACAACCATATGATTTACATTTAAAGGGTTTTTACCCAATACATTTTGGTGGCTCAGGCACGCAATTTTTGTAAGTATGGCCTATTGTTTTTAAAACCTCTGTCAATTTTTAACTTTTCTCTAAATTAATTAGGTTATACTTAATTTTAGGGCTTTTAAACACTGATGATGGATTCCTTTTTCCGAAAACGTTTTGTATTGTGACCCTTATTTAGGGTATTTTAATGTATACTTTTTACAAAAAACTTGGAATTTTTGTGATTTATGGTATACAGCCAACTACAGGAAGTTTATTTTCCTCGTGGATTTTTTATTTACATTTTCTATCAAATAATTATTAAATTAACGAAGTTGATACGTGAATATAAGACACCATGTAAATACAGGTGCAGTTCTAATGTACAATTCAATGTAATTAGGAAAGTCGACACGTAGGAATGAAGAAAATTCATATTTTGAAAACCTCTTACGATTTGAGAGACCAAACCTTAATCAAGAGTTTATTTTTTAAAAGATATTCTTCCTATAATATAATTAAAGGAATGTTGAAGAGGTTTGAAACAAAAGCTATCTCCCTTTTTTGCTTATATACAATGTTAAGAGTTTTTTAAAAATAATCAACAGTGCCATACACATTGTTTTCAGTGTACGAATGTTGAATAGGTACTATAAATCGTGCCATTAATTTTCAAGTGTTCACAATCGTCGACCAAAAACCCAGAGGAGCATCTCTTCGACCAACTAATAAATCCTGCAGAAATCCAAGTGGAATGACACAAAGAAATGGAAGAATACTAAAAATGCGCTCGGATTTACAATCATCCCTTTTATAGCCGCTGCCTGTCGTGTTCTTAACCCTTTTATTCTTCTCATTTTCTACCAAATGAGGAATGTGTATCAAATTTGGTTCGAATCCAAATTAGTAAATGCAGTTTTCAGACGGCTATCAAATGTCAAATATGGTTCGGCATGCAGTGGTTGCTTCGAACACGTGTGTTTCCACTGTAGAGCTGTGAGTATATCTGTATCTGTTATTTTTATATCTGTTATTTTTTAAAGTTACAACATACATATTTTAAGCTATTAATTATATTCAAAATAAGATAGCTAAAAGGAACTACAACGTTCACAGGGTTTTATTATTTCATATGGTCAATGGACATCTATATATGAAAAAACCGCAGAGTGCTACCATTTAAAGGGGTGCGTTTTTGAGAAATGGGTGAATTAGTCTCTGGGCACAGGTTACATTAGGGCGAGTTCTATGCACTTTTGGTACAAACATATCTACATCAAAATTGTTCCTGGTTAAATTTCCTATCTAAATATCACTTTTTAAAGTCAATGATACTTTTTTTTACAAAAATATATTCAAAAGAAAAAGCACAAAGAAACCCAAAAGAAAGAAATTTACAATGTATAGACATTGCTTTACAGAAAAAAAAACCTACATGTTTCTTCTTTAAAAAGTTGTTTAGTAGAGGCAATTAGGATTTATAGTTTTCGAAATATGATTTTTCAAAGTTCGCCACTCACAGCAATTTTGGGCAATTTTCCTTGTTATTTCGCAAATATTGTTCTGAATAGAGGAAATAAAAAATGTAGTATATCGAAGTGTGTAATAATTATTTACACACTTTGATATACTACATTTTTTATTTCCTCTATTCATTCAAGTGTGTACAAACTTATCAGTCTTTCAACTATTTTTTAAATATTGTTCTGTAACTTTTTTCTACGTAACTTTAGCTAAATGCAATGGTACACGTAAAAGGAATAGAAATAAATTACCTTTAAAATGGTCTACCGTATAACGTTGTACGACTTTTTTTAAAGAGATTATGGTTTTCCAAGGTTTTATACTTCTAACGATTTTTTATAATATAATATAAAAATAAAATAATATATAATATATTATATAATATTATATTATATATAGTATACATAATATAAAATTTTATTATATAATATATATTATATAATACCTAATATAAAAAAAATATTATTTTTTACATTTATTACGATTATTTTTGAAATTTCTCATTATAACTTTTTTTCTTGTACATGAATATACTATATATTGCTCAATAAAGAGGGCTTACTTTCTGTTCTTTAAAATGGTGTATCATCTTTATTTAAATGTGTAATGAAAACCGATTGATTCTTTGATTTTTTTACCTGTATTATTTAAAATTAATTCTTTTACAAAAATTACATAAACATTAGTCTTAGAAAACATCACCTTAGTTAAAATTATTTAAACGTTGACATTTAAAAAATTTTCAAAATCAATAATGCTAACGAAGAGATGGACTCTCTTCGTTAGCATTAGCTTCAATATCTTGCTCTGACACCTCAGTTCAGTTATCTTAGAGTTCCCAAAATGAGTACCCATGCACATGCACCCTTTGCAGAATATTGAACAACTAATTACTATCTTCCTACAACCGCAGTTTTTTGTACATCCTTTGGTACATTTACATGCTATTTTTTCAAGCAAAGCTTGTGGTGCAGGAACTTTGACAGTAAATATTGGAATTAATCCATATTTTGAAGTTTGCCCGGCCGAGTCAAGTGGATCCAAAGTATTATTTATAAAAAATAAGATTTTAATCATAACACACAATCATATAAAAAAGTTATAATGAGGAATTTAAAAAATAATCCTAAAATCAAAAATTGTTGCAAGTACTTATTACATTTTGAAAAAGCATATCTTATTCAAAAATAATCCTAGAATTTTTTATAATACACCATTTTAAAGTAAACAGAATAAGCTTTCTGTTTTATTATATAATATATACTTAAATATAGAAAAAAAAGTTATAATGGGAAATTAAAAAAATAATCTTAAAAAATATAAAAACTCGTTAAAAGTATAAAGTCTTGAAAAAGATAACCTCTTTAAAAGAAGTCGTACAACATTATACAGTAGAACATTTTAAAGGTAATTGATTTCTATTCCTCTTACATGCATATGAATAAAGTTACGTAGAAAAAAGTTACAGAACAATATTTGCGAAATAAAAAGGAAAATTGCCAAAAATTGCTGTGAGTGGCGAACTTTGAAAAATCATATTTCGAAAACTGTAAATCCTAATGACCTCTACTAAACTTTCCTTGTGCTTTTTCTTTTGAATATATTTTTGTAAAAAAAAGCATCTTTGACACTTTAAAAAGTTATATTTAGAAAATAAATTTAACCAGGAACATTTTTTATGTAGACGTTTTTTTACCAAAAGTGCATAGAACTCACCCTAATGTAACCTGTGCCCAGGGACTAATTCACCCATTTCTCAACAACTCACCCCTTTAAATGGTAGCACTCCGCGGTTTTTTTATATATAGAGATTCATTGACCATATGAAATAATAAAACTCCGTTAACGTTGTAGTTCCTTTCTATAGTACATAATCAATAGCCTATTTAGAACTAGAAAGAAATTTAAAAACTATACAATGAGTGGTGCAAATATAGTGTGCGGTCTACTCCGAGAATGCCGTCTACATTCTACATGTGCATATAGCTCTATTATAGCGTGCGGTGTACCGATCGCAATCTGATAATTCCTGAAGGATTTGCGCAAAATAATGAAATGCAAGAAATCTCTTGTAAACTAAAATATTTATTCACAAGTAATAAAGGTTTGGAGGAAAATAAATGTAAATGAAAGGCAGTGGCGTACTGATAGATCAGCGGGGCCTGGTTCCATTTGGGATGCGGGCCCGCCTGCTCAATAAAACCACACATTGTATATCAAAAGTTTTTAATAAACATTGAATATAAATCATCATATATCATAAAATATATCATAAATTTTTTATAAAACTCAAATTTATATTTGATTTTACTCACGGTTTTTGCTCCAAATTTTAAAGAACCGTTTGGATTAACATGAAATTTCGCATAAACATGGCTAACATAACATGTCAAAGGAAAAAAGTGATATTGTGCCGATGTGTGATTTTGTCCGGGGATGAGTTTCACCCCTTCTCGGGGTGAAAAAACACACGTTCAAGATAAGTCTGGAATTGGATAAACTAACTAATTCTAATCAACTTAAGTTCCATAAATTGTTTTTACTAAGTCAATACTTTTTGAGTTATTTGCGAGTGATTATGTTCATTTTTCAACAAAAAAAAACTACGTTTCTAGACGGTTTTTCGGAAATAACTCAAAAAGTCGTCTGTAGACCCAGTAGGAGCAGATTTGTAGGTAATGAAAAGTAAGTTCTTACTCGTCAAATTCCAAATCGAATATTTTAACTCATCATAAAGTGTTTAAAAAAGCTGAATTTCTGTTTTTTTTTTTTAGTTTCTAGCATCAAAAGTAAACAAGGTATGCTCAAAACAAAGTTGAACCCTTTTCTTGGTAAAAAAAAATCGTAAAAATCACCACCTAATTAGCATCTCAAATCAAACTAATCGTTACCGCTTGACAAGTTACTTGACTCACCTCTATGTATTGTTTATATGATCTGTAAGTTTTATCGGTTCAAAGTTTTCATTTTTGAAAAAAATTGGTTGAGTAAACATTTTTTTTTTAATTATGAAACAATTTTTTAAAACAACTTAAAAATTATTGGGGATTCCAAAAATCTCAAGTAGTAAAAAAATATAGGTTTTGCTTTTGTAAATATTTTGGACTTTTTGTTTTCCTGAAGACAAAAATTGGTTACGGTATGGTTATTTAAAATTTGTATACATTCGTGATTAGTGACTCGTTTAGGCCATTTAACTACATCCTTTTCAAAAATAAGCACTATGAACCAATGAATCTTACCGGTCTTATGAAAAATACATAAGTAAAGTAATTTGTGAAGCGGTAACGAGTAATTTCATTTCGCATCCTAATTAGAGGATGATTTTAACGATTTTTGTTACTAACAAAAAAAAAGGGACCAACATTATTTTGATCGTAACTTACCAACTTTTTCATGTTAGAAACTTTTTTAAAAAAGAAAAATAACGCTTTTTTTAAATAATTTAAAAAAAGTTGAAATTAGTCTTCCCGCGAAAATTGCTTGTTTTTTTTTGGTTATTTCTCGTTGAAATATTCGATTTGGAATTTGACGAGTAAGAACTTACTTTTAATTAGTTACAACTCTGCTTCTATATACGGGTCTACAGACTTTATATTATGTACTCCATTTTTTTCACTTTTTTAAATAAAATACAGTATTTTTTAATAAAATACTACTTACTTTTTGAGTTATTTGCGAAAAAGCGACTGAAAATGTGGTTTTTTGCAGAAAAATAAACATTTTCACTCGCAAATAACTCGAAAAGTATTGAATTAGTGAAAAAACAGTATAGAAAAAAAGTTGCTTAGAATTAGTTAGTTCATCCAATTCAGGCCTTATTTTAAACGTATATTTTTTCACCCCGAGAAGGAGCAAAAGTCACCCCTGGGCAAAAGCACACATCGGCACAATATCACTTTTTTTCTTTGACATATTAGCTATGTGTATATCTTTCATGTCTATCCAAGCCGTTCTTTAAATTTTTTTGGTTTGAAGGTTTTGCAATATTTTACCGTGAGTGAATGGACAATTAAAGCAGTAAATTAATATTATTCCTATCGTTTTTTATACTAATATGACTTATCATTTTACGCCAGCCGTTTTTATAAATAATAAAACTCAAAAATTTTCTACATCTAAATATCCAGTCATAATAAATTAAAAACCAATATCGGAAAACTACTACAGCTATTAAAAAATGAACAATGGAATGAAATTTATATCAACAAAATAGATTATCAAATTTTATTATGATACATTTATTAATAAGTTAAATAATTACATACAAATCTCTAGGAAGATAAAATATAAAAAAAAAGAATGTGTGTGTACTTTGTACGCACGTAAGCAGTTATACTTCTATTATATGATTATATGATTATAAACGAAATTAATATACTTTTTATTTATATTTTATTTAAATATTAAACTAATTTATACTTACTACTTCTCAAACATTTTTATTAAAACAGTGCCAAAAATTAAAATAATAAAAGAATAAAACACACACAAACACATTAAAAATGCCACAAATGATTTCTGAACATTAATTGTCGGAAATTTTTTTAACTAAATACGAATTTTCTGAAAATAAAATTATATAATAAATATACTTACAATCATAAAATGTATCAAAAAAATAAAAAAATAAAAGTTTCTATTGGGATTCGAACCAACTTATCAGCGCGGTTGGTATTGGCGTTGTATTGGGGTTTATTCGCATTAAACGCTTCGCCACGGAGACAATGTGTCATTATGTGCGAAGATCGACTAACTAAACGGATTAAACTTTTGACATTTTTGAATTAAATCAACAAATTATTTTGATTTTGAATTGAAATGATTTAGAATTGAAAAAATACAACAAAACATAGAGTATGAAAACAATATATTAGGTGAATATTGATAGAAATTTTGATGGTAATCAAATTATGTAAATAAAAGTATTACATACTATGTATTTTGGTAGGTTCAAATAGGTATAGGTACCTATGATACATTTACAATTATTACGTACCTGTTGCTTTAAAAACTATTTAAAAGTCACACAATTATAAACTTTTTTGTTTCTGTCCTCACAACAATAAAGCTAATATATTATACATTTGTTTACCTTCATATTGAACAATTATTTATTATTGACAGATCATTTCAACACCCAATCAGAGCCCGTATAACGACTAATACCATACTGTCGGTGTGCGCATGCGCGCAGATTAATATAAATTCACCCTCAATCTCAATCGCGCCTAAAGAAATATAACTTCAAAAACCTTGGATCGGTGAGGTTGATATCAATCAAACGACGAGATTTTCTTAAATTAGTGTCTATATTTTATCCTTATATTTATAATTGTCTATATTTTTATGCAGTGTTATGAGGGTGCTATAAATATGAACTAAAAGGAGCATCGAGCCTCTTGGGATTATTTTTATGACCCACCGTATAAAACTTGCATTGAATATTTGTGCAACTTTGCAGTTTACAACTTATGGATCGTGCTAATATAAAAAATACAAAAGTGTTTGTGTTAGCGCGTGTTTAGGCAGGCACCGGCGGTTATTCTTTAAAGTTTTGAGACATGGGCTTTATTTAGCAGGTAAAATGAAGGAACTTTACATTAGCGTTCGTTCTCTGTGTTTCTTAATAAATTTGGTCTTCAAATTTTTTGATAAATAGATATTTTTTGTTTTTATTTATAAATACCTACACAAAAATTAAAATTTATTAAGCAGTTACATTTCGTAGTGTGTTACGTGTTTAGTTCAAAATGACCCAAACAAATTAGAAACAAAAGAAGCAAAATGCGCGTTAGAGTGGGCCCGGGCCCTGGTTCCGCGGAACCCAGTACGCTACTGATGAAACGAGATTAATAATTTACAAAAAAAGCACCCCAACTATTTACAAAACAAAAAAAAATATATTTATGTGTAACCTTATTATTTACAAAACGATACTTGTAATTATTTATTAAAGAAAAAATGCATTAATTTAAAAGAGAAACACAGTCAATGATTCTGGCTTAAAAAAGTCATCAAGATTATGGTTTTATTTACATAATAGTAAAGAAATAGGTTTATTGTTTATTCCTGAAAAAGTTTATTACAACTCATCAGTAAAGATTTTGCCTACAAATGGTTTGCTGCCTTTCATTATTGTGTCCAAACCCTTCTGAGAAAAGATTATGGTTTTGTTCAGCCGCACAGGTAGACCGCCAGATATAGCAGAAGTGCCATGGTAGACCGCATACTACATTTGCACCCAATATGTATTATAGTCTAGGAGCCAGTGGAAGTTCAGTATGCACCTTTATATCCCCTCGGAGTCTTCTTCTAATAAGTTTGTTTTGAATTTCTCTTCGTTTATTGAGCACACATTGACAGGTATAGCCGGAGCAGTAGATTCGCCAGTATCTCCCAAGGTCGGTTTATGTTGGGTCCATATAAAGGGGAATGTCATCCAAGCGATTACTAGCTTATCATCTGTTCCGCATTCTGCGCCTCGTTTTACTCTCACTTCCTTTATTTTTATCGAGATTTCTTGGTTTGCTATAACATAATCAATAATATACCTCAATTATCTACCAATGTATAAATCCTATCAATCTAAAAAAATATGTACGTAGTAAAACTACAATAATTACTTCATTAGTGCGTTAAATATTTTTTTATTTTCACTATGTAATGTTCTATGATGACATTTTGTTTTTAACAAAAAATACTTTGATTAGCGATAAAAATTGTAATTACCTTGATAAAGGTACTTAGTCGCTAAATATAAGTTAATATTGATGTAACTTTTCGAATACTGAATAATTATGTTTATCAGTTTTATAATATACGCATATATGGGTTAACGCGTGATCCTTGGATCACGCGTGCTGGACATCGTGCACTTTTAGTCCAGTCGGGTTAGACGAATAAAGGCTGATTCTCACTATCATGCAAGGCAAGTGCTCGGCATGGGCAAGGCATCGGCTCGACAAGATACATTTTACATAAAATCTTATGAACTTCACGGGATTAAATTCACACTATACGTGCCAGGCACCGGCAAGCGACGGGCTTTGCATGCTACGTTCTTTTCGAAACAATCTTTGCCTAGCATGTGCCGTGAAGGTCACGACAATGTGAATACCTTACCGGCAAGCAATCTGCAATCTTGGTTGTTTAAAATCAGTTTTATAAAGACGATAGAGAAAAGAAGTATTTTGTTTTTGAAGAGGTCCTTGAATATGCGCTAATTTTTCTTCTTCTTTTGGCATCATAACTCTGGATGGGTCTTTGCCTGTCTGGCTATGTCCTTCCATTCGGATTTCTCTTGTTAGTGGAGTCAATGAAGGTGGATATGAGTTATTACCTCAGATTTCGTTGAACCTCCATCGATTTTCATAAAAATTGGTGAGTGGTTAAAGGATACCTCAAGGAACAAAGGTGACATAGTGCCAACTTGCGCTTTTTGCATTTTAGGGGTGAAATACACCCCTTTTTTAAAAATTATTTTTTAGATTTCTGAAAGTGCAGTCACTGTAAGTTTTCACTTTCTATTTTGTTGAACCTTCATCGATTTTCATGAAAATCGGTAAGTAGTTAGAGGATACCTCAAGCAATAAAAGATATATAGCATCAACTTGCGATTTTGCTTTTAGGGGTGTAATACACCCCTACTTTTTAAATTGTAAAAAATGCAGATTTCCGCATTATGGCGCAAGTAATCTCGTTTAATTCAGAAAAATAAATATTTTTTTTATATTTATGTGCATGAATTACATTTTTTTTTAATTTTTCAAACCTTATAGCAACCAAAAATCCGAAAATTAACAAGTCGAAAATCACGAAAACCTTATTCTTCTATATTTCTGAAAGTGTAGTCACTGAATGTTTTCACCCACGATTTCTTTGAACCTTCATCGATTTTCATGAAAATTGTTGATTAGTTAGAGGATACTTCAAAAAACAAAAGTGATATGGCACCAAGTTGCGCTTTCTGCATTTTAGGGGTGAAATCCACTTTTTTTTTTTTAATGATAAAAATGCAGATTTCAGCATTCTGGCTCAAGCAATCTCGTTTAATTAAGTAAAATAAATATTTTTTTACATTTATGTGCATGATTTATAATTTTTATTAATTTTTTAAACCTTATAGCAACCAAAAATCAGAAAATTAGCAAATCGACAATCACGAAAAAAATTAATCTTTTATATTTCCAAAAAGGCAGTCACTGAAGGTTTTTACCCCTGATTTCGTTGAACCTCCATAAATTTTCATGAAAATTGGTAAGTAGTTAGAGGATACCTCAAGAAACAAAAATGATGTGCTACCAACTTGCGCTTTTATCCTGGGGGTGGATGTTACCCCTTCTCATGGGTGAACACTATTTTATTAAAAATAACCCCATAATTAGATAGAGGAGTAAATTCTAAGCAAACTTTCTTTTATCAAGTTTATAAATTTTTTATTTAAATAATATTTCATAATTTAATAAAATATTATTGGTACAGTAAAATCTGACAATAACGGCCACGAAAAATAGAAAACAATTGGCCGTTATAGAAATGTAGCCGCTAATGCTAGGTTTCCTTTTCCACAAATACATAAAATATAATTGAAAATTTATTTATTTTAGTAATTAAAGCAAATCTAATTAAATATAATTCTACAAACAAACGGAACATACTAAAACTAAATTCAATTTACTACAATATAAAACAATATCTATACGAAAAAAAAACTACAAGAAAAACAGAATTTTTGTTTGTTTTACATTTTTTTAGATAAACGAAACATACTAAAACTAATTTAATATAGGTAATACATAATATAAAACAACATACTATAGCTACTACGAAAAATACGCTTATCACTAAAGTATCGTCGTGCTTCCATGCTATATTCAACAAAACCAACTTGGTAGGGCCTTTAATTAGATATCGCAAATCACTTTGGCTGATTTTGTCTGCATATATATTATGTTTGAGGAATCCCTTTTTTTTGTGAGACTGGATATCGGACATTTCTCAAGTATGAATTCACATTCATGGTATATCTTTGCTATATAGGGATAATAATCTGTGCAATATTATGGTACAGGCTACGGTAAATATGAAGTAAATGTGAAAGATATACACTGGTTATTTATTTCAATTTAATTTGATTGTTTTTTAATCGTTTACAATATTTAAAATAATTAAAGACATAAAGTTAGGGATTTCAAAAATAAATTCAGTTCTCACTGGCAGAGTGGGAAATAATAAAGTGCCATACAATAGCATTTCATTACAATGCTCATTACAGGCATTACAGGCTGCTCCGTTTGAGAAAACTCATACTCTCAAACTTTGAGTAAACACTCATTCAGTTTCGACCAACCCTGTATTAGCTAAAATTAAACGTTTTGCTAGATTAATAATTTTTAACAATAATGGATTATATTAAAAATCACTTGAACATAAATTGATTTTCTGATGTCAAATCACTACAATTATACAGGGGGTGAATATTGGTATGAAATTTGAAAATATAAACGTAATTATCTTTTAAACTACTTCGAATAACATCACAAAACCTGATATTTTAAGAAATAAAACATAGAGGAGAATCCAAAAATGTAAAAATATACAAGGTGTTCCATTAAACAAAAGATAATTTTGTTTCACCCTGTCAATATGGGTGGCCCTGTATATTTGGAAATGTATTTAAATTCTGATATTATCTATGCCCCAATCTCACCTAAATAAACTTTTTTCGTATCTCCTACAACAAACGACTAATTGGACTTCCCACAACCTGTATACATACAAAATCTCCGCTATAAAATTTTTTCAAAGAAAATGTTATTGGTTTTTTTAAATGAACTCCGTTAAATTTTGAAATATGAGATTTATCTAAAAACCATTACAAAGCTAAGTAAAAGTTCTATAACACTGTATTAAACATAATTTTCTCAATCCTTTATTTTTTTTAAATACAAGGTGAAAGGGCCCCGGTTACATGGTTCTCGCAGTAAAATTTAGGTTTTAAATGTTTCTATCTCGGTTATTTTTTGTCGTAAAAAAATATTAAAAAAAGAAAAAGCTTAAATAGAGTTAAAACTAAAATTTTGTTCTCTACCATTTTTTAAGTACATCGAGTATTTTTGGAGTTATTATCAAAAGAAAATGAAATTCACGAAAATTTGAAAAATTCAAATTTTTTTAATCGTATTTTTTTTTCAAAAATATGCATTCTAAACCTGTCAAAATTGTTGAAGTTATTACTCATGTTAAAATAAATAAAGTGTTAAATGGGTTACTATAAATTTTAATTTTTGTGGAAATGACGTATGTTTCATTTTTCATTCTTCCCTAAAAAATCTGAAAGGTTCCTCTTATTTCCATCATAACTTGCTTAATTTTAATGCTATCGACTTCTTATATAGCTTTTTGATAGTTACCTTTAAGTACTTTATTAAAATGTATAATATCTATATTTCACAAAGTGCATCGTTTTCCTGTTATTTAAGCTTGAATACTAAGATTTGAGTACTCGCGGAAAAGAAATATACATTCAATTGCATATAACTCACTTTGTATATGTAATAAAGGATTTTTCGAATAAGGAGCTTATTTATTTTTATATTATCTTCGATTTTAGTAATAACAACTTTTGTGAAGAAACTTATGGTTTTTGAGTTATTTATGAAAAACTGCTTTAAAACATGGATTTTTTTCAGGAAAAATCAAAACTTTTGATCTTTAATAACTCAAAAACTATTGATTTATTGAAATAACTTTATATAACAAATTTTACTTATAGTTTGTCGCTCTATCGATTAGTGGTATTATTTTTAATAAAATAATTTCCACCCCCGAGAAGGGGTGGCATCCCCCCCTAGGGTAAAAGCGCAAGTTGACACCATGTCACCTTTGTTTCTTGAGGTATCTTCTACATACTTACCAATTTTCATGAAAATCGATGGAGGTTCAACGAAATCGGAGGTGAAAACCTTCATTGACTCCACTATGTGTACTTTTTCTCCATTGTCTTATGTTTATGGTTTTCATGTCGTCTTCCACGTCATCCATCCCTCTCGTTCTGGCACTTTCATTTTTTTTCGCCTTGCTATCGGCTTCCATTGTAATATTTTCTTTGTTGTTTATTCATTGTTTTTCTCTGCACATGTCCCAGCCCTGACAGTCTTTGACTTGTCACAAATTGTACAATATCGTAACCTTCATTCAATTCGTTAACCTCGTTGTTTCTACTGATTCTCCATGTGCTGTCTTCCTCTGTCACCGGGCCATATACATTTCTCAGTATTTTTCTCCCGAATATACTGAGTTGGGCTTCATCCCTTTTCGTCATTGCTCAGGTTTCACAACCATACGGGTCTGTCAATGTTCTGTAGATAGTCCTTTTGGTTCTTTTGTCTAATAATTTCGATGTCATCAATCTTTTATTAGCATATTATGTACGATTCCCCTCTGGAAATACGTGCATTAATTTCGATCCTTACGGAATTCTTCTGATTTCTTTGCCCAGATATGTGAAGGCATCCTCACGTTCAAGAGTATAGTTGTCTATTGTGATAATTTTCATTGTCAGGTGTGTTCTTTTGACGGTCATGTAATTCGTTTTTGCTTCGTTTATTTAAAGCTCCCTTTTTCGTGCTTCAGGATCAATGTTTTTGAACGCTTCAGTTAGTCGTGTTAAAGTGTAGAACTACATTGTCTGCATATGCAGTAATTTGTACTGTCTTGGTGTTTCATTGGTTTTTCTGATGAGTGATCAAAAACTAGGTTGAATATTATGGTTCAATATGCAGCCTTAAGTTGTTAAATCTATCTACTGTCATTCGGTTATATTTAAAAAAAATTGTCTAATCGTCTAAAAGTTCGGAGTGTAAGGTTACCAATTCTCCTTCTGTTGTGCGTTTCTTTAGCATTTTAAGAACCCAACAATTTATTTTTCTATTTCTGCAATATCTATTTGTTTCCATTTTCTGTTTCTTCGTCTAATATTAGAGCAATTTTTATTGACGTTCAATTTTAACATTGTTCACTACACAAAGCAACCAACCCGCGGCAAGCCTTTCGCAGTGTGAATTGGCTCCGAAAACCTTGCCCGTACCTTGCCGTTGCCGGTCCGGTTCCTTGTACGTCTAATGAGAATCAGGCTTAACAGGCCTAACCTTGCATGCCGAGCTGCCCAAATTTTATTTTTCTAATCTTTAGGGAGGGTCAATAGTGGTGTAAATTTAAAATCTCGACTAAATTCCGCCATTTTCACCTTTTCGACAAAAAGCATAAGAACTAAAATTGTTGAAAATTTAGTTGTAATTTTTTATAATTTCTCTTATTACAATTTTTTTCGTGCGGTTGATATTTTCCAAGTTATGAGGGAAAATAGTGAGAGTTGGAGCATAATAATTATTGAATTATCTCGTTTATTATTAGTTTTACGACAAAAATGTTTCTATACAAAATTAAATTTTACACAATTTTGATCTCTTTGCCCATTGTATTTGCCCATTTGTCTAATTCATAAAATTTTTGTGAGTTTTCATAATCCGTGTATAGGGTACCTACAATTTTTTTTATGAACAAAACGAACAATTCTTTTTAAAACCAGACCTGATTTTTTTCCTGTTTGTATAAATTAAACTGGAACAAAATCAGGTCCAGGTCGTTTGTTAAACGTTACACCAAAAATTAAAACAAAATTATTTTGTTAAATAATTAATTGCAGAAATGCTGCACTTTTTACAATTGAAAAGACTGATATGTTTTGTACACGCCTATGACAACTGAATGAATGGGAAAAGAAAAGTATTTTTGAAGTGTGTAAATTTTTTTTCCACCTACCTCTACCGAAAGTATACTTTTCCGGACTTGATTGTAGGGAGCAAAGTTGTACTTTTCCTCCCTAGGGAGGAAAAGTAAAAGTTACGTCATGGTACTTCATTCATAAAATATAACTTATTAACGCCCTGTACAACATCTATTTTCTATTACGTAAGTATCTATATATTTTAAAGTTTATTTAAAAACAATCTGTATTTTTCAGAATGGTAAAAACAGTAAATTTTTATTCTGATTTAACAATGTTTACATTAATAATTTGACTTATATTTGACAGTTGACAGTTATATTGTACCTACTTGTTAGTTTTAGTTCTAATAAATTTTGTTGGTTAGTTACCTAAATAAATTAAGTAAAAATATAAAAATGACTTGTTATTTGAGGAAGGTGGAAAAACCATATGTATAACATGGGAGTAAAGTGCCTTTTCCTCCCTTGAATGATTACTGCTCCGCTAGGCGTCGGGCAGTAACTTCATTTTTGGGAGGAAAAGTAGCACTTTCCTCCATTGTTATACAAATAGCTATTTAATTTCCTAGCTGAGCGCTTTTGGCTTTTTTATCTTCAAACCTATGGCCACAAGTTTAAAGTACCACTATAAAGAGGGATCATAACAATACAAGCACTCAAATGGAATGCAATAGGACAAAGAAGCAGAGGACCACCAACCAAAACAGGTCAGTCGACAAAAAGCAGCCATTGCAAGAAATAAACAGAAATAGAGAAGCTTCGTGGATGCCCTATGCTTCTTCACGAAGTATGAGGATTGGATATATTGGATATAAAGAGGTATCCCATTTTTTAATTGAAAAAATTCCTTATAGAGTTTTAAAAACTTGATTGAAAATTGAAATTTTTATAAAAAATTTTATGTAAAAATTACAAAAAAAAACTAGAACAGTAAATGGGACTTTCACAAAAAGGCATTAAAAAATTTGATCATGGTAAGGTTAAGAACCTACCATCTAAAGTGGTTCTGTCGGTTGCTTCCATTATATGTAATAATAAAATTTGCATAAATATACTGTTAAATAATTTTTATGGGGAGAATTTAGAGAATTAATTTTATGTCAAAGACCACGAGACCGTAAATTTTCATCGCCCTGTATACAGCCAAAATTTGTAAATAATATGATTTAGCCGTAATAAAGCAGTGTTTCGTGGAAAGAGGAAATGTTTAGTGGTAAAGATTCTACGAACGGACTTATACAAATTAAACAATGAACTAAAATACGGTCGGATTAGAAAGTGAATGTACTCGCGGTTGGAGTGGACAATAGAATGTTTCTAAATGGTTTCATAGAAAGAAACGACGATACACAATTTTATTTAGTTTTAGAATATACGGTTTTTCTAGGATGTAAGAAAGAAATTGATTTTAATATCTCCTTGAAATTTGACAAGACAGAAAATTTGTATACAACACTATTTGTTCTTAAGAAATGAAAGTAGGGATGTAATGTGTAGAGAGAATGCTTGTGATTGGTGAAGAGATTAATGGAGGGAGAACAGAGTGGTTGAGTCTCAGATTGATGAAGGAAAAATATTTACTGTGTAATTAAGATCGGAAAGGAGCAGGCCAGTTTGAAAAATAGTAATGTTGTGTAAAGTGGTGAATTTGGTGGTTGTGTAAGCAGATTCCTGTTGAGACGAAATCGTGATCGAGTCGAGAAGTACAATCTCCTCGTGTCTGAATAGATTCCAGTTTTCTGTCTGGAACGATAGGAAGGCGGCCGGTTTGTATCAATTTTGCACAAGATAACGAGCTGAGAGAAAGATTCTTGGAATTATTAAAATTGATATTGCTTGTATCGAGTCGGAGACTAAATAGAGGAGAGATTTCGAGTGAGTGCTGTTTTTTGTTTGTGAAACAGTTTGGAAGAGAAATACCGTAGCAGCATCCGAGGAGCACGTGTGGGATAACCGAGGACAACACAATCCATGAGAAGAAGTAAAGAAGATAAAAAAGGTTAGTCAGATTATTTGTGAAAAGGAGAGAGTTGTTGTATATGACATACCATATTTGTTTTTGTCAATTTAACAGTTTTTACAGCATAATTTATTCATTCATAAATTCATAGAAGAGATAAATAATCTATTTAAAAGGTAAATTAAATATTGTTTTTTTTTTAATAACAAGAACAGTCTACCGAATCATTTAAATGATTATTTCATTCATAGGAGATTCTGACCAATAGAAAGCTACATAAATCTGAATTAAATCGATAATTTTTGATAATCTCCCGTCGTTAAGTATATTGCGTCAGGTGCCCTTCGTTGCTACGAAAAAATACATTCAGTGACATTAATGACAATTAATGTTTTAAAAATTATAAAAGTGATGACTTTCAATCGTCAAATATTTATAAAAACTGTGTGTTTAATGGTACTTACATAAATAAATTACAATAAAATTTTGGTTGTGAACAGTTTTATTCATGAAATAATCGCAACAAATTGCACTCGACCTCTGAAATTAATATAGAATTTTTGCTCTCGTGACACTTTGACATAATTTCACTCGCCTTCGGCTCGTGAAATTAAAACTGTCAAAGTGTCACTCGGGAAAAATTCAATAATTTCAGAGCTCTTGTGCAATTACTGCTGAAAATTTGTTAAAAGAAAAAGGAGATAGTAGAATTAAAGATTAATTTTATTAGATAAGAAATTTTGACAGCAGAATATAGTTTTAGCATACATTTGAAACTTATATTTATGGTATAGTATATAAGTAAATAATATTTATAAAATTTATATGAATTTGAGTATATTTATTTTCCCTCTTTTTTTCTGGATAAAGTAATCAACGAGAAATACTAGAAGTCACAAACTAAAGGTGATACATTAAAATCAATTAGCCCTGAGAATATTTTTTATTGGAAAGTTTAATTAAATTTTGGTTTTGTTTCCATGAGTAGCAATTAAAATAATTAATTAATTAATTGAATTAATAAGATGCTGATCAATCTCATAACAGAGAGAACATACAGAGCATAATAATACATAGAACTAGAAGATATTATTTAGAGTAGTAACAAATAAGAATAAAAAGGTGTTATTTTTAAACATGCCAATATATATCAAGAGCAAATCCCATCTCTACATCTTCAAAGAGACAAGAACTAAAATGCACAAAACAAACGTAGGGGTTAGGTAAAACAGACCCTTTACCTTGAGCTTGAATGTAATTAGCCATATCGCGGCATTTAAAGATGAAGTTTCTAGGTTAAAAGGACTTTTCTAGTTATTAACGTTGTTATTGCTTTAAAACTTGAATCTTGACGATGTCCTTATAAGGATCCTTGAACAGCGTGGATCTTCCTGTGAGAAAAGATTATCTATCATCAACATCAACAACTGTCAACATTTAGTCAATTAACACTCAACGCTATCACTTTTCTTCGGGTTAGCAAAGGACATGAAATAATTATAAAATATACTTTGTAAGTTTATTTATACATATACACTTCTCCAAGAAATTAACGCATCACCTTAAAAATTGGTCATTTTTAATGTCTCGAATATCCTAAACCTGTTGTTGTCCGATTTAAGTGATATTTTTGACATGTTATAGCCTTTTTCTTTAACAGTATGGATGTAATAATATTGTTGCTAGAGAGGTAAATTGTCATTGTATACCGGGTGTACCAATCAAACTGTGATTTTGTCCCGAAGTTCGCGTCACCTTGTAGAATATTCTAGCATTTATAAAATAGTAACATTAAATCCCAACTGTAGTCTCAGGCTTTCTTAACATTCTGTTTTTTTATTCTTTCGCTTATGTTGGATGATCAAAAAGTTAGGTACTTTAACAACTATTCTTGCTTTTCGTCAATACAGGGTGTTTTTAAAGAAGTATGGCCAGGGCCGGCGCTGAGATGTTGGCCGCCCGTGTGCAACTTAATATTTGCCGCCCCCCTTCCAACTTTTTAGAAATATGTACATACTAGTATTTAAAGAAATGTGCAGAAGATGCATAACAATAATAAGTTGTAAATAGATAAATACTTGAACAATTTGAGTAATATTCATGATCCAACGCCCATTACTTATGTATATTGTATATCCTAATTTAAACTTCCATTTAATTAAAATAAACCGTGAATAATATAACATAAACACATAAAGAAACTAAAAACAAACTTTTCTGGCTTCCGTTTCGGGAAAAATTTTGACAATGTCTTTGTTTTTAATATCCAATGTCGCACACAATTCATGTTCGATAGATAACATTGCTAAAGCAGAAAGTCTATCTTGCTTCATTGAAAATCGCAAATAATTTTTAATAATTTTAAGTTTTGAAACGACCGCTCACCCTTAGCTACAGTAAAGGGTAGAGTTAGGAATATACGTACGATTATAGTTAAGTTTGGAAATGTTGATATAATATTATTTCGTAAATGTATTCAAGAATATTACCAGGACGTTTTTCTGCGGTAACATATGGTTGAATAGCTTTAATTTCTTCATATAAATCGGTTGCACTAATGTCAGTCTCCGAGCTGTTTATGCCTGTAAGGGCTTTATACACTTTCTCACAATTGAATATGTTTATCCATTGAATTTCCAAATTCATATCCCTTTTGTTATCATTTTGCAATTCTTCTAAAGCATCATATATTTTACTTATCTGGGTTTTTAATGGTGCGATTACATCGATCAAACTCTCCCATCGCATGTCCAACAATGCTTTTAATGTCCACTTTGGAAGGTGCTTTAATAAAATTTTCCTTCAAATATTCGAAGAAGAAAAAAATACATATAGTTCCTGTACCTACAGTATTAAAAAATTCCACCCACTCAAAACTTAATTTTACTTCATCATTCACCACCAGATTTAAACTATGTGCAGAAAAGGGAATAAAAAATGATCGAGGATATTTCTCTCGAGGATTTTCTGCAATCCAATGTGTCTACCACGCATATTGGCTCCATTATCGTAACCCTGTCCACGCATATTATTTATAATATTTATATTTAATTCTTCAAGTTTAATCTCTATAAATTCAAAGAGACCTGGTTCAGTTACGTCAGTTTCAGGAGAAAAAATATCCGAACTGGCGTTGAAGTTGAAACACATCTTACTACAATAATTTATTGTTATTTATTTGTTCTACGTGCGTTATATCTGGGCTACAATCTAATATAATAGAAAAATATTTAGATTCGCGAAAAAAAAGCACTATAAATGTTAAATGAAGCGCATTTTAGTATTACCAGCTAATAATAATAATAATAATTACTGTTTGGAATATTAGAATTTAGAATCAGAATTATCTAAAACATTACTATTTAATTATTATTTGAACTTATTTGCGTGTAAAAAAAGTAGTACCATCAGTGGCCTGCTTTTGGCCGCCCCTATTGTTGGCCACCTGTGTGCGATGCACACTTTGCACACATGGTAGCGGCGGCCCTGAGTATGGCAAACTTAAAGGGGTAATTATTCTGCATGAAAAAATAATGATAGTTTGCTTTATAAACGTATGTCCGCAAATGCTTCGTTTCCGAGATAGGGGGTATTGAAATTTATCTTAATAACTAACGATTTATTTATTGCTCTAAAACCGGTTGAGATATACAAATGAAATTTGATGGGTTTTAAGTTTTAAGAGGCACTTATTGTGCATTTTTTGATATTTACACAATTAGGAATTTAATATTCACCATTGGCACGTATACGGGTAGAATGATCCTTATGTGCGGTAAAGGTGAATATAAAATTCTTAATTGCATGTCAAAAAATTTACAATAAGTACCTCTTAAAGCCCACCAAAGTTCATTTGCATATTTCAACCAGTTTTAGAGCAATAAATAAATCGTATGTTTGTAAGAAAAATTTCAACACCCCCTACCTCGGAAACGAAGCTTTTGCAGACATACGTTTTTAAAGCAAACTGTCATTATTGTTTCATGCAGAATTACCCATAAAAGTTTGCCATACTTATGTAAAAACACCCTGTATTGATGAAAAACAACGCTAGTTGTTAAAGTACGCAACTTATTTATTATCCAACATAAGCGAATGAATCAAAAAACAGAATGTTAAGAAAACATGAGGCTATAGTTAAGTTTTAATTTCAGTATTTTAAAAATGCTGAAATATTCCTAAGGGTGACGCGAATTTTGAGAAAAAATCAGAGTTTGATTGGTACACTCGGTATACAACAACAATTTACCTGTCTAGCAACAATATTATTATAGCAATATTGTTAAACAATAAGGCTATAACATCCTTATGGATGTTATAGCCTTATGGATATGGAATTCGCAACATTGTCTTGAGCAGAAAATTTCAGGGATTTCGTTATCAGGGAGACCAAGTAAGTATACAAATCTTTCTACTACTTCAAAATTCTCCACTTAGTGTATGTGTGGGGTTATTATTTGCCCTGTCTGCGATCATTATTTTGTTTTTTCGGTATTGATCTGTAGTCCGAATTCTTTGCTTTATACGGACGGCTTAGCCTTTGCTTAGGTAATGGTAATTATTTCGATTTCATTCGCCGATAGTAAATACAGGTGAATTCCTTGATATGTCACTAGGCGTGAATAGTGGTCCCTGTTCTCATAACGTCGATATAATCATGTATTGGTAATAGGAGATTTAGGATCAATATAGTGATGGTCAATGTCTTATTATTTTTGTGTCTGGCTGTATGACGGAAGATATGTATGTATATGCCAAAAAAAATCAGTTCCAATAACCTTGTTCATAGTGTTGTCAAGATCATATCAATCTTATTTATTTTGTAGCTAGTTCTGCTAGTACTTTAGACATATTTCCTATAATTAATAAATCATTAGTAAAACTCTTAAGTGCACTATCCTATTCTTCGTAAGAGTGACATGAAACTGGCCTTATATTCTACCAACATTCCTCAGCATACTTTTTTAATGTATGCCGTAATGCTTGGAACAATAACTAGAATCCTAAAATGTAAAATACCATAATGGTAAAAGTACTGGCAATTGCTACAGATGGTTCTTTGTAATATTGATACAATTCGTGGTTGAACCTTATCCTTCACATACCGTTGTCGTGAATGGATCCCAATATACTTCTCAATATCTTTCTTTCAAAAGGATTGATGCAGTGGTTTCTCTTTCATGATATCATGATACATGTTTCTATGCCATATGTTGCTATTGGTCGTATGATAGTTTTTTATACTTTAAACTTTACATCCCTATTGATGTTTTTGGATACAAATACCTGCGACAGAGAAAAACTATGATTTATGTTAGCAAGCATTATCCGTTTTCGTATTTCCTCCTTCTCGCTGCCATCCTCAGTTTTATGTACGCCCAGGTATGTGAGCTATTTTACTACTTCAATATTAGCTTCGGCTATTTTCAAATTCTGCAATGTACTAACTCTATGTACTTTTTGTATTGTTGAATGTTGTTTTATAAACCCAAATGTGTGGGGTGGTCTTAGTTTTTTGTTTTCTAGTATAGGCATTGACCTAGTAAGTGTCAGCTTTTCAAAAACTTTGGATACTACTGGACGAATACTAATAGGACGGTAGGACTGTACGTTTTCTGGCTCTTTTCCTGGCTTTAGGATCATGTACTAGTTTCCACTTTGATGGAAAATGTTATAGAGTTAAATAACTGTATCTAAAATTGGAAGCCTTTTTCTGGGAGCTGCTAAAGAGTTCTTCCAGTATTAAGGTCGTCTCTTAGGGTATTTTTTGGATCGACGTTGTGTTGTATAATATTTTTTAATTCATTTTTAATAATAATAATAATAATAAACCGACTTTTATTTCCAAAAAATAATAAGTATAACAAACTGTACATTCTCTAAAGTAGAGGACGAAGTTTATTTTTGCTGTGTTCTATGATGTGTACACAACAAAAATATTCTTCCACTTAACCCCAGTGTAATAGTAGTCTTATGACTCTAACAAAACAATAGTAAAAAATACAATATTGAACAGTAAGATAGTAAAAAATGCACCTCACAAGGAAGACGGACCCACTTACTTTTTTATTACTATGTGAAAGAGAAAAAAAAATCACGGCACCTTAATTTTGAATGTTTAGGAGACAACGTTTAAGCAAGAATTAAAATTTTGGTATGTTACATGTTTTTATTGTAGTGGCATCTTATTATATAAACTGCTGATTTGATAACTATAAGAGTGTCGATAAAGCTCACTTGAAAAAGGAGGAATAGTCAACAATCCCCTATTTCTTATACTGTGAACATCAGAGCGATATTTTATTTTTCGATGTAGGTAATAAGATGGTTTTTTATTTACAATTACTTTATGACAAAGAGTGAGAAAATGATGTTTTCTTCTATTCTCCATATTTAGCCATTCAATTTCTTTTGATTTATGCGATACTCTTTGTCGCCTTCTTATACCAAAAATTAAACGAAGACACGAATTTTGAACTTTTTGGATCTTATTTTTATATACTAGAGTTAAATTTGGTCCATACAATACATCCGCGTAATTAAATAACGATAATACAAGTGTTTCACAAAGCTGTTTTTTCATATGCATTGAAAACAAAAGGCGATTTATTTCCATAAATCATTTTAATATTACAGTAAGCGCGTTGTATCAGTATATTTACATGTTTCTGAAACCTTAATTCGAAGTCAAGAGTACCACCTAAGTTTTTTGCAGCATTTACAACTTCAAGTTTTTCATTGTTTATATAAATGTTAATTGAATTTATCAAATATTGCTGATGATGCTTATTACCAAATAACATTACTTTTGATTTCGTTGGATTAATAATCAGGCAGTGCTCAGTTGCATAATCAATAAATGCTTTTAGATTGTCATTAATAATTTTGCAGGCATTTTCCACATCATCTGGCTTAAAATTTAAATACAATTGGGTATCATCAGCATATATTGGGTATCATCAGCATATAAGTGCACGTTGCAATTCCGAATTTTGGTTAAAAGTTGAGAAGTATATAGAAAACAATAGAAATAGAAGATATAGAAAACAATAAAGGTCCAAGGATGGAACCTTGTAGAACACCTGATTTAAGTAATAGAAAGTTTGAATTTACACCATTGATATAAACTTGATGCTCTCTGAATTTGAGATACTGTTCAAGTAAAGTACTGGCATTCGTAATGTATCATATCGAATGCACGACTGAAATGTAATAACACTAACACTGTGCACTCACCTTGATCTACTCCTTTTAAAATATCATCAGTAATATGAAGTAAAGCAGTAGTACAACTATATCCTTTACGGAACCCTGACTGGATAGAAGGTAGTAACGAATTAACATGCAAATAATCTTTAATTTGTATTTCCAAAGCTCTTTCTAAAACTTTCGACAGGGTAGGCAAAATACTTATTGGTCGCAAATCTTTCAATTCAACAGGATTTTGCTTTTTAGGCAAAACCTTAATAATTGCTTTTTTCCAGGAAGTTGGAACGACACAGTTAGTTATGCAAAAATTAACAATATGAGTAATATAGGAAATTATATGTGGACAACATAGTTTAATCAAATTAACATTTAAACCATCACATCTCACAGAATTAGTTTTTATGTCACAAATTGCTTTGTAAACAAACAAGTCATTAATTTCATGAAAGTTAAAAGTAGAATCTATAATTTTATTAGTTTTATAAAAAATTTTAACATCTTCCGATGGTTCAGATTGTAGAATTGATTCAATAAAAAATTTGTTTATCTCATCTGGATTATTTAAATTATTTGGTATCTCAATTCTTTTGTCAGGTATAAATTTATTATATTTTAGAGTACGCCACATTTCTCTAGGAGTGTTATTATTAAATTGTTGCACGAAATATGCTTTATTTTCCCTCTTAATAGACTGAAACGTAAAGTTACGTAAATTTTTATAAGTTTGGAAATGAACCTCAGATCTCGTTCGCTTATATTTACTTAGTGCTTTATCTCTTTCTGCCATCATCATCTTTATAGGAAAAGTTAACCAAGGTGCTTTAGGCTTAGTAACTCTTGATGTAACGAAAGGGGCATGTCTGTCAAAAAGACTATTCAGACAGTTTACAAAATACGAAATTTTTTCATCTACTGTGGTCTGATCGAAAATTCTAAAAAGTGATGTGTTAAATAGATCATTTTCAAAGCTTACTTCATCAAAATTTTTAAAACTTCTATAAGTAATAAATTTTGGAGTTTTTATGTTATTATCAATTTTTAAATTACAGAATACCATTGAATGATCTGAAATAATATTTTGCATAACACCCCCATCATAATCAGTACTGTTCGGTACTATAACATAATCTAAAAGAGTTGCCGAGGTTGCTGTAACTCTAGTAGGTTTATCAATTATCTGGCATAAATTAAGTGCTTCTAGAATGCAATTAAATTTTTTTTACATTTGTATTTTCAAAGTCACACAAACCCAAGTTAAAATCCCCCATACATATCATCTCATCTACAGTTGTATAAATATAAACAAGACTGTCTTCAAATTCATCTAAAAAAATGTTTGTATTTTTTTCATGTGGTTTATAAATAATTCCTATGGCATAAGTTTTTTTACTAATACAGTCGAACCTGCTTATTATAATAGCCTTCGTGCCAAGCAAATATATTCTTATAAGCGGGATATTCTAATAACCGATCATTGGTGGCTTGCTGAAATAAGTGTATCGAATATACGTTATAATAATACATACTATGTCAATATGTATATGCATATTGTTTTAGGTCTTTTTGTGTCAATAAAAATTTATAATCTATTTACAAAAATAATTACGAAACGATTAGACAATAAATTGGAATTGGGTTTTAGAGAAGATTTCCGAACAAACAATCAACTATTGGTAATAAATAATCTTATAGAAAAATGCTGTTTCTAAAAACAGTCAAGTGTGTGGCAATGTACCTATAGAAATTTGTAGACAAATGAAATTATTTTATGACCTTGTCGGCATACGATTGAATTTTCGGTGGGAAAGGAGAGTTTACTCATAACACAGTAATAAAGTGTTTATTAGGTACCTGACAAACCGTAATAATATACAAAACAGCAGGCTTTCGAAGCTCTTACCGACTAACCATTATATTAAGCAAATTTAAAATTTTTAGGAAATTGTACGTAAAAATTTATTTGTTGAGCTGAAAAAATTATTCCAAAAAGCGGTATTAGGTTACTAAACCATATTCCAGTAAACGGATAAATTTATTAAAGGGTAAATGGAAACGTTTCGGGACATCGAATTTATATTCCATAAACCGGGATATTCCTATAACCGGTACTCTAATAAGCGGGTTCGACTGTAGTTACTTTAATCCAAAGCTGTTCCCAAATGTATCCTTGCTCGCTAATAATTATTTCGCTATGTATTGTATTTCTAACATAAATGCAAACTCCTTTACCATTACAGTTTCTATCAGCCCTAAATAAACAATATCCATTTATAGCTAACACTGAATCATTAATACTCTCTTTTAACCATGATTCACATATTAAAAATATGTCAAAATCGTTTTGAAATATAATCCGTCTCACATCCCGTATTCAAGGTAACAGTGATCTAGCATTGGCACAACCTATCCTTAAGAAATGCATTTGGAACTATGTTCAGTCTTATAAAAATACCTACTTAATTAAAATAATAACAAAAACGATAAATAAATTCGCAAAAACAAGTAGTAATATTCCTAGTCGACACACCAAGGTGTATCTCAATCACACATTACCAGTGCTGTAAAACTTACTCAAATTTAATAAATGAATTCAATTTAACGTGCAATTAATTACTTAATTTAGAAAAGAAAGCAAAAAAACATTAGTGATGAAATAAACACAAAAATAGGAAATTTTACTCAGTGAGTGGTTCTTGTATCTTCTATTCAGAGTTTAAACTAACAAAATAGAAACAAAGCGTAATACTTTTTCATTACTATTAACTAATAAAATAGAAAAAACAAAAAAAAAAGATCTCGAAAATAAAAATAAAACACCTATATCAACAATTATTACAATAGTTCACAATGAACCCAAATAATTACAGTGCATTAACATCATCCATCGTAGCTATTTTAACAATCCTATCAGAATTATTAAATTTAATAAACACATTACCGTATTTTGTCCACACTTTACCATTTTTCGAAACTATTACCAAAGCAGCTTTTAGAATATTCATCCTTTTCGGTGTTAGATCCTCTCTAGCGACAATTTTGCTTTGTTTTAATAATTTTTTATTACTATAAACAAACTCCTTACAGGTTGTCGATAAAAACTTTACAAGGATAGGTCTTAACTTGTTAGTTTGCTTGCCTATTCGAAAACAAGATTCAATACTGTCTTCATTTATTTTTAAGTTCATGGTCCCAGTGAAAATATCCGTCATAATTTTCTTACAACTTTCTTCCTGGTTCTCAGTAACTCCATAAAATAAAATATTACGACTTCTGCTCGCTTCCTCTTGTTTCTCTTGCTTTTGTGTCAGAACCCTTATAACTTCATCCTGTTTCTCTAATTTGTTTTTTACTTTAACATTTTCTTCTTCTAATTTCTGGATATCTTCTTTAAATTTTCTGCTAATACTTTCAGTTATTGTTTTGGCAATTTTGCTTATAAAATCTTCCGAGGTACACAAAGTTGTGACTAACGATTTAACTAATGTGTGCAGTTCGGCCTCTCCTTTGACCGAGTTTGATCGAGTTCTCGCTCCTTCCATTATGAAAAAACAAAAATGGGAATAAACAAAAGTACTTAGTACTTACAAGTGTAAATGTTTACTGCAATCAATTTGTCAGCACACTAACTCTTCATTTAACAAGAATGTTATTTAGACCAGGGCGGATCTGTAAAAATATTAGTACATTTGGACGTTGAGAGGTGACTCAAATTTTTTTGCAGAAATTGCTTGAAAATAAATCAAATAATAATATTTGAGTTATCCTCCCTCTCAAAAAGGTCCGGAACATTGTTTAAATAATCAAAATGTCAAAAAATTAAGGAAAAATTCGAATTTTTTCTTGGTTTTTTGATTATAACTTTAAAAGTATTAATTTCCGAGAAAAGTTGTACTAACATAAAAGTTGCATAATTAAATTTACTACAATATAGAATTGACTCAAAATTTAAAAAATAGTCACCCTTGTTGCAAAATAGCAATAATTGTGAAAAAAACATACAAAAACAAGTATTCACATTTTACGTTTTTCAACCATTTATGCTACACTTAGGACCTTCATAGTCCTGTCGCCAGGGGGGGTACAACGGCCTCGTTAATTCAGATGGACTTACTCAAGTTTTTTTTATGTATTTTGACCCGTAGAACACGAATTTTTTGGGTAACAGTTGATCCGGATGTCGATAAGATTGTTATAGACCAAGAACTTGAGGAATCAAATAACAGCGATTTTTGGCAAAACAAAACAATATTTTGTATTTTTTGGGCCATTTTAAGTAAGAAATATTTCTACAAGTTTTTTCGTAGGATGCACAGTTTTCGAGATAAACGCGGTTGAACTTTAAAAAAATCGAAAAATTGCAATTTTTGAACCCGAATAACTTTTGATTAAAAAATAAAATAGCAAGTCTGCTTACCGCATTTGAAAGTTTAAGTCAAATTATATCGGTTTTGATTATTTGCATTGGTAAAAATTTATTTTTTTATTGTTTAACAAAGCTATAAACACGTAGGGTTTCCCGTGCTTTTACATGCGTTTTAACGCATGTAACGTAGAAATAGTCTTGATTGCACTAGTACCTATTCTACCTACTCGTTCGATTTTAAATGAGAAATCATAGAAACATCACTCACGCACTAGTTGTTTGTAGCTTTGTTTAACAATAGCACAATAAATTTTTAGCAATGCAAATAATCAAAACCGACATAATTTGACTTGAACTTTCAAAGGCGCTAAGCAGAATTGCTATTTTATTTTTTAATCAAAAGTTATTCGGGTTTAAAAATTGCAGTTTTTCGATTTTTTGAAAGTTCAACCGCGTTTATCTCGAAAACTGTGCATCCTACTAAAAAACTTGTAGAAATATTTTTTGCTCAAAATGACCCAAAAAATACAAAATATTGTTTTGTTTTGCCAAAAATCGCTGTTATTTGATTCCTCAAGTTCTTGGTCTATAACAATCTTAGCGACATCCGGATCAACTGTTACCCAAAAAATTCGTGCTCTACGGGTCAAAATACATAAAAAAAACTTGGGTAAGTCCATCTGAATTAACGAGGCCGTTGTACCCCCACTGGCGACAGGACTATCATATTTCACCCTAAAAAACTGTATGATACAGTAACACAATACTGTAAATTTCATTAAGATCGGCTCAATAGATTTTGCAAAATAAATTTTGCAATCCAGCTTTCGTAAAAAAATTCATTTTTTCAAAATGTTACAGGACTGAAAATAAAGCAGATAGCAAGTTGAATTTTTTTTCCGTATAGAAGTGTACTGTACCTTTCATTTTCAATTTTGCAAAATTAAAATCGATTAACACCACGGCGTCAGGAATTTTTTTAAATAAACATTAATTATTAGTGCTACGCGCAGGACAGCGGATAGTTTGCTCTGATTGGGCATTCCAATGACCTTTGATAATGATTGATACATTTTAATTTTTATTACATTTCGATGTATATAAATAAATTTGTTTATTGCAAAATAAAAACACATACTCTATCCTTTGAAATAACACTTTTATTAGCAAAAACTTTCTTTGTTCATATATTTTAACTTAAATAATAAAAGTTTATTATTTTTAAACATATGCAATTGTTTAAACAATATTTCACAAACAATTATAAAATTAGTTTGATTTTTGTGGAATTAAAATATTAAAATACAACAAAATATAGAGTAAGAAAATAATACATTAGATAAAGATTGGAAGAAATTTTTGTTGGAAATCAACTTGTGTAAATCTAACACCGCTGTCCTGCGCGTAGCATTCAAAATTATTGTTTATTTCAAAAATTTTCTGACGCCGTAGTAATTAATCGATTTTAATTTTGAAAATTGCAAATGAAAGGTACAGTAAATTTCTATAAGCAAAAAAAATTTCAACTTGCTATCTGCTTTATTTTCAGTCCTGTAACGTTTTGAAAAAATGAATTTTTTGTGCGAAAGCTGGATTTCAAAATTTATTTTGCAAAATCTGTTGAGCCGATCTTAATGAAATTTACAGTATTGTTTTACTGTATCATATAGTTTTTCTGAATGAAATATGAAGGTCCTAAGTGTAGCATAAATGGTTAAAAAACGTAAAATGCGAATACTTGTTTTTGTATGGTTTTTTCGCAATTATTGCTATTTTGCAACTAGGGTAACTATTTTTTAAATTTTTAACTAATTCTATATTGTAGGAAATTTAATTACGCAACTTTTATGTTAGTACAACTTTTCTTGGAAATGAATACTTTTAAAGTTATAATCAAAAAACGAAGGAAAAAATCGAATTTTTCCTTCAATTTTTGACATTTTGATTATTTAAACAATGTTCCGGACCTTTTTGAGAGGGAGGATAACTCAAATATTATTATTTGATTTATTTTCAAGCAATTTCTGCAAAAAAATTTGAGTCACCTCTCAACGTCCATCTCAAAACAGATCCGCCCTGGACTAATTTTAGTTTGCACGTATTTTAAAAATTTTAGCAATTTAAATACAGCACTGTAACATAACGTCTACTCGATTCGAGCCATAGACTACTACTTTTTGTGAATATTTTTTCAGGAGGTTCTAGTTGATAATGTTTTGTGAGTATTGAAATATTTCTTCTTCAATTTGTAATGAGTATTTTAAATAATAAAGACTTAAAGTTCATCTTGCATGTGATTCACAATCATATAATTACATAAATTCTATCGATACGCAAAGTCCAATGTCAAAGATAAATCGAATTCCTCGAGTTACAACACGAGACTAAACAAGCGTCAACGTATGAGACACTGCGTGTATGAATTTAATTTAGTTTTTCAACAACAAATCAGGTCTTGTTGAAATTCCAGACTAATTACTGGATAAACAAATAGCCACTTAATTATTCATACGCACAGAGCAATTGCCTCATTTAAAAGCTCTGCTAGAAGTTCATAAAGATGGATGCGGATAGACACTTGCACACACCACTGTCACAGTAATTCGGACCAAAAAACCGATCGTTTTAAACTTGCGTGTATTGCTGGATTTATGTTAGTTTTATTAAAGTAACAGGTTTCCACTATAGCTAGTTTATTTGATTACTCATAAATAAATAAAATAAATAAAATCACTCATAAATAAATACTGACAAATAATATTAATATGAGAATATGCAAAAGATAATAAAATAAATAAACTGACTAAGGTGTCCTATAATAATTTGCTTTGTACAATCTCGTGGAACGAAAAAAAAACGACTTTTCCATTCATGCAAATATTGAAAAAAAAAAAAAGAAAACACTGCGCGCTTGAAAAACTGCAATATCTCTGGTTCTACGTAACGTAGAGCCTTCGCTTTTTTATTTGGAGTAGCTTGTTTGAATAATAATTGCTAACATATTTTCACCCCTATCAAACCACCACCAACCTTTAGAAATTTAGTGTTTTATCATTTTTTTTTTACATTTTATTGATTTGTTAATTTTTGTACTACTTTTGTTAATCAATAATAAATTTTATTTTTATATTTTGAAAGTAGACACTGGTTGACCCCCAATAAAAAATAGTTTTATTTAAAAACACATTTTTCTTTATAAAATTGCTTTTTGTTCTTATTTCTGCTTTTTTCAAAAAAACTGTTTCCATATTTTAAAATATTTGTTTACTTTCTTGAATTTTGATGCTAAATCGACAACAATAAATTAAAACAACAGTTGAACAGTTGCAATAAAAAGTGATCAAAAACAGTAAACATACTTAATAAAAGTGATTTATATTAATGTAATTACATATTACTGGATTAGGAAATGAGTCTATACTCGCAATCTTATAGTTTGTATGTTTATTAGTTGTTACAATCAAGGGGCGACCGGTTTCGAAGCTTACATTTTATGCTTCATCATCAGGCCCAGTACAAATAGTCTTCACGTGTACAAACTACTCGCTAAAATTAACAAAAAAGGCGAAATGTACATATATATAAAAATATAAAAAACAACTATGTCTAGGTTGTGATCAAAAAAATAAAATACCTCCATGGCATCCTGAGAGAAAAAACCCACTTTTCAATAAAAATTTTGTGAATGTTAATTTGTGAGTGATGTCCAATTTTTATATTTAAATGTTTATACACCAATACAAACATTATTATACAACATTAAAGAAAACAACTGCATAAAAAGTTTGAAGACAAAAACCAACTGTTCTTACAAAAAATTATACATTTGCAACTTAAGATCCAAAAGATATAACTTATCTGCTTTTTGATGGGGCTGGTGACTTCCGAAAAAATTATCCTTGGCTGTAGAACAGTTCCAAGTACTGATATGTAAGTACATACCTATTGCAAAAAAAACTTTATGTATATTTTGATCATTTATACTCTTTTGTCTACACTCCCTCAACCCTTAAGCAATTGAGGATTGAGGGTAGTATATATTAAAATTTATATACCAAGCAATTTAGATCAGACTGGTCACTCCCAATATAAAAAGTCACAATATACACTTTATGGAACACTGAGTTCAATACTCCACAGTTGGTTTGCTTTATGGTGTGTTTTTGACCACAACCTAGACATAGTTGTTTTTTATATTTTTATATATATGTACATTTCGCCTTTTTTGTTAATTTAAGCGAGTAGTTTGTACACGTGAAGACTATTTGTACTGGGCCTGATGATGAAGCATAAAATGTAAGCTTCGAAACCGGTCGCCCCTTGATTGTAACAACTAATAAACATACAAACTATAAGATTGCGAGTATAGACTCATTTCCTAATCCAGTAGTATAATGGACTCGCATTGGCAACCTTTTCATCATTTAATTACATATATTTATATTTTAATAAGACCAAAAACAATTGTATAAAGAAAAATGTATTGTTATAAATAATATTGGTTTTTTCATTTGGGTTTATTTGTTTTTTTTGGGTAAAATATAGTTTTAAACACTTTATTTTTTCAAAATACATAAAGCAAAATTATTTACGAAAATGATAAAAAATGAACAAATAAAAAAAAAGAGCTCTGGTTCTATGGGTCGTACAAACTTCTTTTCTTTTTTAGAGATGTATTTTTCATAACCTTTTTTAATTGGTTTTCTGTAAAGGTAAAAACGCCGCCGATATTATAATTTGTTTTAAGGTGAAGAATGGCACTTCATTCTGCATCAATTATTTGTAAATATACAATTTAAAATTAATATACTTGAAATAAACAAATAAAATTGTTTAAAAACTACTTGAACGTTCGGGCCCATCATTTTCATATATTTTAGTAACTACAAATAAATCTAATATTGTGAAATGTGTTTTTAGTGTTTTCTTTGACAACAACTAACAATTGAAAAAAAATGTTTACTTTTGGCTTAACCTTTTAATAACTTTTGTGCTTATAATAGTTATTTATGATATAAGTGTTAAAAGTACAATTTTAAGGCACGCATAATTCATACATAAAAAACTTGCTATGGAACTTTGAGGACCGTCTTGTTTATTATTATTCTTATTTTATTATTCTTATCTTATTGTTATCGTTATTAAATTTTTGTAGATCGTTTTTGAACACACCTATGATGTTGAAAGGAGGCTATAATTAGCATACCTTAGCTTAGTACCATCTCTTTATTTCAGTACATAAATTACCAATTTTTCTTCGTTATTGATATTTTATGGACTTACGGTCCTTAATTTCGGTATTTAATCTTCTTGATATAGTAGTCAACTATAATAGATATAGTAGACAACTGATCAGTTGTCACCTAATGTCCCAACCAATATGGTTGATGTCATGTGATGCCAGGGGTTAATCTGGAAATATTTTCAACATCCTTTAAAATCAGATAATATAATGTAACACCAACTGTTTAATATCAATCCAAGGGTTTTTACCCGTACATTTTGGTGGCTTAAAGCATGTAAACCTGTGATAACACTGGTGATGGAATATTGATTCCGAAAACGTTTTGTTGTGATACAGCCCTTTTTAGGGATTTTAAATATACTTTTTACAAGATAAGGTTTTTAATTTTTGTGATTTATGGTATACAGCCAGTACAGAAATTTTTTCCTTGTGATAAGTTTAAATTAAATTTTAAAAAACCTTTTAAACAATCTTTTTCAAATTGCGCAAGTTGTACTATTAATATTAATGTTAATAAATGAAATATAAATATTTTAACGTTTCACAATTTGACAATTCACTTTTAACTGCAGTGCCTTAAAATTTTTAAAGCACTAGTGCTTTAAAGTAGCATTTTTAACGGTGCTAAAAATTGCATTTTTAACACGGTTGTAGAAAAATAGTATTTAATTTAAAAAATCTCATTTTAAAAAGCAAGTATTTTCGAGAAAGTCGTCTGTTGAACATTTTCATCTACATTGCGTAGTCTTTTCACAATATTGAAATGAATAGTGATGAAGAAAATGGAGAAAGTTGGAATATCTTGGACACATAACGAGAAACGGCACTAAATACAGATTTCTGAAAATAATCCTTCAAGGCAAAGTATTCGGAATGCCTGAAATTGGGGGAAGAAGGATGGCATGTTTAAAAAACCAGAGGAAACGGTTTTCCACAACAACAACTAATCTATTTAAAGCATAAGTTATTAAAAAAAAATATAGCTATATAGAAGGATTGCCAATATTCGAAGCGAATACCCAGATAACACAAAGACATCTTAAAGAAATCTAAAAGATAACTCACTAAAGATGTTTTAGACGTCTTAAAGATGTCTGGTATTTCCGTAAAGACATCTTTATGACGTCTTAAGGATGTACGGATGTTACAAATTTTACGGATGTTACGGATGTTAAATCCTTACATCTTAACCCGGGAGTAGTCGCGCTCACTTCTGTAACGTCGATAGTCGCGTGTGAGATTCTATCTCAAAATACGAATTTAAAACAAATTTTTATTTTGTACTATTTTTGTCTACTTTTATATTGAAAATATATATTTCTAACAATTTTATTAAAAAAACCTGTGTTAATGGCCACCTGCCAACATCGGCCACCTGTCCTAACGGCCAGTTTAAAAATTTCCCAAACCAATTATATGTAGACTACAAAAACGGGCAATACCGTCCACCTTTCTATATCGGCCAATAGTTCTTTCATTTTAGTGGCCGTTACTGTCAAATTTTACTGTACAGTAAAACCTGTGTTAACGGCCACTTGCCAACATCGGCCACCTGTCCTAACGGCCAGTTTAAAAATGTCCCAAACCAATTATATGTAGACTACAAAAACTGGCAATAGCGGTCACCTTTCTATATCGGCCAATAGTTCATTCATTTTTAGTGGCCGTTACTGACAGGTTTTACTGTATTACGGAAAAGGATGAAATGTGAGATTCTATCTAACGGCGCGACTACTCGCGGGTTAAAGCTAATTGGCTCTCCCCAAAAAGAAGAAGAAGAAAAAAAATCCTACGCATTACTACACCCTTCCTCGAGGCACTTACGAAATTTTTTCAAAATTGCAAAATTTTTCATCAAGTTATCGCGAAAAAGGATAAAAATTGAGATTCTATCTCACCGCGCGACTACTCGCGGGTTAAAGATGTCTTTTTTTGTCTATTATTAAGGTGTTTAGGATAGCTTTCTTTTTAATTTTTTATGAAATATTTTAAATTAACTTTTACTAAAAATAATTAGGTTCTAAAAATACGTTTATTGCTATTAAAATTTTACATGTACACGTAGAATAAGCATTACCAATTATCAGATTTGGAATTCTGGTACCACAAAACTTTTGTTTGCCTTTTTGTCCCAGCCAACTGTACTTAAAGCTTGCTCATTGCTAATAATTAATTTTCGAACTCTTGATACAAAATCATAGGCTTTTGATCCTCCTACTTTAACAAGCTTCGATACCTACCTAAAAATATATTTTTATGAGCATATTGTTAAGGTAAGCTGTTGAATTAGGAGACATGCATTTACTCTTGATAACAAAGTTAATTATTTACTTTAATAATATAACAATCTAAATCTAAACTTACTGCATTATTAAAATCTGTAGAGTCTTCTAAATATCTCTCAAATAAAACCATATGGGCAGGCACGTAGCCAAAGGGGGCTCCATGGGGTCCGGACTCCGGACCCCTCCCAAAACTGTCTCGGCTTTGGTACCAAAGCAGCAAGTTTATCCCCAAGTTATTATTATTATTTTTAAAAAAGTAAACGAAATTATTATTATTTTTTACTAGGATTATTTGTTTTTATTCAGTGTACGTTTCAACATACATATATATCCAGTTTAAAAATTAGATTTACCAGAAGGAAAAGTATTCTATCAAATTTTAAATTCTTTTACCTGGATTTGCCTCTACAGAAAAAGCAAAATTGCTAGAAAATTTGTCTGTCTATTAGGTACTCCCACGACCCTTCTCTTACAGCAATAAAAGCTGAATATATGTTATGGTATAACTGTAATACAATATCATCTTTGGAACCAAATACCGAAATTCTCCGCGTAATGAACATTGTAATAAAGCTTTTTTTTAAATTTACAAATTCATTACAATTTTGGCAACTATCCCTGTCACAACGGCCAGTGTAAAACGTTCGTTCTCAACAATGAATCGAGTAAAAACTTCACCCGGAAACAAGATGGGAAACGACGAAAGACTCATTTTATTGGCTATTTGGTCCGTTCATTGGAATGTTGAGTTAAAGCCAAGTAACTACATTTTTTATCAAATAACCAAAAATTACTGGGTCGACAACTGAATAGAAGACCAGATATACTATTTTCTATGGAATCCTATGTTTCCTTACAGTACTCTCTAACATCATCATGTTCTTCTTTAGCCCATTTCTATCCAGCTTTGGGCATAGGTCTTCCCCAAATCTTTCCATATGATCTGTCCTTGGCTGCGCTTTTCCAGTAAGTTCCTGTAGCTTATACAATATCGTCCTTTCATCGCATCTTAGGTCTTCCTCTTCCTCTTCTTCCTATCACGGCCTCCAGTTTTATATTGTAGCATTCCATCTTTTATCTTCCTGTCTCGCATTGTGACCCGCAAATCTCCACTTTAACCCTGTTATGTGATGACTAACATCATCAGAGACGCTAAAATGATATTAAAGATACAATGGTGAAATTAGGTAAAATTTGAAAAATTTTACCGTCTAATCTAACAAAAAATTTGAGTTGTAATAAATAATCATTTCGTTGTGAATCGAAACAAAAGCAGTCTTATTTTAGTTAGTTCATAGAGCGCCAAAAGTACTCTAACTAGTTTCGACCCTTGTTAGAGTCTCTTCAGAGAGCACATATTTGATTCTCTCTGAACCACTAAAATTCTGGCTGTCAGCTTGTACCCACAAACGAAAGATTATGATGATATGGATGCTGTGGTGGCATCTGCTAAAGACAAACGAAAGTTTTACTTTTAATATTAACAATATTAAAAATAAAACTTTATCAGAACTAATCTCCTGAGTACACCATGCGTGGCTTCTACAATTTGCAAGCTAACGAATCGCCGAAGTAAAGAGTTGCATCTATCTCTATCTAGTCTAGAGGATCTATCAAGTGGCATCTCACTACCCGCCTGTCCAGCACGGCAAAATTCCAACAAAGATTAGTTCCCAATACTTAGAATAGGAGTAGAACTAATAAAAATAATAAATAAATAATCATTTAGTTGTGAATCTAAACAACAGCAGCCTTATTTTAGTTAGTTCAGAGAGCGTCAAAATTTGAGTTGTGTTTGGACCCCCCTCAAGCACATTTTCTGGCTACGTGCCTGCATATGGGAAATACCACTGAAGTCACTGATGTGAAAAAGCTTTTGTTTGGAGTTTTTCTTTTAGCTACCAGCTCTTGTCTTAAATGTTTTACTAACCTAACCTAACTTTTAAATTCGTAATTATAACATGACCTATTTTTAAGAAAAAATGTCTTAAATATGATGTTTAAAAGATATCTTAAATTTGGCGTTTTAAAGATACCTTAAATTTGGCGTTTAAAGATATCTTTTAAAAGTCTCAAGACATTAAGAATTAAGACCATATTTGGTTGTAAATAAGATATCTTAAAGATGACCTGTGCTGTATGGGTAGGCACCAAAAGAAGAAGATAAATAAATGAAAAACGTCGCTTTTTGCTTAAGTCTTATAAAAAAATAATAAACAATGTCGGAATAAAAATTTCGGTACCCACCGGCTGGTACACCTCTTCTATTGACTTCATCCAGATATTCCAGTTACAAATAGTAATTAATTTTTTTATTTTTTAAAGTTTCGTTTCCTGACGTACTTTTTATTTTCAATAAATTTACTCGTATTCATTGTTTCTGCAACCTACTTCAGGAAAATAATCAAGAAATATACCATGTTCGTGGCACTGAAATGTCCAGGTAGCTGACTACGTTTTTAGTTATTATTGTAGACCTATTGGAAGAAAACCTACGTGTTTCCTGTCATAAAGTTCGCGCCCGTTTTTTAATAATCATTAACAAGTTAGTGCCGAAAACGCGATTTTTTCGAATTTTTGCACTCCACTAAAAAGCGAAATAGTTGTCATAAAATTACAAAATTAAATTTTACAAATCATTGAAAAACCTTCAAAATGCCGATTTTTGAAAGTTAAAATGCTAATTTGTTGTTTCGTAAACTGAAATATAAGTGAAAATCGTTACATATTTGTTAATACTCCTGTCGCCAGGGGGGTACAACGGCCTCCTTTATTCAGATGGACTTACCCAAGTTTTTTTTTATGTATTTTGACCCGTAGAACACGAATTTTTTGGGTAACAGTTGATCCGGATGTCGATAAGGTTGTTATAAACAAAGAACTTGAGGAATTACATAACAGCGATTTTCCGCAAAACGAAACATTTTTTTGTATTTTTTGGGCCATTTTAAGCAAAAAATGCTCCTACAAGTTTTTTCGTAGAATGCATAATTTTCAAGATAAACGCGGTTAAACTTTAAAAAAATCGAAAAATTGCAATTTTTGAACCCGAATAACTTTTGATTATAAAATAAAATGGCAATTCTGTATACTGCATTTGAAAGTTCAAGTCAAATTATATCTGTTTTGATTATTTGTATTGCTGAAAATTATTGCTTTTATTGTCAAACAAAGCTATAAACAAATAGTGTTTCCCGTGCCCAATGCATGCGTTTTAAGGCATGCTACGTTAAAATTGCCTGTTTGTAGGCGCTCTACTCGTTCGATTTTAAATGAAAAATGCATTGAAAACGCCACTCAAGCACTATGTGTTTATAGCTTTGTTTAACAATAAAGAAATTAATTTTTAGCAATGAAAAATAATCAAAACCGATAGAATTTGACTTGAACTTTCAAATGCCGTAAGCAGAATTGCTATTTTATATTTTAATCAAAAGTTATTCGGGTTCAAAAATTGCAATTTTTTTGATTTTTTGAAAGTTCAACGGCGTTTATCTCGAAAACTATGCATCCTACGAAAAAAACTTGTAAGAACATTTTTTGCTTAGAATGACCAAAAAAATACAAAAAAAAATGTTTTGTTTTGCGAAAAATCGCTGTTATGTAATTCCTCAAGTTCTTGGTTTATAACAATCTTATCGACATCCGGATCAACTGTTACCCAAAAAATTCGTGTTCTACGGGTCAAAACATATATTAAAAACTTAGGTAAGTTCATCTGAATAAAGGAGGCCGTTGTACTCCCGTGGCGACAGGACTATATGTAATAACTTTTACTAAAACTAACTTAGAACTTCAGTGTTTCAACCAAAGTTGGGTATTGGAATACTTGGGTATTGGGAACAACCCCTGAAAATTTTAGATCGATCCCTTAATTAATTTAAAAGTTATTCTATTTGTTCTTCCAGAGACCTTTGTTTTGCAATAACATAAGACCAAAAATAATGAAGATAAGGCAATTCTGCGTATGTCAAATGATAGTAGAAAAGTGATACTATTGTGACGCCTCACAACCCGGCCTAATTATTCTCGATGCTTCCCGGGGTTACGGGAATATCTGATTCAAAACAAACATTTTATTCTTTCGGCCCTCGGTAATAATTTAGTCTTTCATTCTGCGTTTAAATTTTTCAAAAATATGTATTGGTTTTTTCAGGATTCGAAAAAAATTAACACAATGTCCGTGGTAATATTTTCCAAATCTATCTTTGTCTTACAACGCACTCAGCCGAAGAGAATATTGTCAGTCAGACATTGACAATCAGTGACAATTTTAAATATTTGACATGGCATCGGGAATATTTTGAGTTGTTGATTAAATACTATTGATATATAGTGTATTTGATAAATAATTTTGATTTAAGACGTGAACTTAATAAAAAGTTATTTATTGTGTATTATTTGTAGAAGATCCAAGCAGAGAATACATCAGGATAATATATTCTGTGATCCAAGTATTTTGTTGTTAAAGATGTTCAAAATTGTAAGCGTTCCCTAGTAACAATATATTATTAAAAATCACTTTAACACTTGTCCTCTTTTTTCAATTGAGTATTAGTGTTATTGTACAAATAAATTATTACAATCACTGAATACATAGTTAGTGAAAAAATTATCACATTTATTAACTGAATTAATAATTTGCAATTATACAAATAACAGTTATCCAAGAACATTCAAAAGCCATCTCTTTAAGTTAATCAAGACATTTTCAAGTAGAATGACATTCTAGTAATGTTTACATATCCATACCAGTGTGAATTTTATTACACGTAATTTGCCGTGTAAAGACAGAAAAAGTAGGGATAGCCGTAAAATATTTGCGAATTATGTACCCATGGCCTTAAAAAAGGATAAAAAAATTATCTAATACATACTGGGTTGGGATAAAGTATGGAACAAAGCAAATATCTTTGAAACGAAAAGAACAATATTTATGAAACTTCGTGTGCAAGTACAGTGACGCAAAAGGCATCTGTTGACATATTTTTTGTTACTACTCCACTTCCGGTTTCACCGGAAATACCCTTAATTTATTTAATTTAAATGGGACACCCTGTATATTTTTGCAGATTTTTAAAGAACTTATTATTTTTAATTCATACATACCAAATTTGGTAGAAAAAATTCATTAAAAAGTGTCTGTAGATAATTTTTTGTATTAATACAACGTAGTAGGAAATAAACGAGTATCATCTATACTGTAGACTAAAATTGTTGTCTACATGCACTGCATGACTTATTTGAATTTATTATAGTAGGTAAAACTGTTAATAAAGTAATTAACAGAAATAAGTTTTATTAAAAATGGTTCATTTAAGTGAAAAAGATCGTAATAAAATATTAATGATAATCGGTTATGGTGAATTTTCATTTTTTGGAAGTAGACCAGGGCGCATCTGTAAAAATATTAGTACATTTGGACGTTGAGAGGTGACTCAAATTTTTTTGCAGAGATTGCTTGAAAATAACTCAAATAATAATATTTGAGTTATCCTCCCTCTCAAAAAGGCCCGGAACATTGTTTAAACAATCAAAATGTCAAAAAATTAAGGAAAAATTCGATTTTTTCTTCGCTTTTTGATTATAACTTTAAAAGTATTCATTTCCGAGAAAAGTTGTACTGACATAAAAGTTGCGTAATTAAATTTTCTACAATATAAAATTGTTTAAGAAATTAAAAAATAGTCACCCTTGTTGAAAAATAGCAATAATTGCGAAAAAAGCCATACAAAAACAAGTATTCGCATTTTACGTTTTTCAACCATTTATGCTACACTTAGGACCTTCATATTTCACCCAGAAAAACTTTATGATACAGTAAAACAACACTGTAAATTTAATTAAGATCGGTTTAATAGGATTTGCAAAATAAATTTTGCAATCCAGCTTTCGCAAAAAAATTCATTTTTTCAAAATGTTACAGGACTGAAAATAAAGCATATAGCAAGTTGAATTTTTTTTTGCTTATAGAAGTGTACTGTAACTTTCATTTTCAATTTGTAAAACTAAAATCGATTAACTACCACGGCGTCAGGAATTTTTTAAAGTAAACATTAATTATTGGTGCTACGCGCAGGACAGCGGAGAGTTTGTTCTGATTGGGCATTCCAATGACCTTTGATAATGATTGATACATTTTAATTTTCATTAAATTTCGATATAAATAAATAATTTTTTTATTGCAAAATAAAAAACACATACTCGATCCTTTGAAATAACACTTTTTTTAGCAAAAACTTTCTTTGTTCATATATTTTAACTTAGAGAATAAAAGTTTATTATTTTTAAACATATGCAATTGTTTAAACAATATTTCACAAACAATAATAAAATTAGTTTGATTTTTTTGGAATTAAAATATTAAAAACAACAAAATATAGGGTAAGAAAATAATATATTAGATAAAGATTGGAAGAAATTTTGGTGGAAATCAACTTGTGTGAATCGAACACCGCTGTCCTGCGCGTAGCACCAAAAATTAATGTTTATTAAAAAAATTTCCTGACGCCGTGGTAATTAATCAGTTTTAATTTTTCAAATTGCAAATGAAAGGTACAGTACACTTCTATAAGCAAGAAAAAATTCAACTTGCTATCTGCTTTATTTTGAGTCCTGCAACCTTTTAAAAAAATGAATTTTTTTGCGAAAGCTGGATTGCAAAATTTATTTTGCAAAATATATTAAACCGATCTTAATGAAATTTACAGTGTTATTTTACTATATCATAAAGTTTTTCTGGGTAAAATATGAAGGTCCTAAGTGCAGCATAAATGGTTGAAAAACGTAAAATGCAAATACTTGTTTTTGTATGGTTTTTTCGCAATTATTGCTATTTTTCAACAAGGGTGACTATTTTTTAAATTTTTGACCAATTCCATATTGTAGGAAATATAATTACGCAACTTTTATGTCGATACAACTTTTCTCAGAAATGAATAGTTTTAAAGTTATAATCAAAAAACCAATAAAAAAATCGAATTTTTCCTTCATATTTTGACATTTTGATTATTTAAACCATGTTCTGGACCATTTTGAGTGGGAGGATAACTCAAATATTATTATTTGAGTTATTTTCAAGCAATTTCTGCAAAAAAATTTGAGTCACCTCTCTACGTCCATCTCAAAACAGATGCGCCCTGGACTAAAGTGAATTTTCCAAATCGATGGATTGGACATAGAGGATTCATAGAGTGGTCCGCTCGTTCTCCGGACCTCAACCCGTTATGTTTTTTTTCTTTGGGACTATCTAAAATCACGTGTTTACGTTAGGCGACCAACATGTTTGCAGGATTTGAGACAAAGAATAATTGATGAATGTGAACTAATACGTGGAGAAATCTTGCAAAAGTGACTCACGAAACATTTTCAACATTTGAACTTTTTTTTTATTTTTAATATCTTTGGTCTAACGTAATTAAATTAACCTATTTTTTAACTGTAAAGAGATTTATTTCTTGTTTTCATAGTTTTTTCTTCCAAACTTGGTATGTATGAATTAAAAATGACAAGTTCTTTTAAAATCTGCAAAAATATACACGGTGTCCCATTTAAAGTAAATAAGTTAAGGCTATTTCCGGTGAAACCGGAAGTGGAATATTAACAAAAAATATGGCAACAGATGCTTTTTGCGTCACTATACTTGCATGCAAAGTTTCACAAATATTTTTCTTTTCGTTTCAAACATATTTGCTTGGTTTCATACTTTATCCCAACTCTGTATAGTCAAAAATCCTAGTCCCAAATTATTGAAATTTTGTGGTTTAAAAACATTTAGAACAACTTTAAAAATATTGACTGTAGAAAAAAATATTTTTGCATATTCTTAAAGCTGGTATTTTACACGAATTTTTAAAAATGTAGTTAAAATAGTAACTAGTCGTGGTAAGTGAAGGGGGAGCTGGAAGTCGACACAACTTAAAACTACATAATATAATTTTCTATATCTCGGGATCTACTCAATGGATTTTGATCTTTCTTTTTTTAATTTGTATGTACTTTTTGTGTACATTACAAATATGCAATTTGTTTAGACATTTATTAATCAATATACAGTATAAAAATAATTGTTTCCCAAAAATCCATTTTTTTATCATACTATCATTATTAATCATATAAAAAGTTGAGGTATACTTTAATAAACAAATTATCTTCAATAAATAATTATTTAATAAAAACAATTTATTTATCAAAGTCCACTTTAACTTTTTCTATGATCAATAATGATACTAGGATTTAAAAAAATATATTTTTGGAAAAACTTATTTTTTCAAGAATTGTTTTTTTTTAACATCCAACGTTTATTGCAATCTGTCTGATCACAAACAATAAGCAATACATATAATTATTGAAAAATAACACAGATGGAAGCCGCCCAGTGGCGAGCACCCAATAAGACATATAACATTATAATTTTAAAATAAGACATAACAATTACTTGGAACATAATACGTAGATAAAATTTAGTATAGTGGACAGTTCAGACAATAAAAATATGATTATTAAAAGTCTAAGGAACATGAATAAAAATACGAAAGAAGTTTAAAAAATCACTAAAACTAAAACATGCTTATTTCACTGCACTATGACACTGCACTCTGTTGTTGCTCTGATGTCCAGATGTACTAGAGGTCCAAAGGGTCAGGTCTTTTTAATCGTCTTTCATGAGAAATGTTGAGCAGGTCCGTGGCGAGTGGATTTGGATGGCAGGATAGTCTGGTCTTGTATCTAGAATTTACAGCAGATATTGCTTCGCTTACTGTTGGTAGCTGTAGGTCGTGGTGCAATCTCTGGTTCGTAACATACCAAGGGGCATTGCAGATCTGGCGCAACACTTTTGATTGAAACCGTTGAAGTTTTTGAATGTTGGTATTACTTGCTGTTCCCCATATTTGTGCTGCATATAGCCACACAGGTTTTAAAATACATTTATAAATCATAATTTTGTTCTCGAGGCTAAGATTTGATTTGCTACTCATGTACCAATACATGAAAAATGTACCAATACAGGTCCGGATGAAATACCCGTCGAACTTATTAAGGTGATGAGTGAAGTAAGCACGAAGGAGTTAACTGAACTGTTCAACGCCATATACGACTCAGGTAATATCCCAGAGGAATGGCTATTGTCAACGTTTGTAACAAAACCAAAAAAACGATCTGCGAAAACGTGCGAAGATTTCCGGACTATTAGCCTTATGAGTCATGCACTTAAGATTTTTCTTAAACTCATACATGCCAGAATTTACAAGAAATTCGAGGAAAATGTCGGTGAAATGCAATTTGGATTCCGCGTTTCCATGGGTACACGTGAGGCACTTTTCACCTTACAAGTTCTACTTCAGAGATGCCGCGATGTTGGTTGTGATGTCTATGCTTGTTTTATTGACTACGCCAAGGCATTTGACCGTTGCCAGCACTAGAAGATGGTCACCGCCCTACAAAGAGTAGGATTAGATGAGAAGGACATTCGGATCATCATGAATTTATACTGGAACCAGCGTGCTCAAGTCAAGGTCGAAGACCAGTTGACCGACCAAGTGAAGATCATGCGAGGAGTAAGGCAGGGTTGTGTGCTCTCGCCGACTCTTTTCAATATATACTCTGAGGAAATTTTTACTGAAACCCTCACAAACCTAGAGATGGGAATCCGAGTGAACGGTGAATACATCAATAAAATCCACTACGCCGATGACACTGTATTACTAGCAACCAGCCTAAATGATCTACAGGCCTTACTAGACCGTGTTAGAACTGTGAGCGGAACATACGGACTGAACCTTAATATTAAGAAAACTAAATTCATGGTTGTCAGCCGTGTAAATTTAGATCCCGGGGCACTAATGGCAGATAGCGAAAGATCCAGAGAGTCGACAGATTCACTTACCTCGGAACTACCCTCAACTCACAATGGGACCACGCTCAAGAGATTAGATCCAGAATTGAAATGGCACGGTCTACATTTATTAAGCTGAGATCCTTGCTGTGCTGCGGTGATCTCAGTTTGGGAACCAAGATGCGGATAGTGACGTGCTACGTTCTTCCAGTGCTACTGTATGGAGTTGAAGCCTGGACACTGACGCAAGCCACTGAAAAGCGGATTGAAGCCTTCGAGATGTGGATCTACAGGAGGATACTAAAAATATCTTATGTGGACCATGTCACCAACATTGAGGTCCTACAGCGCATGACAAAAGAAAAAGAAGTGCTTAATTTAGTAAAACAACGTAAGCTTGAGTACCTTGGCCACGTGATGCGGAACGAAGAAAAATATCGAGTTCTCCAACTCGTCATGCAGGGCAAAGTATTTGGCGTATCTCGTGGTTGAAAAATCTCCGACAATGGTTTGGGATAACCTCCGCGGAGCTGTTTCGCAGAGCAGTCAACAAAACAATGATAGCCTTGATGATCGCCAACATCCGGACCGGATAAGGCACTGAAGAAGAAGAAGTACCAATACATTTTCCTGTAGATTAGGCCGAGTTGAAGACGTTTCTTTCAGATGTGGGTGCCCCAATTACCATCTAAATGAATTCCCATGTATTTTACGGCGGTATTGACTGGTAGTGGAGTGTTATTTATAGAAACCGGAGGCGCGACACCTTTTTTAAAGTAAATGTTATTTGTGTGGATTTTAAACTGTTGACTTGTACTCGCCACAATTTAAGCCAGCTCTCTAGTTCAGTCAGATGATTTTGCAATACCTCGGATGCTTCTGTTGCTATAGGATTTGAAGCCATTATAACTGTGTCATCCGCATATGTAGCAATTGTTGTATTAATGGTGGTTGGAAGATCCGATGTGTATATTAAGTAAAGTGTTGGTCCTAATATGCTTCCTTGTGGAACTCCAAAACATATTGGAAACAGGTTAGTAATTTCCCCTCCTCTTTTGACTTGAAAAAATCTATCTGTCAGATAGGATCTTAATAGTGAACTTACGGGATAAGGAAATATGGATTTAATCTTGGAGATAAGACCTACATGCCAAACTTTGTCGAATGCCTGTGAGACATCTAGGAATGCAGCTGTACAGTAATTTTTGTGTTCGAGCGAATTTCTGATAGTTTTTACTACCCTATGAATTTGCTCGATGGTACCATGTTGTTTCCTAAAGCCAAACTGATAATTAGGTAAAACATTGTTGCTGTCTAATGTAGGCTCTAGTCTTCTCAGGAAAAGCCGCTCGAACACTTTGGATATAATAGGCAACAAGCTTATTGGACGATATGAAGATACTTCCGCGTGATCCTTATTAGGTTTTGGGATTAGAACAATTTGAGCTACTTTCCATTTAGCCCAATAAATGACCGTTTTGTAGTGTAATTTTCAGGGGCAACTACTAATTGCATGAAAATTTGGATTTAGGTTCAAATTACCCTCCACTTCAAAGTTGAATTTGTGCCGTTGGTTGCTTTTACTTGGGGGGTGATAGTCACCCCTTCTCAGGGGGTGAAAAACGAGTGTTTAAAATAAGCTTGGAAATGGTTAAATTTACAGATTATAAGCAACTTTCGTTCTATAAGGCTTTTTAAATAAGACAATACTTTTCGAGTTATTCGCGATTGAAAATGTCGATTTTTCGACAAAAAAACCACGTTTTCAGACAGTTTTTCGCAAATAACTCAAAAAGTAAATATTTTATCGAAAAAATATTCTTAGCAAAAGTGTAGCATATAACAAAAACGAAAAAAATGGTATATCAGTAAAGTCTATAAATTGAGCAAAAGCAAAGTTGTAGCTCATGAAAAATGTTCTTATTCGTCTAATTCCAAATCGAATAATTCAAGGCGAAATCACCGAAAAATTGAGCACTTTTCGGGAAAAGCTTATTAACATTTTTAAAGTATCTAAAAAGAGCTTTATACTTGCTTTTTACAAAAGTTTTTAGATTTAAAAGTAAACGAGTTACACTGAAAAAAAAGTTGGCCCCTTTTTTTGGTAAAAAAAATCGTGAAAACCTCCCTCTATTTAGGACACTAAATAAAATTAATCATTGCCGCTTTACCATTTATTTTAACTGTATGTGTATTGTTTATATGATATGTAAGTTTGATTGGTTTGAAGTGCTGATTTTTAAAAAAATTTGGTTTTATATTAAAAAAAATTTTCCAAAAATTTTTGAAAAATTTCCTTTTTTCAAAATAACTTAAAAAGTATTAGCGATAAGAAAAATCTTAAAGAGTAAAAGAATATAGGATTTGCCTTTATAAATATGCTAGTTTCATTTTGTTTTTCCGTAAGACAAAAATTGGTTAAGATATGGCTGTACAAAATTTGCATACACTCGTGATTAGTGACCCGTTTAAGCTTTTTCAACTATCACCCTTTCAAAAATAAGCACTTTAAACCGTTGAGACTGACAGATCATATAAAACATAGAACATCTGGGGAGCTAAAGACGGGGAGATTTTCATGATTTTTTTCCAAAAAAAAGAGGGCCAACTTTATTTTGAGCGTAACTCGCTTATTTTTAATGCTAGAAAATTTTACAAACAATTAAAATAAAGCTTTTCATAAACACTTTAAAAAAGTTTGAATGGGTTTTTCCCGAAAGGTGCCTAATTTTTCGGTGACTTCACCTTGAAATATTCGATTTGGAATTAGACGAATAAGAAGGAATTTTCCATGAGCTACAACTTTGTTTTTACTCGATTGATAGACTTTACTGATACACCATTTTTTTTGGTTTTTTTTAAGCTACACTTTTGCTAAGGATATTTTTTTCGATCAAATATTTGCTTTTTGAGTTATTTGCTGAAAACCGTCTGAAAACGTAGTTTTTTTTTGTCGAAAAATAAACATTTTCAATCGCAAATAACTCGAAAATTATTGAGTTACGTAAAAAACTCTATAGAACAAAAGTTGCTTAAAATCAGTCAATTTATCCATTTCCGGTCTTATCTTGAACGTATGTTTTTTCAACCCCGAGAAGGGGTAACTGTCACCCCCCAAGTAAAAGCAACCAACGGCACAATTTCAACTTTGAAGTGGAGAGTAAGTAGAACCTAAATCCAAATTTTCATGCAATTCGGAGTTGCCCCTGAAAATCACACGGTGTCGCCGTATTTCCTGTTCATTTACTGGGCTAATTGGAGTGGAAAGTAACCTGTTTTTAATATTGAATTAAATATATAAGTAATTAAGCTTACACCTTCGTTGGGTAGATTTTTTAGTACCAAACTAGATATTATATCATACCCAGGTGACTTCTTATTCCCCAGATTATCAATTACTTCTTCTACTTCAGATTTCTTTAAAATTTTAATAGACGGAGCCATTTGATATGGTGCGTTTATGACTTCATGAATATCTTCTTCTTCTTCAGCTGAGACTTCCCTCTGATGCAGTTGAAATACCTCGCATAAATGATTTGCGAAAGTATAAGCTTTATCTTTGTCAGTTTTAGCCCATGTGCCATTTGGTTTCCTGATTGGCATATTCATTTGTTCGTTGTCTTTAAGTTTTTTTGTTAGTTTCCACAGAGAATAATTTTTATCATCTGAAGGTGAGAGGTTCTTTAAATAATTGTATTGTTGATTCCATTGTCTTTATGTTGGATCAAGTTTGTTTTGAGTAATCTGCAAGCTCTATTAAAATTTGTTTTATCTTCTGGGTGCCTAGTGAGCTGCCACCTCTTTCTTAGTTTTCTTTTTTCCAGTATAAGTGTATTTATGTGAGCAGGATACGACTCGGAGTTGTGTGTGTAGGTAATTTCTGGAGTGGACGACCAAGCAGCTTGCTGAATAACTGTAGTTAAGTGAGTGACTGCATTTTCTATGTCCCTGTCACTTTTAAGAGGCAAGTTTAGGTTAATGGATGATTTTATTTCATCTCGATACCTATCCCAGTTTGTTCTTTTATTACACAGTGTTAGAAGTTTAAGACAATTGTGAATTTGGCTTAGTAGGTCTATGAAGAAAGGGGAATGATCCGATGATAGGTCAAAAGAAGGAGAAATTTGGATATGGGTGTGTGTTATTCCTTTTAATATAGCGAAATCAATAAGATCAGGAATTTTTTGTCTATCAGTGGACCAATAAGTAGGCTGTCCAGTAGAGAGAGAAGTTAAATGATTCTCATTAATACTTTTTAATAATTCTCGCCCCCGTGAGGTTATGATTCTGGAGCTCCATTTGTGATGTTTGGCATTGTAATCTCCAGCAGCAATGAAACGGTGTCCGAGTATCTCAAAGTATTCAGTAAAATGATCAGCTTTATTTATTTTATTCGGTGGACAGTAAACAGCAGATAAAATAATCAAGCCTTGTGAATCTTCTACCGACACTGATGTGGCTTGAATGTTAACTCTGCTAATTTTGTTTATTTCATGATGCTTAATATTATTTCTTATAATAATTGCCGTACCTCCATGGGCCTTTCCTAATGGATGTTGAGTTACATAGGTTGAATATTTGGGAATATTAAAATGAAATATTAAAATAACTCTTAATAGTCATGTGTGCTTCGGAAATAAACATAACATCTAGATTATGAGAATAAATAAAAGCTTTTACTTCATGAAAATGATTAGTTAAGCCATTGGCATTCCAACAGCACATCTTAAGTTTAGTGTTGAAGGTTAAGCTTAGATATCAGAGGCATTATTAGATCAAACATCTTATCCATTCTTTCCATTAGTTTATGTACCACAAGTTCTAAATTGTTTTGTATATGTTGGGGAGTTGCTGTTTTTATTTCATGAGTAGTCTGATTTGTGTTAGTTGTATTCCTATTATCTTTTTCTGCAACAATGTTCGCATAACTGATATTTGGTTGAGTGATTGACGAATGTGCAACACGAGGTGGTTGACTTGCGTTTTTTTCTCGAAGCGATGGAAACTTTTTCTTTTGCAGTTCTTTGTATACAGAACATCCCTTGTAGCTTGCAGGATGATTTTCTCGACAATTTACACATTGGACATCTTTTATATTCTTTTCTTTTGGACATTTAGACGATAGGTGATCTCCTACGCATTTTACGCAGCGCGGACTCCTGTGGCAATAATTGTGTGTGTGGACAGAATGTTGACATCTTTGACATTGAGGTAGTTCCCTCTTCGGATGCGGTGCCTCAACTGTGACAATAGTGTTGAGTAATTTCGTGATCTCATATATATCTTTATTATTGCTGTGAATAGCCAGTTCTATATTAAATAGCGGCAGATCTTTCTTTGTGCCTCTTTGCTTAATATTAGAGATGTTCAGTGCAGTATGCCCGAGATCCAGCAATGCTTTTTTAATGTCGTCTGGATCTGTTGAAGGGTGGATATGACGTATAACAACTCGGAATCCTCGGTTTTGTTTTAGTTGATATGTATGGTACTGAGTATTTTTTTCTGATAGATATTTTACGATTATTGAGTAGGTTTTTGATGAATCAGCTTGAACTTTAATTTGATTGTTAGCAAGACATTTTAAAGTATATTTACCTGCAGTTATCTTCTGTAGTAATTCCTGTAGTGGTTTGATGCGTTCAACATTTTGTATAAATATGGGTGGTGGCTGATCCTCTCTTCGGTCTTCCAACGTTACAACTTCTTCACGAAATGTATCATCTTCAAGTAACTCGTATCTGTTAGATGTATGAATAGTTTTACTCAGCCAATAATCATTGAGTGTAGCTTGTTTGGTTTTTTCAAATCAGGACTGTCGTCATTGCGTTGACGTTTATTGTGGTGGACTGCTACCCATTCACCATCACTTTTTGCTACATCTGCATCTGGGAGATGTTCTTGCGGTTTATCTATTTGAAAATTTGATAAATGTGATTGTAGATCGTTGTTGTATGTTTTGACTATTTTCTGCTGTTCATCTAGCGGATTGGAACTGTCTTTTTGAGTGCTTACAGGTGGAGGAGTTCGTGCTAAGCTGTTTCTTCTAATTGCTGGATTTATGTCCTCACTGAATGGATAACTAGTAGATTGTTCCTGGTTATCGTGTTGGTAACTCATAGTTTTCCCCTAGTTATAGCTAGGAATTTTTAAAACATTCCGACATATTTTGATAATATACTGGCCTATTTTCTTTATATTTAGGTATATTTATGTTGATAAACTTAGTAATTAGGTATGTAGAAATTACTTACTGGATAATTATTTTAGCATTAAACACTAACAATTTTTTTGGCTATTGTTTTTCGGTTTCTTGATAACGATAGATTTATACTAATTACAATATGATAAGATAATAATTAGACGAATTGCTTCTTAATTACATGTGTTCAGCTCGAAGGTTCTGAACAGAATGAAGAATTGTTGAAACAAATTAGATTGTTTAAGAATTAATAAATGTATAAACAAATTGCATAATTGTAATGTACCTAGAAATTACATACGAATTTAAAAAAGAAAGATCAAAATTCATTTAGTAGATCCGGATATACAGAAAATTACAAAGTATTAGTTTGAAATTGATTTTTCAGTATTTGAACTCGGTGAATTTGTAGGTTCCCCCTAGTAACCATTTGAACTACATTTTTGAAAACTTGTAGAGGGTCCTGTAAAGGTACAATGTTTGTGCAAATTTTTTAACAGAAAATACAGAGCTCATTCTTTAAAATGGCGTTAAAGAGATTCCTTAATTATTATAAACAAATTATCTGTGAATTATAAAACACATAGCTAACTTTGGCGCAAATGAGCCTAGGCTAATTTTTTATTTGAAAATTCGTGTTAATATACTCTTTTGGAGTGTATAAATAGATTTTTTCCACCTACCTCTACCGAAAGTATACTTTTCCGGACCTGATTGTAGGGGCAAAGTCGTACTTTTCCTCCCTAGGGAGGAAAAGTAAAAGTGACGTCATGGTATTTCACTCATGAAATATAACTTATTGACGCCCTGTACAATATCTATATTCTATTATGTAAGTATCTATACATTTTAACGTTTATTTAAAAACACCCTGTGTTTTGTAGAATGGTAAAAAACAGTAAATTGTTATTCCGATTTAACAATGTTTACATTAATAATTTGACTTATTTTTGACAGTTGACAGTTATATTGTAGCTACTTGTTAGTTTTAGTTCTAATAAATTTTGTTGGTTAGTTACATAAATAAATTAAGTAAAAATGAAAAAATGACTTGTTATTTGAGGAAGGTGGAAAAACTATATGTATAGGTAACATGGGAATAAAGTGCCTTTTCCTCCCTTGAATGATTACTGCACTCCGCTACGCGTCGGGCAGTAAACTTCATTCTCGGGAGGAAAAGCAGCACTTTCTTCCCTTGTTATACAAAATAGCTATTTTTGCGGACAATATTTTTAGAGTTATTCTAAATATTTAGAAACTACAAAATTTCAATAATTTGGCATTAGGATTTTTGACTATATTAAATAATTTTTTTACCTCTTTTTAATAAATTTTGACAGTATCACTCTTCTACTTTTATTTGGAATACGCAGAATTGCCCAATCTTTATTATTTTCTGTCTTATGTTATTGCAAAACAAAGGTCTCTGGGATAAACAAATAGAATAACTTTTAAAATAATTAATGGATCGGTCTCAAATTTTGTTTGTTTCTTAAGTACAAAAATACCCAACTTTGGGTGAAACCCTAAGTTCTAAGTTAAATGTAGTAAAAATTATTAACAAATATCGATTTTCATTTATTTTGCAATTTGCGAAGCAAAAAAATAATTTTTTAACATCGGCATTTTGAAATCAGCATTTTGAAGCTTTTTCAATGTTCTATAAAATCAACTTTTGTTATTTTATGTTAACTATTAAGCTTTTTAACGAGGTGCAAAAAATCGAAAAAGTCGCGTTTTTTGCACTAAATTGTTAATAATTAAAAAACGGGCGCGAACTCTAGGCAGGAAACAGGTAGGTTTTCTTCCTATAGTTCTACAATAAATAAAAAAGTAGTCAGCTACCTGTATATTTCAGTGTGCTAAGAAAACTTCTCTAGATAATTTCTCTGGACTAAAATAATGTAAGACAAACCTTAATGTGACTATATAGGATTACTTCTTTATCATTGAAGAATATTTTAGTGGAACGAGAAGGCATCGAAAGCTGAGAGTGTTACTAGGTCTTTAGAAACAGCAAAAAATCAGAAGTATTTGTGCGGAGTATGATTATATGAAAAAAATAGACAGCAATATGTTGTACAGATTTAAAAAAAAATTTGGTAGCAATAACGTTTCAACTATTACCTTTCCATAGTCTAACAATACAAAATATTTATATCTTATAAGTCAAGCAATAAAATCGGGTCATTATTTTTGACAACAGCCATTAAAATATCCAGTATCCTTTTGAAAAGAGAGTAAAAATAAAAAGAAGCAATCAAGTTATCCCAATTTGGCTATAGAACTCGACCTATACCTATTTAAAATCAGAACACGATTTTCATCATCGAACAAATCTATGCATTGTCTCATTCTTAGAAACATCGATACTTGGGCGTATCTAGGCCAGTAAAAGGAGTCATTCTCCACCCCTGATGGGAAGAAATAATATAGACTTTGTGGCGCCTTCATAAGATAAAGAAAGTATCTTTATGGTTATTATGGTTGATGCGTATATTTTTTTCTTTTAATCGTTCTTATAAACTTAATTACTACAGTAAAATATAAGTTATTCCATCAATAGTTAGTAGAGATAATGTTTAATTCAATTTTTGGAATAAAATTGGTGAAATTCTGATACGATTATAAATTACTGGCTAGACTGAACTAATTAGCAATGTGTATATGTGGACACGCGCCAGCTCGTAACTTTTAATGACAAAAATTTTCAAATCAAAATGTACACCGGCCAATTCGTAACTTTTCTATTACCTGACCTGCCAACTCGAAACTTTCTTCAGGTGAATTCGAAACCATTGATTAAATCTAATACCTTAAATCTAAACCGAATGTTTCTTGGTTTGCTTAAAAACATCATATTTGTATTATATGTACCTATAAAAAATAGCAAAAATTGAAATATCTTAATAAAATAATTGAAACAATATTATAGTATTTCATTAACACGTGTTATAAATATTATTTCCATCAAGTATAGCTCTACACGAGCTTGGTTTTTATCAAGTAATAATTGTAAATTCAATATTTAGAAGTATAGCAATGATAAATTATTTAAATCCATCTGATAATTTAAAAGCAAAGAGATTTTCCATATGTTTATTTCAAGTCTAAAAGATTATACCTTTATTTAGTTACGAATTCACCGGTAGTTGATTGGTTACCGACAAATTAGCTGAGGGCCAGAGTTGCCAATTGGCCTGTAATTAGGATGGGGGATTAAAATAGTTACGAATTCACCGGGACCCGTATATGTGTACCCAGTCCCGGCGCTAGGGTAAAAGCATGATACTACGACAACCGACTACCACTGGTTGTCGACTACTAAGCATGATACTACTAAGCATGATACTACGACTGGTTGTGGTACTATCATGGGATAAAAGTGCCTCCCCTACAAAACTAGCATAGGCGCCCTTCGTTTTTTTTTTAATTAGCACTGTACGATATTTTCAAAAACCCTGTTACCACATAGTGGTTTAGGTCGACAATACATTATAATACAATACAAAAACCACTCAATATTAAGAGCCTACAATAGCGGGTCATCAATATAACTTCGGGAGATAGTATCATACCCTTTTTCGAAAGTTCTGCGAAACTTTGGCAACAATGGCAATATTTGACGTTATCTAAGATCAATATTTTGACAATATACTCATAGGCGCACTAAATGGAAGAAATAGAAAACAATTTTAATATTAGGAAATAAATATTTATAAACATAAACCAAAATAGGTGAACACTTTATGTTAACATAGGTATTTGAACGAAATATTAATAAAACAATAACAAATAATAATTTCGTTGTGAAGCGAAACAAGAATTGTCTTATTTTATTTAGTTCATAGAGCGCCAAAATCACTCTAACTAGTTTCAACCCTTTTTTTTAAATAGAGCTTTAAATGAACTTTTCCCATTTTTTTTAAACTATTGATAATATTTTTAGAATAAAAAATCCTCCTAAAACTTTACATACTCACATTAGAATTCACAATATTTTTACGTAAATATACTTACCTATAAGTAAACCTCACAATTAACAATAATCTATTTTTCCAAACAGTCCAACAACTTAGGTCTATTACACAAAAATATAATAAATTAATTATAAAATAAACACTACTTCTCTATGGATCAACACTAACGAATTCTTAAAATAATACACTACTTCACTGTACAGATATCGATACAGATAAAAGAACAGATAGTACGGGATCCGAATATAGGTCGACCTGCACCCATCTCCTTTCCGGATGAACCATTTTTTTATTAAATTTCATATGTAGACAAATATTTCTAGCATGGGTTGCCTATCAAAATCGTGTCATAGTTATCCTTAAAGGGGGTCGTAGGGGTTAAAATCAATATTTCAAGCACATTTTTTATGGTAGAATTATTTTATTTTTAAATTAAATAAACATATTCAACAGCATTAATAGATTATTCAAGAAAAAATTGAAGGAAAAATATTAAAAAAAAGCCAACGGTGGCAAATTTTTAAAGACACCTCAAAATATAATGAATTTTGCGGTGGACATCAAAACTCATCATTGGTTCCTGGTAAACAAAAAATTCAAAAAGATTGTGTTAGCTTATGAGTTTTTGGAAGTAACGCTGTCGAGTTTTTTAGTTTTAACGACTTTTGACTTTTTGATCTCACTCACAAATCAAAACAACGAATTCTTTTGGAAAAAAAGGGTGAAAATCAACATATTTATTATTGTTATACAAAAAATAAGCATAAAACAAAAAATTTCTCGACCAACGTCAAGGAATGTCTAAAGAAAATAAATACAAAATTCCACGTGGGTTGTACCGGTCAAGTAGTTTTTGAGTTACGATGTCTACAGCCTTTAAAAAAAGCAGTGTTGAGAAAAACGCGTTTAAAGTATTGTCAACTTTTATTTTCAATTTCTTTTTTGTCTGTCAAATCGTAAAGTGATGCACACCGGAATATATTCTTGAATCGCGGAGTAATTTACAAAAGAAAATGAGAACAGCTGTTGACCGTTTCTCACTACAGACAAAAAAGAAATTGAAAATAAAAGTTGGCAATACTTTAAACGCGGTTTCCTCAAAACTGCTTTCTTCAAAGACTCTAGACATTGTAACTCATAAAATACTTGACCGACCACCTGGAATTTTGTATATATTTTCTTTAGACATTCCTTGAGGTAACGCTGTCGAGATATTTTTGGTTTTATGCTTATTTTTTGTTTAATAATAATATATATGTTGATTTTCACCCTTTTTTGGCAAAAACAATTCGTTGTTTTGACTTCTGAGTGATACCAAAAAGTCAAAAGTCGATAAAACTAAAAAACTCGAAAGTGGTACTTCGAAAACCTCATAAGCTAATAAAATCTTCAAAATTCATTATATTTTGAGGTGTCTTTAAAAACTTGCCACCGTTGGCTTATTTTTCAATATTTTTCCTTGAATTTTTTCTTGAATAATTAGGCTATTGATTATGTACTATAGAAAGGAACTACAACGTTAACGGGGTTTTATTATTTCATATGGTCACTGAATCTCTATATATGAAAAAACCGCGGAGTGCTAGCATTTACAGCGGTGCGTTTTTGAGAATGGGTGAATTAGTCCCTGGGCACAGGTTACATTAGGGTGAGTTCTATGTACTTTTGGTACAAACACGTCTACATAAAAATTGTTGCTGGTTCAATTTTCTTTTTAAATATAACTTTTAGATACTTTTTTTACAAAAATATATTCAAAAGAAAAAGCACAAAGAAACCCAAAAGAAAGAAATTTTGTTTTTTGTCCCATAACTTTTATCCACGGGGATATAGGTATAGACATTGCTTCACAGAAAAAAAACTTACATATTTTGTCTTTAAAATGGTGTTTGGTAGAGGTCATTAGGATTTTCAGTTTTCGAAATATGATTTTTCAAATTTCGCCACTCACAGCAATTTTGGGCAATTTTCCTTGTTATTTCGCAAATATTGTTCTGTAACTTTTTTCTACGTAACTTTAGGCATATGCTAAGAGGAATAGAAATCAATTGCCTTTAAAATGTTCTACTGTATAATGTTGTACGACTTCTTTTAAAGAGGTTATCTTTTTCAAGACTTTATACTTTTAACGAGTTTTTATATTTTTTACGATTATTTTTTAAATTTCCCATTATAACTTTTTTTTCTACAGTTAGGTATATATTATATAATAAAAAAGAAAGTTTATTCTGTTTACTTTAAAATGGTGTATTATAAAAAATTCTAGGATTATTTTTGAATAAGATATGCTTTTTCAAAATGTAATAAGTACTTGCAACGATTTTTGATTTTAGGATTGTTTTTGAAATTCCTCATTATAACTTAATTATGCGATTGTGTGTTATGATTGAATCTTATCTTTTATAGGTAATACTTTTGATCCACTTGACTCGGCCAAGCAAACTTCAAAATATGGATTAATTCCAATACTGTCAAAGCTCCTGCACCACAAGCTTTGCTTGAAAAAATAGCATGTAAATGTACCAAAGAATATACAAAAAACTGCGGTTGTAGGAAGATAGGAGTTAGTTGTTCAATATTCTGCAAAGGGTGCATGTGCTTGGGTACTAATTGTGGGAACTGAAGATAACTGAGGTGTCAGAGGAAGATATTGAAGCTAATGCTAACGAAGTGATGGACTTAATTGACTGATTTTGAAAATTTTTTAAATGTCAACGTTTAAATAATTTTAGCTAAATATTTTCTAAGATTAATGTTTATGTAGTTTTTGTAAAAGAAATAATTTTAAATAATACAGGTAAAAAAATATGAAAGATTCACTCGGTTTCCATTACATATTTAGATATAGATGATACACCATTTTAAAGAACAGAAAGTAAGCCCTCTTTATTGAGCAATATATAATATATTCATGTACAAGAAAAAAAAAGTTATAATGAGAAATTTCAAAAATAATCGTAAAAAATGTAAAAAATTATATTTTTTTATATCAGGTATTATATAATATACAATATATAACATAATATTATATTATATATACTATATATAATATAATATTATATAATATATAACATATTATACAGGGTGTAACGAAAATACAGGTTATAAATTAAATCACATATTCTGAGACCAAAAATAGTTCGAATGAACCTAATTTACCTTAGTACAAATATGCACATAAAAAAAGTTACAGCCCTTTAATAAAAATCGATTTTTTTCGAATATATCGAAAACTATTAGAGATTTTTTATTGAAAATGGACATGTGGCATTCTTATGGCAGGAACATCTTTAAAAATAATTATAGTCAAATTTGAGCGCCCCATAAAAATTTTATGGGGGCTTTGTTCACTTAAACCCCCCCAAACTTTTGTGTACATTCCAATTAAATTACTGTTGTGGTACCATTAGTTAAATTTAATGTTTCTATAACTTTTTTGTCTCTTAGTATTTTTTCGATAAGGCAGTTTTTATCGAGTTGCGGCTTCTTTTTTAATAGGTTTACATAAAAATTTTATGGGGGTTTTGTTCTTTTAAACCCCCCAAATGTTTGTGTATGTTCCAATTAAACTTTTACTGCGGTACCATTAGTTAAACACAGTGTTTTTAAAACTTTTTTGCCTCTTTGTATTTTTTCAAGAAGGCACTTTTTATCGAGATATTACTTCTTTTTTAATATGGTTCAAAATATACCTAAAAATGTAAATCATAAATAAATTTTCATATTATTACCAAGTCTCCATAATCGTACTTAGCCATATACAAATATGTGGTGGATTTGACAAATATTCAAAATATCTCGATAAAAACTGACTTTTGTAAAAAGTACTAAGAGGCAAAAAAGTTTTTAAAATATTGTGTTTAGCTAATGGTACTACAATAATAATTAAATTGGAACGTACACAAAAGTTTGGGGAGGTTTAAAGGAACAAAACCCCCATACATTTTTTATGGGGTTTCCAAATTTGACTATAATTTTTTCTTAAGATACTACTACCATAAAAATGCCACATGTCTATTTTCAATAAAAGATCTCTAATAGTTTTCGATATATTGGAAAAAATCGATTTTTATTTTGTAACTTCAAAGGGCTGTAACTTTTTTTATGTGCACATTTGTACTAAGGTAAGTTAGGTTCAATCGAACTATTTTGGGTCCCAAAATATGTGATTAAATTTATGACCTGTATTTTTGTTACACCCTGTGTAATAATATTATTTTATTTTTATATTATATTATAAAAAATCGTTAAAAGTATAAAACCTTGAAAAACCATAATCTCTTTAAAAAAAAGTCGTACAACGTAATACAGTAGACCATTTTAAAGGTAATTGATTTCTATTCCTACCACGTGTACCTAAAATTACGTAGAAAAAAGCTACAGAACAATATTTGCGAAATAACAAGGAAAATTGCCCAAAATTGCTGTGACTGGCGAAATTTAAAAAATAATATTTCGAAAACTATAAATCCTAATTACTTTTATTAAACAACATTTTAAAGAAAAAATATGTAGGTTTTTTTTCTGTAAAGCAATGTCTATACCTATATCCTCGTGGACAAAAGTTATGGGACAAAAAACAAAATTTCTTTCTTTTGGGTTTCTTTGTGCTTTTTATTTTGAATATATTTTTGTACAAAAAAGTATCATTGACTTTAAAAGGTGATATTTAGATAGGAAATTTAACCAGGAACAAATTTTATGTAGATATATTTGTACCAAAAGTGCATAGAACTCACCCTATTGTAACCTGTGCCCAGGGACTCATTCACCCATTTCTCAAAAACGCACCCCTTTAAATGGTAGCACTCCGCGGTTTTTTCATACATAGATGTCCATTGACCATATGAAATAATAAAACCCCGTTAACGTTGTAGTTCCTTTTAGCTATCTTATATTGAATATAATCAATAGCCTAAATCTACGAATTGTACTGAATACGTTTATTTAATTTAAAAATAAAATAATTCTACCATACTTAAAAAAAAAGTGGTTGAAATATTGATTTCAACCCCTACGCCTTAAGTTGCCTATGACACGATTTTTATAGGCAACACATGCTAGAAATATTTGCCTATGTATGAAATTTAATAAAAAAAAAGGTTTCATCCGGAAAGCAGATGGGTGTAGGTCGACCTATATTCAGATCTTAAGCGCTGGTTTCCTCGAAAGCGGTGCCGACAACCTGCGATCGTAACACTGCGATGAATGACATCATAAAAAACTGTACCATGCAAAATAATAGCGGCGGTTTCCAAGGATGCGTTGGAAGCCACCGCTTGCTGAGCTTGCACATTCCATTGCCGCAGTGAAGAACCTTGAATTTTTCACCGTAATCGGACGTAATTCATCGCAGTGCTACGGTCGCTGTTTGTCGGTGCCGCTTTCGAGGAAACCAGCGCTTTAGACTATAATAGAATCGTGCAATTACACTTAGAAATCTGACACAGGTTTGTCAAAATGACAGTGACTATTTCTCTATGTTGCCTAATCAATTATTTAGTAATAGTACGTTCGATTTTTTGTTAGAGATAAAAAATTTTTCTAGTTCCAATATGACATAAAATCTAGACATGGGATAAAAAAGTTTATTTGAAGAAAGTGTATTTTTTGTTCTTCTTAATGACGGCACAGGCTCGTTTTTTAATATTGTATTTAGTTATAGAGTAATTTTCACATACTAACATATTTCTCAAATTGGGCTCTGTACCGCCATTCTTTACTATATTTCGAATATGTGTGCCAAATAATTTGACAAAATATTCAAAATTAAAGCTGCAATCTTGGAACGTGTTTTCCGTTGTGATGACGCGCTACTGTAGCCTCTTAATATCCAACTTAATCTTAAACTTAACCAATATTCTGCTACATATTTATAATTATGTACAAATTTGACCCATTCATTCTTATTTCTGGCCAGCGTCCTTGTAGGGAAGTGCAATTAGAAAGAAAACATGCATTGTTTCGGAAAATTTCAAACAAGCTTATATTTTTCTAAAACTTTTTTTGTTAGTTTATATACATGTTAAAGTAAAAAGTTCTACTCGCAGATTTTGCCGCTAATTGTTTATTAATTGTTTAAACAATAACAATTGTTTTGTATAAATAATTTTAAAAATATCGTTAAATTCATCATTTTACTTTGATCAAATATGTTTCTGTTTTGTTTTTGATTATGCTGAATCGGAATATGGCATTGCAATTTGAAAATTCTTATACAGAAGCTCTTATTACCCAGTATGTCTGCGTAGCTAGAAACCACATGGAAAACTTTTTTATTATCAATTTTACGAAAAAAAGTTATTCTTCACAAAATGCTCTGGATAGTCAAAAATCTAAAACTCAACCATCAGATATCAAATTTTATCAATTTTATACGAGTTATGTCAAAAATATGAATTTAGTTACAGAGTAAAGTACCTTTATATTCCAGAATGTCAAAAAATGCTATTATGAAAAGTTTGAAATTAAAAACTATGTTTAAATACACAATTACATCATTCTAATCGAAGAAAATTGTTTCAATTTTTTCTCAAATTACGGATACTCATCATCATTTTATTTCAATTCTGATAACTATTTTATTATCACTTTAACGAAAAAAAGTTATTCTTCATAAAATGCTCTCCCTGGTCTAAAATCTAAGATACAATCATCAGATATCAACATTTTTTAATTTTATACGAGGTATGTAAAAATATGAATTTTTCCTAACCTTTAACTACCCGCGCATCAAGTTATAACATATCTACACGCATGGTGTACTTTATACGCCACAAGAAAATACACTTTAAAACAGCGGATTTGTTTTTTTTTAAATACACTTAATTGTTTGTTATAAACCTTATTCGGCATCAGTGAATACTTGGAGTTTCTTCTCAGTATGCCAATTGGGATTTATAACTGGAATCATGGAATAACTGGATTCCATGATAAATAAAATTACTAATAAATTTTTTTTGGAGTGTGATTTTTTACAGGAGAAAAAGTATTGTTTAAAAAGAAATGACTAAAAAACAATTGAAATATGTACTTATATTACTACTTATATTAATATAATCGTGGCGTATATTGTCCACCACCCGAAACAACAATTAATAAACAGTAAATTACGATCTTCCCAGAACGCCGATTATGACGAAACTAAAACTAAATTGTATGTAAAGCACAGTCCAGTGATAAGTTAGAGAGATAAACAAGGTCAAAAATTAAATTTTTAAATATATTTTCAGTAGAATTCTTATATCTGACGTACAAAATACGCCAGCGCATGTAGTTAAAGGTTAAGAATTAAGTGCCTTTATTATTCACAATATTTTAATTAGAAGGATGTAATTAAACACTAAAACAAATTTTTTAATTCCAAACAACTTTTCTTAATAACAATTTTCGATATTGTGAAATGTAACGGTACTTTACTCTTGAGTGAAATTCATATTTTATCAATAGGTTCCAAGTTACGCAGACATACTGCTTTTTAGCAGTATGTTTGCTAGTTTTACAGAAAAAAGTTTTGATCACTTTGTATAAACATTTTTGTTATCTTTCTTAATTTTCTTAAAAGAAATAGTCTATTTCATTTCTAAAGTAAAATACTTTAGTGCATTTTAAAGATTACATCCTAAACTTAAAAAAAAAACACTTATAAAGCTGTAATAGATCTGTTCAAACTTGAGTAATACCGTCGTATATTAGTGGTGATTCTATAAAACTGCGAAGATTTCAAAAATTACATTTTTTGAGACGTCATATCATTTGAACTAAATTTTTGAGATTTTTTTTTAATGAAACATCATTTAGTAAGATGCTTGATAGGTAAGTTGTGCAAAATTGAGGGTTTTATAAAAAAAATTGTATTAGTTACACATTTTTAAATCATTTTTAAACAAAATTCATCTAGGGCTCACTTTCCGCCCACACCGTACTTATGCCCATACATTTTATTTCTTTTTATTGTAACCATAAGATAGTTTAATTATTCTTATTTCATGTTTAATTTGTAAAATTTCATTTGATCCATTAGTTAAAGAATTACATTAAAATAACTCTACAGTGCACTTCGCCGTACGCTAGTTTACAGTGCGCCAATGTTTGTGAGAAGGGTGACTAGCGTTATAAATAAAAAATTTTAAAAGATACAGATTCAATTTTAGAAAAATCTTTATATAAGGTTTTTTGTGTAAAATTTTCTGAATTTTTCAATGGTCAGGTCAGTTTTTTTCTAAAAATTTTTCAGTTCATTAGTTTAATAAAAAATGAAGCACCCACTTCTCGAGTAGAACTTTTTGATATGTTGTTTATTAAACATTTCTTAATGAAATTACAAAAAGTTCTATCTTTTTTGATTTTTTCCGAAGTGAAAATCTGTATGCACTCCCCTATTGCTTCTATTCATGTTTTCCCCTTTTTTCGAACATTTTTCCTAGGATTCTATCCCATGTTTTTTACTGCATTTTGTCTGTATTTTACTCTTTTGTCATTCTGTTAGAACCCACGACTCGCAACCAAAGGTTAATAGAGGCCTATAATATCTGGGACACGAGATCAAAGTAAGTAGAGAGAAACAAAGACATAAAATACAGAGACGAATAGGCCTGATATGAGTGATATTAGTGATATGGGCAGCATTTGCAAACTAAGCCATATTCTTAAAAGTTTAATTTCCATGTGCCTCAAGCTAGAAATAGAAATATTTAATGTTATTTTGTTTATGTTTATTTTTATTTCTAAAAATCATCCACAAGCGAGTTTATCAAAAGTTGGAGTCAGATATTAGTAATACACAGATGGGGTTCAGAAAAGGACTAGTTACTCGAGAAGCTCTTTTCGGTTTGAATGTTCTTACACAAAGATGCCTAGACGTTAATCAAGAAGTACATGTATGTTTTATCGATTTTGAAAAAGCGTTTGAGAGACTACGCCACGATAGGCTAAGAGACATTCTGGAAAGGAAAGACATAAATAATAAAGATCTGCGAATAATTCTCAATTTATATTGGAATCAGAAAGCTAACATCAAAATGGAAAATGAGATATCAAAAGCAATAGAAATACGTAGAGGAGTAAGACAGGGATGCATTTTGTCACTACTGCTATTTAATGTATATAGTGAAAGCATCTGTCAGGAAGCCCTTTTGCAAGCAAATGAAGGAATCGTAATAAATGGAGAGGTTGTAAATAATATTCGATACGCAGACGACACTGTACTAGTTGCAAGAACAGTAGAAGAATTACAACGATTACTTACAAACGTAAATATTGCTTGCAACAATTATGGCATAAACATTAATATCAAAAAAACCAAGTATATGGTCTTCAGTAAAATCATGACACAACCAGCAAATATTAGTATAAACGGCAATAATTGAAAAAGTATCAAGTTACAAATACTTGGGAACTTTAATAAACGAAACTGAAGACCAAAACAATGAAATAAAAAGACGTATCGAAATTGCCAGGGCCACCTTCATAAAGATGAGAAAATTCTTCTGCAACAGAGATATAAGCATCCCTCTACGATTAAGAATGCTAAGAGGCTACGTATTTAACACGCTATTATATGGTGTAGAGGTCTGGACTCTCAAACAGAACAACATAAAAAATATTGAAAGTTTCGAGATGTGGTGCTACCGTCGAATGCTGAAGATAAGTTGGGTTGAAAGAATCACAAATCTTGAAGTAATACGAAGGATAGGAAGAGACCCAGAAATTTTGTTAACGATAAAACGAAGAAAACTCGAGTATTTGGGTCACTTGATGAGAGGTCATAAATACGCATTACTTCAAAATATAATGCAAGGAAAAATAGAAGGAAAACGGAATCCAGGCCGTAGAAGAATGTCCTGGTTGCGGAATTTGAGAGAGTGGTTTGGCTGCACCACTAATGAACTTTTTAGGTGAGCTGTAAATAACGTCAGGGTAGCCTTGATGATTTCCAATCTCCAATAGGAGTGGCACAAGAAGAAGAAGAAGCCTCAAGCTAAAGGTTTATCACCAATGTGCTTTGCCTGTACAAACTTATGGAGCAGACATTAACACTGACGCAAAAATCTGCGAATAAGCTCAGAGATATACAACGAACCATGGAACGGGCAATGCTGAACATGAGCCTTCGAGACCACATAAAAACCCAGCAAATCAGACAAAGATCAGGAGTTCAAGACGTCATCAAAAGAATCACGAGGCTTAGGTGGAACTGGGCAGGGCACTTAGCTAGAATACAATATGGACGGTGGACAAGACGGATCATGGAATGGAGGCCCAGAAAAGAAGCTGAGAACGACCACCGACTAGATACTAGATGTACCGACGACATAAAAAGAGTAGCGGGAAACTGGTTACAAGCGGCCCAGTGTAGAGAACACTGGAAATAAGTAAGGGAGGCCTATGTCCAGCAGTGGATAAGATTGGCTGATTGATGAAAGATCAAAGATTGATGAATAGAAATCTATTTATTCTATTAACAGACAGAAAAATAAATCCTGTCTAAAAATGCACGTTCTACCAATGCGGTAATTACAAATATTATTGTACTTTATAAGGCACTGATATGATTGAAATAGAACCATATGTTCTTTGAACTGCACTTTTTTGTACTTATTTCTGTCATTGTGAACGAGATTTATTGGAATTTCTATATAATGAAGCAATAAACAATGTTTTTATGCTGAGATAGTGGATCCGAGTCGATAGTAGTTTGTTTTATTATTATATTAACATACAGGATGTTAAAGTAAGCTGCCGGTGTCCTGCAGTACATAATTTATTTACAAATTTGCAGGATCTATTATAGTATGAGGTCACCAGGCTTGGCTTAAGTATCTAATGATTTTTTATTAAAATGATAAAATTTAAATGAAAGGTTGTATACCAATTTTTCTGTCTATTAGAACTAAAGAAAACTGAAACTAGCGTACTATCAAAATCATCTGAGAAGCTCTAAAAGTGTTGCAAAAGAAACTTGGTCCATAATAAACGATCTTCCAAACAAAACTCATATCATACAGCTCAAACATTTTCACTTCCACACCCTGAAAATCTAAATGAATACTTCGTTAATGTTATCAAAAATTTAAGATCAACTGTTTTGCCAAAACAAGATCTATTTCCTTTCTGCATAATTCAAGAAAGGTCTCGAATTTACTCTTTATAAGACCAGTTGATAAATCTGAACTGATCCAAACAATCAACAGTATCAAAAGCAAATCATCTTGTAGTACTGATGGACTATCCATAAAAACTTTCTCAAATCTCCAAGAAAATGTGTTGAAAGTTCTCGTCCCACTAATAAATGATTCCTTTGAGAAAGGTACATTTCCAGAGTGCCTAAAGACAGCCATTATTATTCCTCTTCATAAGGGTGGTGCAAAAAAACCAATACCTGCAACTATAGACCTATTGCCTTACTACCGGTACTCCAAAATTATTGAGAGACTCATAAAAATCCGACTTATGTCCTTTCTAATAATTGATAACATTTTATCACAAAATAAGTTCGGTTTTTAATTAATATAAATCTACTACTGATCCAGCTTTTCTGTACTACATGAGGTTTACCAAGCGCTAAACAATAATCCTGCCACTGTTTTTTGTGACTATGCAAAAGCCTTTGATTGTGTAAATCACGACATTTTGATAAAACAACTAAATTTCTACGGACTGAAAAAAGGGTTTGTGATGCTCTATATCAGATAAGAAAATGCGGGCTGAATTATGGAAAAAGGACAAGTGGTACTAAATAAAGGCAAATGATCACAAAAAAAAAGGATTCAGTAGGTTGTAGAACAGGTATCCTGGTATAGCAGGAAATGAAACAAACTGGAAGCAGTGTAATAATGATAGACACCCACAGCCGGTAGTGAATATAAAATATTATGAATGGCTTTTATAATAATTATCGGACAAAGTGCTGTATAGCTTATATCTAAAAGAATCTACACGTTGAAATGGATTGAACTTCGAGCTGCAGGATGAGCTCGTTGCTCGTGTTAGTTCGAGCCAAGCCAAGCCGAGCTCGAAATCATAATAACTAAGGGAACATCCATAAACTACGTCGTAAAAATTTTGGAGTTTTTAATACCCTCCCCCTTCCGTCGTAAAGCGTCGTTTACAGTTGACCCCCCTCATACCGAAGTTGCAATTGCAACTCATGACCCCCTTTTTAGAGATTTTTTTAAAATTAAATGTTATTTCTGGATTTTTTAAAGTTAGCTCTCCAAGTTTATTTACGAATGTACCCAAATCAGTATAGGGCAGTCAAGGAGGGTATTTGGCTCCGAATTCCATCCTACTACATCGATTTACTTAATATTTTCACAGTAAGTAGGGAATAGCTCAAGAAACAAAGTCTGACCTATGCCGATGTGTGTTTTATCTTGGGGGTGGTTCCCGCCCCTTCTCGGGGGTAAAAAATGTTTTTGTTAAAATAGCCACGAAAGAGGCTAGAAAACCTAATTTTAAGCAAAAACTGTTCTATAATTTTTTTTTGAAAACTCAATACTTTTTGAATTATTCGTGATTGAAAATTGGCCATTTTCATTGAAAAATGACACCTTTTCGGATGGATTTTTGCGAATACCTTAAAAACTATGCATCTAACAAAAAAACTATATAAAATATTTCTGTAGGTTATAAAAAACAAAGAGATTCGTTCCTTCATAAATCTTCTAGTTAAAATACCAAGAGGGATATGATAGGTAAGAAGAGTTTATATTTTTGCTGCATGCTCAAATCGCTATATTCAACTTGAAATAACAGAGAAACTGTTGATATTAGGTGTATAATGATTTTAATAACTTTTGTATTGCTTGAAAAGACCTTTAAAATGAGCAATACTAAATGTCGATTACATTCAAACTAAGCGGGATATTCTGCAAAAAATTTGATGACTAATATATTTTAAGAAGAAATGAGAAGTATATTTAACCCCTCATCCATCAGAATTTAAATACATCGTTTTCCTTCTACAATGCTTTTTATTATAGTGTTCAAAAAGTTGGATAGATTAAAATGAATGGTTTTTGAAAAAAATAAGATCAAATTATAGAGCGCACTTTTAAATTTCCTTAAAAATCTTCTTTTTTCTCCATGTAACTCGAAAAAGATAAAAGATACGAAAAAAAGATACTACACAAACATGTAGGCCTTTTTCAGATAAAAATTTCCTTTTTATATTTCATTACTGTATCTCTTATCATTGTCCAGTTACATGTAGAAAAAGGAAGATTTTTAAGAAAATTTAAAAATACGCTCAATAATTGGATCTTATTTTTTTCAAAAACCATTCATTTTAATCCAGTCCAACTTTTTGAACATAGAAATAACACTATAATAGAGAGTATAGTAGAAGCAAAACGATAAATTTACATTTTGGTGGATGGAGGTTAAAATTACTTCTCATTTTTTCTTAAAATACATTAGTTATCAATTTTGTTTGCAGCATATCTCGCTTAGTTTTAATGTAATGGATCTTTAGTATAGCTCATTTTAAAGGCCTTTCCAAGCACTACAAAAGGTATTAGCAGCATTATACACCTAAAATCGACCGTTTCTCTATTTTCACCTACCATATCTCTTTTTGCATTATAACTAGAAGATGTATGAAGGCAACAGTCTCTTTGTTTTTTATAGCCTACAAAAATGTTTAATACAGTTTTTTTAGTTAGATGCCTAGTTTTTAAGGTATTCGCAAAAAACCGTTCGATGTTTCAATGAAAATGGCCAATTTTTAACCAAGAATATCTCAAAAAGTATTAAGTTTTCAAAAAATAATGATAGAACAGTTTTTGATTAGAATTAAGTTCTCTAGAGAATTCCGTGGTAATTTTAACCAACAAATTTTCCACCCCTAATAAGGGGTGGGAACAACCCCTAAGATAAAAGCACACATCGGCATAGGGTAGACTTTGAATTAGGAGATAAGTAGAGACTAGGCCCAAAATTTCATTAAAAGCCATGCAGTAGGATAGAATTCGGAGGTAATATCCTATTCTTGCTTCCATTGACTGGTGTAGTATTACTATGTAGCTCATTAATATCCGCGTACTTTTTTCTCTCAATTCACTGTACAACTAATAATTAGCTTTATTGGGACCAAAGACAACACTTTTATCGGAGTTCTTATGCTTTCTTAACTTCATCATATAAATCTTAATGTTTATTTTGTTTTGATTCCAATGCCATTTCTTTTATTAAGCATAAATAGATACAATGTACTAACTAAAAACTAAATAGAAAAGAATATTTTATTTCTATTCGTTCTTGTAGTTTCACACAGAGTATTCAGTAAATAAGTTGTTTTGCTTCCAGACGTTGTTCTGAAAAGAATCGTTTGTATAAAGACATAGAACAATGTTTTATTGTTTGTTAATCTGTATAAAACTGCTGGCAATATTATTAAGGCTGTGAGTGATAAAAACAAAATGAAAAGTATATGCAAAAATATACTAATTTTTTTAATTCTAAAATAGGATATATTTTTTATATTCGTGAACTTCAAACGCCGTCGGATGTGCACTCATGGCCCCCCTCCCCCTGTCGTATACCGTCGTAATAAGCAAAGTCCTCCCTCCCTTTTTTCAACAACGTAGTTTATGGATGTTCCCTAATGTAAAATGTAACATTCATAACAATTTACGGACACGCTGTATATTGAAAATAAATAATTGTAGTCTGAATTACTTAATCATTCTAAAAAAAAAAGTATCAGTCGTAGCAGAAATAAATGAATTAGAAAAAGTATTAGAGTATTAGCTAAAATATTGACAAGCTCGTTAAAAGTAAACAGTAGCGATCAACAGGTAGCAACAAAATATAACTTCGGGAGATAGTATCATAAAATTTGGCAACAGTGGTAATCTTTGACATTATCTAAGATTAATATTTTGACAATATCATAATCGCGCTAAATGGAAGTACATAATAGAAAACGATTTTATTATTAATAAATGTAGATATTTATAAAAATAAACCAAAATGGGTGAAATTTTTATGTTAAGATTGGTATTTAGAAAAGTATTTGCATGAAATATCTAATAATAAAACAATAATAAATAATCATTTTTTGTTGTGAAGCGAAACAAATTTCGATGTTCGCATAATTTTGTCACGGTTTTTAATGGACTTTTTCTTGGAAGGTTTCATTTTATTTTTCGTTTGATTTACTTTTTCCATTTTGTTAAACTATTGATAATATTTTTAGAATAAAAAATCCTCCTAAAACTTTATATACTTGCATTAGAATTCCAAATATTATTACGTAAAATATACTTACCTACCTACATATAACTAAAACTCACAAATTAACAACAATCTATTCTTTCAAAGAGGCCAACAACTTATACAACAACAACAAATGTATAATAAATTAACTATCAATAAACACTACTGTCCTATGAAACTAATGAAACAACAATAACGAATTCTTAAATTAACACACTACTACACTGAACTGATAATTTCTCTATGTTGCCTAATTAGTTATTTAGTTATAATATGTTCGATTTTTTGTTAGGAATAAAAAATTTTAGTAGTTCCAAGATTACACAAAATCTAGGCATGGGATAAAAAGTTTATTTGAAGAAAGTTTTTTTTTTCTTCTTAATGGCGGTAAAGGCTCCTTTTTTCAATATTTTATTTAGTTATTGAGTAATTTCCACGTACTAACATATTTCTGAAATTGGGCTCTGTACCGCCATTCTTTATTATATTACGAATATGTGCCAAATATCTCGATAAAATATTCAAAATTAGAGCCGCAATCTTGGAACGCGTTTGTTGCTACCTGTTGATCGCTACTGTAGCCTCTTAAGGAATGCTCGGCTCGTTTCGAATTCAGCTCGGCTCGGCGCGAAACAAATTTAATTCGGCTCGAAGCTCGGCTTGCAAGAAACAAACCGGCTTGAGCTCGTCGGCTCGTCAAACGATCTGAGCCTCGAGCCAAGCCGAGCTAAGTTCGAGCTTGTGACCATCCCTAGTTGAGACTAAAAACTACATTTTTGCACGATTGATCATTTTTGACTGTTTACCGTGATAGATTTTACGTCAGTAGGTGACATTTACGAGCAACTCGACGGTAAGTAATCCAACTCGACGGTAAGTACTCCAACTCGACGGTAAATAATTCACTTACCGTCGAGTTAAAAAAATCTCTTAATTTTAAAGACGAAGCAAGTTTTCAATCCTAATAGTAAATTAATAATATTGAAAAATATTAAAAATCACTAAAAGATTTTTAAATTGAAAACTTATTGGTACATTTTCATGGTAACACCTCCAAGACTTCTATAATTTGCAAGTCATATGGATGCTGCAGTGAAGACGAGAGGGAAGGAATTCTACACTTTGCAATTCACATCCCCCGTCTGCAGCCGGCAAAGTTCCAACTGAAAGATGCACCTGGTTACTCTACGGAGTAATACGAAAATAAAATAAAAAAATAAAAAAAAAAATAAAAATGTGTACCATTTTTATTCGGTTGCGATGCGAAGGCAAACCAATCTTACTCTTTAATTAGAATACGGAGTGCAGTCCAGTTCCTTTAACCGCGATTTTCTGCTCTTATTGGAGCTTCATCAGAAGAAACGTAGGCACTGTTCTCCATACTCCAACCAAATTGCATCGAGAGGTTCTCCCACACATCGCAACCAAATGGATGATAATAGGTGGCTAGCGCCATCTGGCAATTGAAAGACGAAGCAAGTTTTCAATCCTAATAGTAAATTAATAATATTGAAAAATATTAAAAATCACTAAAAGATTTTTAAATTGAAAACTTATTGGTACATTTTCATGGTAACACCTCCAAGACTTCTATAATTTGCAAGTCATATGGATGCTGCAGTGAAGACGAGAGGGAAGGAATTCTACACTTTGCAATTCACATCCCCCGTCTGCAGCCGGCAAAGTTCCAACTGAAAGATGCACCTGGTTACTCTACGGAGTAATACGAAAATAAAATAAAAATGTGTACCATTTTTATTCGGTTGCGATGCGAAGGCAAACCAATCTTACTCTTTAATTAGAATACGGAGTGCAGTCCAGTTCCTTTAACCGCGATTTTCTGCTCTTATTGGAGCTTCATCAGAAGAAACGTAGGCACTGTTCTCCATACTCCAACCAAATTGCATCGAGAGGTTCTCCCACACATCGCAACCAAATGGATGATAATAGGTGGCTAGCGCCATCTGTTAATTGAAAGACGAAGCAAGTAAAAATGGTACACATTTTTATTTTCTCTTAATTTTAATTTATTTTTTGAAAGAATAAAGAAAACTAACGAATTATTTATTAATATTGAAACTTATGGTACAATTTGTTAAATTATTTAATGAAATCCCACTTGTAGTCCATTCTTTCACGGTTTTTGCTCTACATTTTAAAGAACCGCTTGGATTGACATGAAATTTGGCATGCGTATAGCTTACATGTCAAAGAAAAAAAGTGATATTGTGCCGATGTGTGCTTTTGCCCTGGGGGTGACTTTCACCCCCTCTTGGGGGTGAAAAAATATATGTCCAAAATAAGTCCGGAAATGGGTAAACTAACTAATTTTAAGTAACTTTTGTTCTATAGAGCTTTCTCGCCAAGTCAACACTTTTCGAGTTATTTGCGAGTGAATATGTTCATTTTTCAACAAAATTACCACATTTTTAGACGGTTTTTCGGAAATAACTCAAAAAGTAAGTATTTTGTCGAAAAAACGTTCTTAGCCAAAATATAGCTATAAAAAAGTAAAAAAAATGGTGTACGCGTTAGGTCTCTGGATTTCGTAGAACCAGAGTTATAGCCAATGAAAAATAGATTCATATTCACCACATTTCAAATAGAATATTTCGACGTGGAATATCCAAAAAATTAAGCACTTTTTTGGGAAAATCCATTATAACTTTTTTAAAGTGTTTTAAAAAATCTTTATTTCTGTTTTTACAAAAAGTTTATAGCATCAGATTTAAGCAAGTTACGCTACGCACAAAATAAAGTTCGTCCCTTTTGTTTTTGCAAAAAAAAATCGGGAAGACCAACCCCTAACTAGCAACTTAAATGAAATAATCGTTACCGCTCCACAAATTATTTTACTTATGTTGTGTTTATATTATCTGTAAGTTTCATTGATTCAAAGTCGTTATTTTTCAAAAAATTTGGTTTTAAAATAAAATTTTTAAAAATGTTAATTTTGAAAAATATGCTTTTTTTTCAAAATAACTTAAAAATTGTTCGAGATACCAAAAATCTCGAAAACAAAAAAAGTCATATTTGCTTTTCTGAATATTATGTATTTTTTTGTTTTTCTGTTAGACAAAAATTGATTAAGATTTGGTGTTTCTAAATTTGCATACATTCGTGATCAGTGACTCGTTCAACCCCTTTTAACTACAGCCCTTTTAAAAATAAGAACTTTGAACCGATGAAACTTACAGATCATATAAACAATATATACACGAGTCAAGAAACTTGTGAAGTCGTAACGATTAAGTTCATTTAAGATACTAATTAGGGGGTGAATTTCTCGATTTTTTTACCAAAACCAAAAGGGACTAACTTTATTTTGAGCGTAACTTGTTTAATTTTGTTGCTAGAGTTTTTTTTATAAAACAAAAATGAAGCTTATTTTAAACACTTTAAATAAGTTTTAATGAGTTTTCCCCGAAATGTGGTTCATTTTTGGTTTTTTCACGTTAAAGTATTCCATTTGGAATTTGACGAATATGAACCTATTTTTCATTAGCTATAAATCTGCTTCTACTAGGTTTAGAGACGTGATGTATACACCATTTTTTTAATTTTTTTACAGGCTATATTTTTTCTAAGAATGTTTTTTCAACAAAATACTTACTATTTGAGTTATTTGCGGAAAACCGTCTAAAAGCATGGTTATTTTGTTGAAAAAATGAACACATTTACTGCCAAATAACTCGAAAAGTATTGACTTATTGAAAAAACTCTATAGAACAAAAGTTACTTAAAGTTATCCAGTTTATCCATTTCCTGACTCTTTAGACGAATATTTTTTCACCTCAAAGAGGGGGTGAAAACCACTCCCAGGGCAAAAGCACATATCGGCACAATATCACTTTTTTTCTTTCAATTGTTAGCTATGTGTATGCCAAATTTCATGTCAATCCAAGCAGTTCTTTAAAATTTAGAGATTTTGCAATATTTTACCGTTAAAGAACGGACTATTGTTTGGGCTGTGGTTTCATTTCTAACAGAAACTCCTGCAGAATCGCATACATTAGTAGTATCCAACATTTTTTCTCTTCAAATACGCGATCAAAGTTGAAAACTTGGAAATATCAATGCCATCATAAAGAAAAACGGTGGATTTAATCATTGAATATTCTGCCTAGAGGCTTCCTGGAGCTTTCAACTGCATATGTCTTTGAACGAAATATGCCAATAGAGTCTTTTCTTCGATTCTTAAATTCTTGCCTTCGCACCATTTTTTAAAACTTTGGTAGGTATTTTGATAACGGATTTTGGATTTTTCGGGAATAATTGCGGAACACCCTTCTTCCCAAGCCCGTTCAATTTCTTCAAATTCACTTTCGCTCGTATTTTAATTTATAATAATCAAAATTGTACTTAAAATTGTTGACAACTAAATAAAAACTCAATTCTCCATTGTTGTTATGCACCCTAGTTACTACCTAACAGCCAAAGTATCTATCTTGATAAAATGAATGAAACTAGTCAATAAGACGAAAATGTTTAATTTTATAATTTATAATGGTATCAATCGTGCAAAAAACGTTATAAGCATGTCGAACGTTAAGGGTAACCTATCTCAGACAATAATTGGAGTCGTCGCTCCGCTCCTTCTCCAAACAATTGTCTTCGATCGGTATAAAACCCTTACCGTTCTCCATACTTAATATACTATTATTTCGTACTACAAAAATTCCTTGATCCCCAATAGAATGCCCAACGAAAGTTAATGAAAGTTAATTAAACCATGTAAAGAAATGAGAAGTCCCAGAAGTAAACAATAAATTTGAAAATTTTCGTGAAACCCCTTTCTGGTAACATCCTTAAGCTCTGCCCTTTACAATTTATAAGGAAAGGATACGACGAATGAAGAAGACGAAAGGGACTCTACAATATGCAGTCACATTCCGTCTATTGGTCTATGAAAAATTAAAACGAAAGTTGATTCTGTGTACATACTTAAAATATGACTAAAATGAAAAATTACAGACAGCTTATGTTTCATCGTTGATTGAATACCCGGATTCGGGTATTATTCGGGCATAAATAAAATATAAATAAATACTTTTTTAATGCTAGGCAAAAATTCGACAAAATCGCATTTTTCGCATTGTTCGTGATTAAAAAACAACGCCGAAATATCTACAGAAAACAAAAATATAGGTTTGCTTACTAGATATAGGTAGATATAATCTGTAGATACAGTCTGGGCAGATTATCGGATAATAGGCCATTTTTGGGAAAAGTTATTTACCAGCAATTTTATTGCTGGAATCGAATCTCATTATTCTATCTATTAATAATATAGGTATGCAAAGTCCGCAGATAGTGCTACTTTTTTTATAATCAAAATGGCGCCCCAACTCGTGTTTTTTTTAATGGTTGCTCTATAACTCCAAATATTTTAACTTTACACCAAAAATACCCAAATAAAAATTCACCGTAATTAAATTCTGCATAGAGACATGTTTTTTCCGATTTATTTTATTTCGACGAAAATTTTCTTCGAAAATGCGGGTTTTTCCAACAAATTCTTTAATTTTCAACTAAAATTTTAGGTAAGTAATTAGTTATCAATAAATAAATAAATTAGTGGCATAAAAGCCCTTTTGGTCATCATCATTCTCTTTGCCTTATCCCTATGCGGGGTCGGCTTCCCTAATTGCATTTCTATCATTACAATTCTATCTTGGGTCATATCAATGTTAATCCCCTTTACCAACATGTCCTGCCTTATCGTCTCTCCCAGGTCTTCTTTGGTCTTCCTCTCCTACTCCTTCCAGGAATCTGCACCTCAGCTATTCTTCGTATTGGGTGATTAACGTCTCGACGTTGAACATGACCAAAACCATCTTAACCTATACTCTCTCATTTTGACATCAATTGGAGCCACACCTAGACTTCCCCTAATATACTCATTTCTAATTTTATCCTTCTTTGTCACTCCAGTCATCCACCTAAGCATTCTCATTTCCGCCACATGCATTCGTTGTTCCTCTTTCTTTTTCACTGCCCAACATTCAGTTCCGTACATCACAGCGGGTCTTATGGCTGTTTCATAGAATTTTCCCTTCAGCTTCATTGGAATTTTTCTGTCACACAACACACCACTCGCTTCTTTCGACTTCATCCATCCAGCCCTAATTCTACTGCATGCATCTCCATATATTTCTCCATTACTCTGTAATACCGATCCTAGGTACTTAAAACTATTGCTTTTCACAATCATTTCACCATCCAAATATACCATTTTATTTGTAGTAGCTCCATCTTTAAATTAACATTCCAAATACTCTGTTTTTGTCCTACTAAGTTTTAAACCTTTTTCCTCCAGTGCTTGTCTCCACTGTTCAAGTTTTTGTTCTAAGTCTCTTTCACTAATTCCTACTAACACGACATCATCAGCATACATTAAGCACCATGGAATGTTACCCTGTAGTTTCGCTGTTATCTGGTCCAAAACTAATGAGAATAAATAAGGACTAAGCACAGAGCCTTGGTGCAATCCTACTTTCACATGAAATTTATCAGTCTCCCACACCTGTCCTAACACTAGTCGTTACTCCCTCATACATATCCCTCACAATCTTTACATATTCACCAGGGACTCCTCTCTTATTGAGTGCACACCACAGAATCTCTCGAGGAACTCTATCATATGCTTTCTCAAGATCAATGAATACCATATGAGCGTTTGTTTCTTTACTCCTGTATTTTTCTATCAACTGCCTTATAATGAAAAAGTCATAAAAGCCCTTTTGGTATAGATTATATTTCCAGACGCCGATATAAATTGAATAAACAGTTTAGCAACAAATAAATTGTTGATTAACAATTTACGGTCGCTATAACAAGAATAATTATGATATATAAGAATAACTAAGATTTTTGTATAAAACGGCACTATACATATCTAACGTACTTTACGGAATTGAAATTTTATTATTAAAGCGGCCTCAGAAATATTTTTAAATTATAATAGTTATTTTCCTAACAAGTGCAGAAAGTTATACTTTTCCGCACGCGACTGCAGTTTGCCGAACGACGCGAAGCGGGAGTTCGGCAAGCAGTCGAGTGTGGAAAAGAGACTTTCTACAAGCGTTAGGAACAATATTTTTTCTACGAGTCTTTAAAAAATGACCAAATCCTTATCAATTAATTTAATTAATATGAAAATACATACACAAATTAATTCTTTGACAAGATTGTCAAAACCAAAGTTTCAGAATAATTGGTTAGCATGACGACGATCTTGGTTTCCATGACGACGATTCAAAACCACTGTTATTGTCTACTGATTTGACTTTCGAATATTATGCCAAAATTATTTTATTACATCGAATTCTCGCGTTAATTTCATTAAAACATGAACACAATAAGATATATTTGAAATAAATTAGTAAATCATATCTAAATATTAGTTTATTGCATGTATTATAATTACTTTAAGGCCATTTTAACATATCTAAATTAACACGCGTGCGGAAAAGTAAAACGCGTGCGGAAAAGTAAAACGCGTGCGGAAAAGTAACACGCGTGTGGAAAAGTAAAACTTTCTAAACTAAAATGCGTGCGCGAAAGTAGACATTTTTGCACGCTCGTAGAAAAACAATTTTTTAGCTTATAAACAAATAGAATATCTCGGCAAATATTAAATAAAATTAAATTATGAAAACGATATTGGAAAGAACGCGGCAGGACGCTTCTTTTAAAAGAATTACTTCTTTTAGACGCTTCTTTTAGAAGATAAATAATTACTTACCTAAAATTTTAGTTGAAAATTAAAGATTTTGATGGAAAACCCCGCATTTTCCGAGGAAAATTTTCGTCGAAGTAAATCAGGAAAAACATGTTTCTATGCAGAATTTAATTACGGTGAATTTTTATTTGGGTGTTTTTCGTGTAAAGGTAAAATCTTTGGAGTTATAGAGCAATAATTGAAAAAAATACGATTTGGGAGCGCCATTTTGTTTATAAAAAAAGTAGCACACTATCTGCGGACTTTTCATACCTATATTATAGAATCATAAGATATAGAATATTATATAGAATCATAAGATTCGATTCCAGCAATAAAATTGCTGGTAAATAACTTTTCGTTGTATTTTGCTAATTAGCCCAAAGTAATAAAGGAAAAACTCGCCAAATATATGGATATTGAACACGGTCTTAAACACGGTTAAATTTTGCTGATTTTCCTGAAGTATATAAATAAACAAAGTGGAATATTCCATACACTTTTATTTCTTAAAATATCTAAACTGATATTAATTAACAATGCTAATTTAAAACAAAACTATTTATAAATAAAGAAATGACTAAGAAAATTATTATTCCAATAAAAATTTTACTCAGTTTTTGCGACACAAAACAATTTCCTTTCACATATTTTTCTGAAAATAGGGACCCGGAGGATTTACCAAAATACTATCAATATTTCCACTATCGAAAACTCGTCGATTACATGAGTAATACCAATTATACGGAACACTAATTGGTAATCGATTTCGTAAACAAGGACATCCTGTTTTTTTCCGAAGAGAATCCATATTTTCATTACTAACAAAAAGTTGCAGCAAAGGTGACATGACTTGCAATAAACGTATCACTTACTCAGTCCTGATTATTTCAAGTTGACTTTCGGGACTCTTTGGTTTTATTATGGACCGTATAGACCAGGGCTTATCTGTAAAAAAACGTCAATTTTTGGATGTGCGAGGTGCCATTCGGATTTTTGCAGATAAAGTTAGGTGACAACTTCAACATTAATAATTGACTTATGCTCCTTCTCAAATATGCCCGGAACATTAATAAAAAAATTAAAATATTTAAAAATTTCGAAAAACATCGATTTTTTTCTACTTTCTTTGCTTATAACTTTAGAACGATTCATTTTGGAACAAAGTCGTAGCAAAATAAAATAAAGGTAATTGAATTTTGTATGATAAACGACTGGTTAAGAATGTCTTAAATTATTACCTTTTCTACAAAATAGCAATAAATTTACAATAAGGGGGCAAAATAAGCCTGTTTTTATTCAATGTTTTTCAACCACTTTGGTTGCACTTAAAACTTTCGTAATTCGCTTAGAAAATTCTTACAACATACTTAAATCGTTCACCAACATATTTCATTAAAATCGACATGATAGTTCAGAGAAATAAGGAAAAAAAATAGCCTGTTGGTGACACAACCCCCTCCAGGCCGAAACCAAATTTTTTGAGTAATATGGACATCTATAATAATAACCTATATATTTCCTGCAGCCGATTTTGATGATATACATAGTTATAAACAAATGAAGATCAAAAAACGGTAAATTTTCGCTTTTTTCGTCTATTACTAAGAAAATAGGTATTTTAAACAAATTTGAGAGTAAGAACCTCATAAACGGAATAAAAAAACTTCAATATGGCGTTTGCGTAATATGTCTATCCTTATTGGTTGCTTAGAAAATTGCAAAATAAATCATAAATTTTAAGTTTTTATAAATATTTATAACTTATCTAAAAATTAACTTAAAACCTTCTTATTACACGGAATGCTGAGACTTATGGTGCTTAATTCATACCCTAAATTTCGAAGAAATTGGTCAAATAGTTTAAAAGTTATTTAATTTGTTTTTCCCAAATTTATTTTTTTTGCAACACTCTAAGTCAGAAAATGATGAAGCTACAGTAATACTTTGAATAGTTTATGAAAGAAGGAAATTTAGAGTATTAATTTAATTAAAAAAAATTACAAAAAATAATTATAAATATTGCAAAATTATTTTGCAAAAACATGTGAATTAAATAAATAGGGGGGCTAACTTTGTCCCTAATTGTCCTAGGACAGTTGTTTTTCTTTCTAAATGTGTATAAAAATTCAGTCTTTCTAAATATGAAAAAATAATTTTTCTACAGGTAACGGTTAAAAAGTTATTCTAATTGTTTATAAGTAAGCAAAAAATCGACATGTTTTTTCAAAATAATTTTACACTGTTTAAAATTATTTTTTGTCATTTATTTTTAATAATGGTAATAGTATAAATGTTCTTCTTTCATAAACTGTCCGAAGTATGATTGTAGCCTCATAATTTTCTGACTTGTAGTGTTGCAAAAAAATGAATTTGGGATAAACAAATTAAATAACTTTTAAACTATTTGACCAATTGCTTTGAAATTTAAAATATAATTTACGTACAAGAAGTATCAGCATTCCGTGTAATAAGAAGGTTCTAAGTTAATTTTTACATAAGTTATGAATATTTTTAAGAACTCAAAATTTATGATTTATTTTGCAATTTTCTAAGCAACCAATAAGGATGGACATATTTAGCGAATGCTATATTGAAGTTTTTTATACGATTTATGAGTTTCTTACACTCAAATTTGTTTAAAGTGCTTAACTTTTTGGTAATAGACGATAAAAGCGAAAATTTAGCGTTTTTTGATCTTCATTTGTTTATAACTATGTATATCATCAAAATCGGCTGCAGGAAACATATAGGTTAATAATATAGATGTCCATACTACTCAAAAAATTTGGTTTCGGCCTGGAGGGGGATGTGTCACGAGAAAAATCTTATTTCTCTGGACTAATGAATATTTTGCAGAATTTTTTTGCAATCTAAATTTTGTTAAAATAGTTCAAATTTTTTCAAAACTTTCTGAACAAAAACTAGACCATTTAGAAGTTTGCTAACTTTCTTAGATGTAAAAAGTTTCTCTACCTATCTAACACACTTTACAAAATTAAAATCGGATTATGTAAGCGGCTTCAGCACTGTTTTAAAGTTATAAACAATTTTTTGGCTTATAAACAAATACAGTGAGGACGTTTGAGTTCGTATAAATTCATTTTCTCGAGAATAGACGGCTCTGGAGATAAATTCCGAAACAGGTTGATTTTTATTTTTAAATCCTAATTTTTTAGTATGTATATCATACTAGTGACGTCATTCATCTGGGCGCGATGACGTAATCGATGATTTTTTTAAATGAGAATTAGGTGCCGTGTGATAGATCAATCGGAAGGCTATTCAATTTTGTATTCACTAATATAAACATTACCATAATTAAAAATGAATAACCATTTTCAATTTCGTTGCAAAACGAAATTACAGTAGCACCATATTCTAGTCCAATCAGAGAATGCAGCAAGCACCTCTTGCTGCACTCTAGAGGTGCTTGCTGCACTCTCTGATTGGACCAGAATATGGTGCGGCTGTATTTTCGTTTTGCAACGAAATTGAAAATGGTTATTCATTTTTGATTCTGATTGGAGTACGAAGGGAACCATTCTCGTTGGAACTTTACCGCGCTGAGCAGATGGGACGTGAATTATAAATTGTAAAATTCCCTCATCTTCTTTAATCTCAGCATCCGTATGGCTTGCAAATTGTAGAAGCCTCGGAGGTGTAACCAGAGAAGGTTCCCATTGTTTTCAGTCTGTTGGGATGTAGAGTAACATTATGTTGTTTTATATGCCATTAGAGTGAAATCTTAGTCTTTTAAGTGTCTATTAACATAATTATTTATACAGTTTGAATTAATTTTTTTTTGAATTAAATTAATTCCAATATTTAGATTACGCCATCACACCCAGGTGGATGACGTCACTAGTATGATGTTTATGCCAAAAAATTATAATTTAAAAATAAAAATCGATCTGTTTCAGGATTTATCTCCAGAGTCGCCCATTCTCAAGAATATGAATTTATTCCAACTCAAACGTCCTCACTGTATTTGTTTATATGACAAAACATTGTTTATAATTTTAAAACAGCGCTGATGCCGCTTAAATAATCCGATTTTAATTCTGTAAAGTGTATTAGATAGGTAGAGAGTCTCTTTATATGTAAAAAAATTAGCAAACTTCTAAATGGTCTACTTTTTTTTTCAGAAAGTTTATAAAAACTTTGAACTTTTTAAAAAAAAAATTAGATTTTAAAATTATTATACAAAATCTATTAAGTCGATTTTAATTAAATTTGGTGGACGGTTTAAGTGTGTTGTAAGAATTTTTTAAACGAATTACGAAGGTTCTAAGTGCAACCAAAGTGGTTGAAAAACATTGAATAAGAACAGTCTTTTTTGCTCCCTTATTTTCTATTTATTGCTATTTTGCAAAAAGGGTAATAATATAAGACATTTTAAACCAGTCGTATATTATACAAAATCCAATTATATTTATTTTCTTTTTCTACGACTTCGTTCCAAAATGAATCGTTGTAAAGTTATAGGCAATGAAAGTAGAAAAAAATCGATATTTTTCGAAATTTTTAAATTATTTAATTTTTTTATTAATGTTCCGGGCAGCATATTTACAGATGCTTGCGTGTGTAGACACCAAGGTGTTGAAATCAGTTAGGGTTTGGAAAAACAGTACATTTACACATGCTAGCGCGTGTTGACACCACGGTGTTGACATCAGTTAGGGTTTGGAAAAACAGTACGTTTACAGAAGCTAGCGTGTGTTGACACTAGGGTGATGATACAGTAGGGTTTGGAAAAACAGTACAGTTACAAATACTAGCAGATTTGGACACCAGAGTGTTGAATCCAGCTAGCTTTTTTAGTAATTAATATACATGCATAAATGCTAACGGCTATTGACTTTGATTTTATATAACTACTGCTGTGGAAAAATATTTAAGTGATTTAGGTATTAGTAAATAATTAAACGTTGCTGGGATATAAACAATAATATATTAACACAAAAGAACAACATAAAAATAATGTTGCTCTGAAGCTATTTGCTTGTGGAATTTTTATAATTAACTATTTAGATGGGAAATAAGCCACAATTAAATTGAAAAAAATAATTTTATTAACGTTTCGATGCCCAAATCGGGTGTCGTTGTCAAAATAAAAAATTCTACTACAGGGTGTTTGGTAAAGAATGGGATATAGCTTAACCTCAGGTTCCTGAGGTTAAAATAGGCCGATTTAAGCTAACTTACCTTAGTACAAAGTTTACAATAACCGAGATACAGGATGTCAAAGTTAAACTTTTTTTTTATTTATTATTGAATATTTCCTGACAGGTATTAGATGTCAACACGAAATTTGGTATGTGGGGGTTTTTCGGGACGAGAAAACTAAATTCCCTACCAAAAGTTATGTGTTATCCAGAGGGCGCCACATACGCCTTTCAGCACTTATTTAATACGTTCCATTTTGTTTATCCGTCACTCAGTATAATTTTGACATTAAAATTTGTATTCCCCTATTAGTTTTACTTAAAAAAGGTATACCTCTTTCATCTCCCTAAACTCAACCGTTTACGAGATAAACGCATTTCAAATCTGCGGTGCAACATAATTTTTAGCATAATATCATTGTAGTTACACCAGAAAAATAACTTAAAACCATAAAATTATCCAAAAATGTATCGCAAATTTCTTCAAATCGAATTTGCGATGCAATGCCATTAATTTGAGAACTGGCACAATTATTATGGTTTTAAGATATTTTTCGGGTGTAACTACAATGATATTATGCTAAAAATGATGGTGTATCGCAGATTTAAAATGCGTTTATCTCGAAAACGGTTGAGTTTAGAGAGATGAAAGAAGTATAGCTTTTTTAAGTAAAACTAATAGGAGAATAAAAATGTTAATGTCAAAATTATACAGAGTGAGGGATAAAAAAATTTAACGTAATAAATAAGTGCTGAAAGGCTTATGTGGCGCCCTCTGGGCAATACATAATTTTTGGTAGGGAATTTAGTTTTCTCGACCCAAAAAAAAACCCACGTACAAAATTTCATGTTATTATCTCATATCTGTCAGGAAATATTCAATAATAAATAAAAAAAAAGTTTAACCTTGACACCCTGTATCTCGGTTATTATAAACTTTGTACTAATATAAGTTAGCTTAAATCGGCCTATTTTAACCTCAGGAACCTGAGGTTAAGATATGGCCCATTCTTTACCAAACACCCTGTATATTAAACAAAAATGTTGTTGCTTAGTAAAAAATTCTACTAATAATTTTATTAATCTGGCTCATTTATATTGGCAATTCATACATATAAATTCATTTTAAAGTATTTTTCACTAAACAACAACATTTTTTATTAGGTTGAAAAACTTAGTCTTTTAATTAGCAGATGCCGCTAGGCACCTACTACCATCTCGTCAGTTGCGGTGGGAGATGGATATGTCGAAGATTTTTGCCTGGGCCAGAGAAAAGCAGCCTATGCAGTCTCTGATGAACCTCTAACAAGAGGTGAAATCGTCGATAAGAGTGCTGGCTGCACTCTCTGATCTGGGTAAAAATTAAGACAGTTTTGGTTTCGCACCGCAACTGAATGAATAAAAATGGTATACATTTTTATTTTTAACAACATTTTTGTTTAATTTAGTAGTACGTATTTTGTATTTTGACAACGACACCCGATTTGGGCGTCGAAACGTTAATAAAATTATTTTTTTTAATTTAATTGTGGCTTATTTCCCATCTAAATAGTTAATTATAAATCTGCCACAAGCGCATAGCTTCAAAACAACATTATTTTTTATGTTGTTTTTTGTGTTAATATATTATTGTTTATATCCCAACAACGTTTAATTATTTATTAATACCTAAATCACTTAAATATTTTTCCACAACAGTAGGTATATAAAATCAAAGTCAATAGCCGTTAGCATCTATGCATGTATAACCACTAAAAAAGCTAGCTGGTTTCAACACTCTGGTGTCCAAATCTATTAGTATTTGTAAATGTACTGTTTTTACAAACCCTAACTGATTTCAACACCCTAGTGTCAACACACGCTAGCGTCTGTAAACGTACTGTTTTTCCAAACCCTAACTGGTTTCAACACCGTGGTGTCATCACGCGCTAGCATCTGTAAATGTACCGTTTCTCCAAACCCTAACTGATTTCAACACCCTGGTGTCTACACACGCAAGCATCTGTAAATATGCTTCCGGGCATATTTGAGAAGGAGCATAAGTCAATTATTATTAACGACTACTACTACTACATTGTTTGATTTGCTTGTCTGGATAATGATCAGAAGAAATGCGTACAATGTGCTTCCCCGTTTAGGATTTTGTCCTCTTCAGGGTTTGTGGTGAATGTTTGGTGTTGGCAGCAAAAGCAAACAGTCCGAAAAACACACTGGGGCAAGCGCCGTGTCCTGGTGTTCTTGGATCCTTGGTTATGCCGGACGGTGGTGTCCAGAAGGCTAAGAAGTCAACAGAGAAGAAAGTTTGATGGATTGTTGTTGGTTCCATAGACATTTACGTGTACTGTCCGTGCTTTGCTCTCGACCAATCTCCCTAGAAACCATTGTACAACGACAGGCAAGCCTGCGTCCCTCGTCGGCGGTCAGGAGGTGGCTTTGAGCGCAGCGTGGACAGTGAGCGTTCGAGTGGAGAAAATAGTTGCGGCTATTTTCTTGGGACGAACAGGTATAATTGTGCAATGAAGTTGGGAAACCGCAAAAAACCAACTTCTCCCTGTTCGGGGTAAGGAAGAGGAAATGTTAGAGGTGGGTACGGTAGGCTAACGGGGTAGCCTCAAGGATGTTTTCGTACTCTACCGGGAGTTCGTCAATGCATGTTTGCATTAGAGCGGACGGTACGTGAATCTTTTTGCGTTTGGGCTTTCGGTAGAGTACGTGGCCGGAAGATGAACAGGAACATTTGAGAGATTCTTGTGTGTGGGAAGGGGGGTCGTTGATTACTTTGATTGTGAAGTTCCTGTTCAGAGAGTTTATTCTCTCGGTGATTTTGGGGATGTTCGAGATGTTATGGATTTCGTTTGAGGGATATCGCCAGTGCTCATAGTTACATCTACGCAAGACTCTGCGCTCTGTCCTCAACAACCTCTCTTGTTTTTGTCTTGAGCAAAGAGAGTAGATACATGATTTGTACTCCATGACGGGTCGAATAAAGGTCTTGTAAGTGTGAATGAGAGTCTTCTTGTGTGTCTTGCCAATTTTTCCCGAGAGAGCGTTGAGAAGTCTGGCCCTGTTCCTTACCCTATCTAAAGTTGCCTTTAGATCTGCGTCCCAGTTGAGAGTCCTGGTAAACAGTACTCCCAAGTAGTTCACAGTCGGGCTAACAACAAGCCTTTCTCCCAACAAACTCAGAGGATATTGGTCGTCTTCATTGCGAATGATTCTATTTGACACAGAAGGGGCGCGAAACACAATTGTTGTTGTTTTGTTCGCGTTGAGCGTGACTCTCCACTTACAACACCATTCGCCGACGCCGTCCAACAGAGCCTGGGCTCTTCTGAAGAGGAGTCTTGGGTTGTATCGAGAGGTAGTTGAGAGCAGAGTCGTGTCGTCTGCATAGAGAAACAGCCGAGTACCTGGGATATTTTGGTTAGTGATGTCGCTGTTGTAGATGATGTACAACAGCGGCGCTAGGACTGAACCCTGGGGAACTCCAGCTTGTGGAGTGAAGGGGGTGGACTTTTGATCGCATATTTTCACTCTGACAGTACGGTTGTGGAGGTAGGAGTGTACAATTTTGGTAAATTGCAATGGTAGCCCGATGTCCAGAAGTTTCCGAACAAGCCCGTCGTGCCAGACCTGGTCGAAAGCCTTCTGCACATCCAGAAATGTGGCTATGGCGAATGAACCATCGTTGATGGTTTGAGTAACTTTGGTAGTGAAATCTATTAATGCATGTTTTGTAGATTTACCTGACTGGAATCCATATTGGAATTTTGGAATGATATTGTGATTTTCGAGAAAGTCATTGAGCCTCTCTTTTAAGATTAGCTCAAGGACTTTACCCAGAGTGTTGATTAGTGAGATTGGTCTATAGGATTCCACGTCGGTTGGGGGTTTGCCTTTTTTCAAAAGCATGATGGTGTTGGCCACTTTCCAAGGAGTAGGAAAGTGGCTGTTTTTGAGACATGCATTGAATATTTTAGTTAGAAGAGGAATGATACTCTCTGGAAGTTTTTTGAGGCACCTTCGGTTGATGCCATCAGGTCCGGGAGCGCTGTTTTTGCCGATTTGGCAAAAGCTCTCCGTTTCCCTGTCGGTGAGGGGGTCCATGATAGGATCATAGACTGGAATGTAGTGGTTGAGAGTAACATTTACTATGTATTCTGTGTTGAATTTAAATATGCGATCAAAGTTCGGGTTATCTGGCGTTTGAAAATTGTTTTGAAGCGAATTTCTGAATGCTTCGGCTTTCCCTTCTGGGGAATTGACTATGTGATTGTTGACCAACAGATGAGATGGTTGAGATAATTTTTGTTTTGTTAGGACTTTGAATTTTTGCCAGAATTTACCTCCGTCTCTGTAGTCCAGTTTTGAGGTAGCATCTTCCCATCGGCGAGCCGTTAGGACAGATATCTCCCTCTTTATCCTGGCACAGATCCGGTTGTACTCTGTTTTGATTAGTGGGTTTCTGTTGGCCTTGTATTGACGTAGAAGACGTCGTTTTTGTTGAATTTTGGCAATGATGTATTGTGGAAGTGCCGGTGATGTATAAGTTATTTGTTTGAGTGGAATTGCGTGCGTGATCGCCTCAGTGATGAGGTTCTCGATATTGGTTGCACTGGTGTCGATACTATCGTTAGTATCGAGTTCGCCTAACATAGGAAGATTTTGTGTGATGAAGTTTTGGAATTCAGTCCAGTTAGCGTGACGATAGTCTCTTATAGATCTTGGAGGGTTTGGTTGTTTTGGAATGAGTATGTCGGTGTCGACAAGAAGAGGTAGGTGGTCTGACGTTATCGAATCGCCTATGTGGCATCTATCCCCGAACCGATCCAGAATGTTACTAGTAACTAGGATGTGGTCGACAATAGAGGCCCCATTGGCGTTCAAAAACGTGAATTCAGTGTTGGTGATTCGAGAGATTGGAAGGTCTAGTAGTAAATCCGTGAGGCGGATGCCTTCTGGGTTTTGACGGTGATCACCAAACTGAGTGTGTCTACAATTCAGATCGCCCATCAACACGGCCTTGCCGAGCCTTGAAAAATACTCTAGCAAATGCCTGTTGAGTGGTTGATCCGGGTGTTTGTAGTAAGAGACTATCGTGAGGGTTTCGTTGTTGGGGATGTGCACGTCAACTGCCAGGAAGTCCACATCTGGTGGACGAAAATTTTGTGGGAATGTATGTATGCTGTATGGTATTCCGTGTTTAACGAGAATACCATTCCCGCGTGAAACCTGACAGCGGCTTCGATGGATGATCGAATATCCTGCGAAGTGTGGATCGCTTTTCGACAGAGTATCTGTGAGTGCAAGGATTTGAATGTTATGCTTCGACAGGATATTCTTGATGAGGGGTCTCTTTTTGGAGAGACCCTGACAGTTAACTGCACCTAGGGTGAAATCCATAAAAGGGGGGGTTTAGTTGTTCGGGCTGAAGGCCAGTTTGATCTGGTTGCCATGTCCATGGATCACGGTTGAGTGATCGTAGATCTGGCTGACCAGGTTAGCTGTGATTGTAGCTATTTGTTCCCTGAGTTCAGGCATCAAGTTCAACAAAAGCGTTGTTTGAATCAGTATGATGTTTTGCGTCTCCAAAGGCATAGCGTGTGGTGGAAATGATCTTTCAACCATGAGAGGTTGAATTTCTTGGGCGGAGGATGGGACTGTGTGTCTGTCGGGACACTTGTTTGAATATGCAGGGTGGTCACCGCTGCAATTCGGGCATTTGGGTTGCTCAGGGGTTTGGCAGGCACTTGATTTGTGGTTGCCGCCGCAGTGAGGACAGACGAAAGCTTTTTCACGGCATTCGTCGATGTTGTGCCCGTTCATGCAGCATTTGCTGCAGTACTTCGGGGTTGGACGTACGGGATCGGAGCTGTGTGGGAGCTCGACGTTGTAAATTGTACCGTCGAAAGAAATGCCCCGGCTCAGTGCTTGTGTATATTTTTCCTGGGAATTGGTCACCACCTTGACCACCAAAGAGTCTCGCCCAAGCCTGTGGGATTTTACTCGCCACAGTCTGACGACTGGGAAGTCCTGTTCGGTGAGCAAAGCGGTGATCTCATCCTCGGAGTAGTCGGTTTCGACGCCGGTAATGCAGAGGAGGTATGTCGGAGAGTTGTTGGAATTGGATTGATTCCTGGTACGGCTTGTGACCGTAATCATTGTCTGGCCTGTGGCTTTACGGATAGTGGTTTCGATTTCCTCTGCATTTAGTGAATTGAATAATCGCATGTGAGCGATACCGTGGGAAAGGACTTTCATAGAGTGGATTTTATTATTTAGAAGGGGGGTGGCGTTCAGTTGACGATAGAATGTTCGTTGCACGCAAAGGTCCGTTGGAAGGTCCTTAATTAAATATTCGTAGATCTTAGGGTTGTTCATGGAGTTGACTACGTTGGGATTGCGTGGGCGGGTGCTTGCTGCGGCAGCGTTGGCATATGATTTGCGTTGTCTTCTTTGGAAGACGAAGTCAGACGAATTGTTTTGAGCATTGTTTGGAGTTTGATTTGATTGTTGGGCTTGGTTTGTGGCTGTTTGTTGTGATGTTTGTGAAGAAGATTGAGTAGATGTTTGTTTAGAAGTTTGGTTTGATGTTTGAGATGATTGTGTGTGAGAAGAAGTTTTGGGACGTGAAGAAGTGCGATGTTGTGATTTTGAGCGGTGAGAAGATGATGCTGATTTGGATCGTTGATTTGACGTTTCGGATGATTGTTTAGATTTTACCTTTGGAGTTGCGCCTTGCTTGATGTATTCCCTTGCTGCCTGAAGCTCACGGTACTCAGTATCGTACTTCAACAGCATGGGGTTCTCGGGGTCTTCCGCTCTCATGCGACGATAGCTCTGCCTAAACCTCGCCTGTGCCATAGCCAGGTCTGCATTTTCTTTAGCCAGATCCATCTCCGCCTGAGAGCGATTGTATTCGTTAGGGGGTGGTTTTTTGCCTTCTTCCTTAAGGCTAGAGTATTGGTTGGACGTTTCGACATTTTCCTTGGTCGTCCGTGAACGGAGCGACCGGGTGGAATCGGATGATCTATCTCGGATAGACATGTCGTGCTTGGTTTGGATGTCGGTTCAGCGAGTAGGAGGGCACCCCAGCCTCAGGGTGTTCTGGGGGGTAAACCCCAGGGATAAAGATGGCTTGTCCTATCCCTCCTAGCCTTTCCGATATTTGACAGTGACTATACTACCTGTGAAATTGTGCAGTTTACCCTGCTGTTATTTGGTCCCTCGTTGAAAGCCTTTTTCAAAATTAGTTTGTTCCCCATACTGGCACTTGTTCTTGCAGCCGTGCGTGAACGCTGGGTAGAGTTCGGGGCGAGTGTATTGCACTCGAGCCCGGGGCCAGAGTATTCCTCTGAAACCCCACTATCCGTCTACCTTTTGTTTACACGGCCAAGCGTCGTTGGTTTTTCGGTGGGTCCAAACTAATTCCTTGGGGCTAACCGTGCTCTGCAATCTTCAGCAATTGATGCTCTCAAACTTCTCGCTGTTCGTCGTTATGAGTAGGGTGTGCAAGCAGTGACCTTACTACTCGACGTCCGAATCGAGAATGATTATTAACGAAGTTATCGCCTAACTTTATCTGCAAAAATCCGAATGCCACCTCCCACATCCACCTCAAAACAGATCCGCCCTGGTCTAGTAAGAAAACATTTAACTCAATATTGTGAGGTCGCTCCCTTATGAAAAAAATGTCTGATTCGGTTTCTTTGCTGATTCCTGTTCAAAAATGTCCCCTTTAAACAAATCAGAAGGGTACCGGACGAATTTTTTGGGCAGATATTGTTTAAACATTTTTTTTAATAAATTTAAAAGAACACCTTTTTTACTCCGAAAAATATCGTTTTCGGTATTTAGACCTTGGGCTCACACTTAAAAAAATGATGATTACTTCCCTCATGAGACTTCGTTTATTCAGTTATTCATGTTGTGGTGGACAACTCTTCTAAAACGAAAAAGGACCCCGCACAAACCTTATGGAAAATAGGTCCCAGTGGATTTCGTTCATACTTTGGGAAAATACTCTTTGAAGCATTCTAATAAAAAGTTCTTATGGGCACAACTCAATTGTATGAAGGATTTTCAAGATATAGAAGCCCAAACTCGTAAAATTATAAGATTTACGGGGTATTCCAATTCCGTGAGTTACTGGTTATTTGGCAACATATAGAAGTTTGGATCAAGAAAAAGTACTAGTAGTCTAGGATTTTTTCCTGGCTATCCAATGGCAACCTTTACTTTGGCCTTGACCTTCAACGGACGTCATCTTCTAGAGTTTCGAGTGTTTAAGGCATTAAATTGATATAAACAGATTACTCATGGGTTTTTGGGATCGAAAAACACGAATATGCCATCAGAATTGACCCCCGGATGACGTGGTGGTCAGGGCCACTGCAAGGGACGTCATCTTCTAGAGTTTCGATGGTTTTCGGCATCTAATTGATGCAAATGGATTACTGGAGGGTTTTTTGAGGTCGCTAAACACGAATATGCCACCAGAAACGACTCCCGGAGCACCTGGTTTCCAAGGTAAATGAAAGAGGCTCCTGGAATTTCAAGGGTCTTTTGTACTACATTGATGCAAACGGATTACTCATAGCTTTTTGGAGCTGCTGAACACGAGTACCCCATCAGAACAGACATCGGAGTACCTGGTGCCAAAGGCATGTCATGCTTTGTAGATTCGACAGCTTTCGGTACTAAATTAATGTAAACTGATTACTCACAGGTTTTTGGGGCTGCTGAACATGAATTCGATATCATATCCGATCCACGGAGCACCTGGTGCCTAAGGCAGGTCTTCTTCTGGAGTTTCGACAGGTTTTTGCATTAAATTGATGCAGATGGGTACTACTCATTAGTTTTTGGGGTTGCTAAACATAAATACGCCATCAGAACAGACACCGGGGTACCTGGTGTCTAAGGCACATCATCTTCCGGGGTTTCAAGAGTTTTCGGTACTAAATTGATGCAAGCAGATTACTCTTGTGCTTTGGGATTGCTGAACACGAATATGACTTAGATAAAAGACTCTGGAGTATCTAGTGGCCATGATGAATACCACTATCAAAATAGAATGTAGTAAATCGATATTAAAATAAATGAAGGAAAACATTGTCAGACATTCGAGTATGAGCGATACGAGACGAGCCTCCTAGCAGCGAGTTTCGTATAGAGTACGAGCTTCATAATGATAATTAAATGCAAGTTGTATACACGATTTTTTCTATGATAATTCACAACAAAAAATATATTCAAATTTATTTATTTTGTAGCGCAGACAAATTAAGTGGTTTGTCAGTTTGTTCACATATTTAGAACTGTCAAAGCTTATATATTTGACTCGCCATGGTCACTGCGCGTGTGCCACTTTCATCGCGAATGCCATATCTCGATTCTATTAGTTAAAAATCTGTATCGTAATGAAAATCTATATCATAATGAAGTTCATTATGATACAGGTAGTATGAGAATAGAAAAAATAATAGTTTACATATAATGTAAGTTTTCAAGGCTGCGAAAATACGTATTTTCGCATTTTTTAGATTTTTAGATCGCTTAGATCGGTTAGAACTCGAAAATTATTAAATTTTGAGAAAATGAAAACATACGTTTTTTGGAAATGGCCCAAAAAACCTAAAAATAATATCTTCCGGAGTAAACACAGCTGATTTTATGAATTTGTATAAAAACTTGTTTAAACAATTTCTGCCCAAACATTTCGCCCGGCACCCGTCTGATTTGTTTTGAGGGTACCAAAGGGGACATTTTTGAAGAGGAATTCATAAAGAAACTGAATCAGAAATTTTTTCAGACGGGACCGGCCTCACAACGTGAACTATAATCGATTTTGTAAATAACGACATCCTGTTTTTTCCGAAGAGAATCCATATTTTCATTACTAACAAAAAGTTGCAGCAAAGGTGCCATGACTTGCAATAAACATATAACTTACTCAGTGCTGATTATTTCAAGTTGACTTTCGGGACTCTTTGGTTTTATTATGGGCCGTAAGAAAACATTTGTGGTTTTCTAAATCGTTTAGTAACTATTAGATTTCAGCTTTTAATAAGTTATGATTTATGGGTTATTGTGTATAAGCTGAAAATATATTATGTAAATGTTGGTCTTTATTAATGGATTTACCATTACCGACACCTACAATTACTTACGTGCATTTTTCACCGGAAATGCCTTATAAGTTGACGCAGGTTTTTTATATTAACGTGACCACACGATCCAGGTTACGTAGGTATTTTCAAATTTACATTAATATTGGTGAAGGACAGACAAAAATAACCTATTTGCATTATTTTTTCTAGATTTCACATTTTTTAAAATATTTTTGTTTTTTCCTCATTAAGATTCTTAGAACTATTCGCTTCTAAGACTCCCTCAAACATTTGCCATTTTTATTTCTACAAAACATTGTGCTTTCATTGTGTGGTGTCTTTTTACTCCTTGATAAAAATTTATTTTTGGACATAGTTGTCTTCTAAGTATTATTTCTATTTGTTTTCAGTAATTTTCTTTTCTGTTCCCTGCATAATCGTTTATCTTCTCTCCTTTTGGCTTTATAATGCTTTTTACTTTCTTCTGTAATGCTTCTAATATTTTCCGTTTTTGCGTTGTTCTCTGAGCTATGGTTCTTTTGCAGTCCTCATTAGACCAATGTTCCCTTTTTCTTTTTTCTGCTTTCCAACGTTAAGCTCTGCCACTTTTATCATGGCTGTTTGTATACTTCGTCTAACTTCCTCGGGATTTTTTCCAATCTTTTGTTTATTTCTTTCTCTGTTCTACTTTGCTACCACTTTATCTTGTATATTATACCATACTTGGTATTTCTCCTTTTCTTGATTGTTTGGGAATTTCTTGCTTATATTAAGGTTGTTTACTGCCAGTATACAGTCACTGTCAGCATCTGCTGCTCTGTAGCTTCTACAATCAGTCACAGATCTATTGTGTTTTCTTCCGAAGAGAACATGGTCTATTTAGTGGAGTAGTGTTAACCTGAACCTCTTCCATAAGGAGAGATCTAAGTTATTTTATGTAAATCTGTTTTTATTATTATTATCCCGGTTTTTTTCATATACTTCTCTGCCTACCGGTTCCTAGTTTCCATTTTCGTCGGTCGTTCCAATCGCCAGGGTGAATATTCCTTTCCGACATTGCCTTCTGAACTTCACCTAGCCAGGATTGTTTCGACCTTCCTCTCTTCCTTCTTATCCTTGGCATCCATTTTAAAATTTGTTTTGACCATGTTACATGATCATAGCAGGTCAGTTGTCTTATTTGAATCTTATCTATTATAATATAGTTGACTTGACTCGCATGCACCCGTGAGTCAACAAATATTGGAGGACTACTGCCAAATCGGCAACTCCAATGCACCAGGTCCTGACAACATAAACAGGAACTGCGTAAAACACCTTCCACCGAGCGTCACGCAATACATGACGAGCATAGTCAACGCCTCTCCAACACTCTGCCACTTTCCAAAAGCTTGGAAAGTAGTCCATACTATCATGCTCCAAAAAAAAGGACAAACCCAAGACAAATTTAAACTCTTATAGGCCGATTTCTCTTCTTAGCGTTCTTGGTAAGGTCTTCGAGAGGATCCTCAAGGAGAGAATCGTCGACTTTACCACCGAAAATAATATCATTCCCTCTTACCAATTCGGCTGTCTCTCCACAAACACGGCGTTGACAGAAATCGTCACACATATCACACAAAACCTTAACGATAAAAAACTAGCTCTTGGCATTTTCCTAGACGTTCAAAAAGCCTTTGACCAGGTCTGACACGCCGGCCTGACAAAGATACTGTTGAACGCCGGTATACCCATTCCATTTATCAAACTCATGTACTCTTATCTCTCTGATCGTACCGTTATAGTTAAAGTTAGAGATCTGCTGTCTACATCCTTTGCTCCATCAGCTGGAGTACCACAAGGTTCCGTGTTGGCACCCATACTCTACACTATATACAACAGCGACTTCCCTAACCCTAGAACCACACACACATTAACCTTACTGTACGCCGACGACACTGCGCTAGTAACTACATCACGAAACGTCCACGTTTTGAATAGGTGGGCTCAAAATCACCTTAACACCGTCGAAAGATGGTGTGGAAGATGGCAAGTGACACTTAATCCAAACAAAACACAAACCATACTCTTTAGACATCACGACCTCAGTGGACACACCAAACGCAACGCAGAAGGAAGGATCGATCTGGAGCTGCGGGGTGAAAGATTACAGCTCTGTGATCAGATCGAGTACCTCGGCGTCGTCTTTGACAGGACGCTGAGATGGTACAATGATCTGACTGAATCCCGTAACAAGGTTAAGCGGAGGGTTAGTCTGCTCAACAGCCTCTGTGGTCGATTCGGTCGGACGCATAAACACACATTAACACACACATACCAAACATTTATACGACCGGTAATTGTATACAAGGCAAACATCTATACACTACTAGATAGACACAACACCGAAAGACTACTAGCGACAGAACGCAGCATACTCCGTAAAGTGAACTACGAACGAAGAGACTACCCATCACGACTAATACACCGTCTAGCAAGAATTCAACCCTTAAATGACAGACTCTCCTCTCTGAGCAGGAGTTTTACTACAAAAATCATCAACGGCCAAAACGTCAGAGCCAAAAATGACCTTAAAACTACCTGCTCATCGTTTGGCAATGTATTCATCAGAAAACCTAAACGAAAACTACCGACCACACCTACCGACAAAATTGCTGACCCTTGCCAGCACAAACGACATCCCTGATGAACACATTGATATCTTGGAGGCAACTCCTCTTTATTTTAGAGTCAACCGTTAGCTAACTAGCTCACTTAGAGCTTTGCCTCGGACAGGGAGAGTTCAGTTTTCTGTGGTTTCCCGTTCTCACTTGCTAAATTATACCTGTCCCTAGGGAGGATACAGCTACAGCTGCCCTCAACGCGAACTATTATCTAACACAGGGGTGTCAAACTCAATTTTGCAGAGGGCCATATATTAAATTCAGAATGTGTCGGCGGGCCAGATTCAAATAAAAAAAAATGTACTGAATTATTATAACATTTTATTTAATAGTATACTTATAATATACGGTTGTTAAAAATCATATCAAAGTTATAAAAGAGGGTAATTATTTTGAGCTCGAGGATCCAGATACCTGACTTCTCTTGTTTTTGACAAGCTCATTGATGTCAGGTATCATATTCGTTGTATTTATTTTAAGAATTGATTGGAGATGTTCATTTGTAAGTCTTGTGCGATGTTTGTTCTTATTTATTTTCATGACGGAAAACATCTGCTCACATAAATAGGTGCTACCAAACATGCACAGAATGCGTGCTGCATGCTTTTTTAATTCCGGGTAGTTATCCAAACTCTTGAAATATTGTGTATAAAATGTAAGTGCGTTAACCTCTTTAAATTTTTCTTTCAAAATACTGTCCGATTGAAGATCTATCAACTCCATTTGCAAATGAACTGGTGCCTGTGAAGCTTCAAAATTGAATGGATTGTTGAAAATTGGGAATTCCATTTCATTCATTTTGTGGAAGTCTTCAAAACGATTGTTGAATTCCGTGATAAGATTTTGCAGAAGTTGAGAATATTGATCCAATTTTTTTTGATCCACTGTGCCAAATGATTTTAAATGAGGGAAATGATCCAAAGTTTGATTTTTTACCTGATTTTCCCACAGCCTCAACTTTGTTTCAAAGGCTTGAATACATGAGTACATTTGAGTGACAATCAGATTTTTACCCTGTAACTTTACATTCAGATCAGTCAAGTGTTTATTCATATCTACCAAAAAGGCACAATCGACCCACCAGTCATTGTCATAATCAATTGGGTTGCCTTTTTCTAACACGAAAGCTTGAATAGGGTCACGTAATGCAAAAAATCTTTCTAAAACTACTCCTCGACTGAGCCAACGAACTTCGGTGAAATAAGGGACATCAGAAAACTTTTCGTCCAAATCTTGTAAAAACTGCCTGAACTGTCGGTGATTTAGTCCTCTGCTCCTTATAAAATTTACTATTTTAATTATAGGTTGCATGACATGGTCCATTTTTAAATGTTTGGATGCCAATGATTCCTGGTGAATTATACAGTGAAATCCCACAAAATTTCCTGATGTTTTCTGTTTTAATTTAGTTACAACGCCCGAATGTTGGCCAACCATGGCAGGAGCGCCATCCGTAGTTGTGCTGCTAAGTATATTCCAATCGAGTCCATATTCTGCCATCAAATGCTCCAATGCAGAATAAATATCATTTGCTGTTGTAGTACCTGTCAATGGAACGCACTTTAATAGTTCTTCAGTTATTTCAAAGTTACTGTTAATACCTCGTATAAAAACAGCAAGTTGAGCTGTATCAACAGTATCAGTGCTCTCATCAACAGCCAGTGAAAAGTTTGTAAATTCCTTAATTTTCTCCTTCAGTTGAAGAACCAAATTTTGAGATAAATCATTTATTCTTGAAGCAACAGTGTTTCTTGACAGCGAAATATTTTGAATTATTGACTTTTGAAATGGAAATGAAACATCGGCAACTTTCAACATACAGTCTTTAATAAAATCACCATCAGTGAAAGGTTTTGATCTCTTCGCGATTTCTAATGCAATAATAAAACTTGATTTCAGGGCATCTTCGCTCTCAGTATTAGCTTTAGTAAACATCGATTGTTGACCTTGAAGTTTAGATTTTAAAGATGACAATCTGTCCATTCTTATTTTTTCAGTGTAACAATCGAATTTTGATTTATGATTCGTATCATAGTGTCTCTTCAAGTTAAACTCCTTACAAACAGCAACTGTTTGATTGCAAATCAAACACAGTGGTTTACCTTTCCATTCTATGAAAAAATATGCATTTTCCCATTTAGACTGAAAAACTCTACGTTCACTATCAACTTTACGTTTTTGTGACATTATGCCGAAATCGTAACAAATACGGAACTCGACACAATTATGGATATCGCACACGCACGACACAAACAAATGTACAATACCTTCTCAACCACTACTTCGCAACTGACTCACGTGACACGTCGACGCACTTCTTTTATATCGATAAGGAAGGTTCTAGTCTAGACTCGAAGCGCATGGAAGATTCTATTGTTCTCAACAAAAATAATAGGGTGTTTCCGCTAAGAGATGGTGTTACTGTCTATCTCTCTCGCTTGTCTAGACACGCGCTGCCTTTGAAATGACTTATAAATGTAGTGTAGTGTACGCATTTTAAAACTTCCGTAGAGCAATCGAGTGAAGTCTAAAAGCTCTAAAAAATTCGCGGGCCGTATTGGTATGGCCCGGGGGCCGGATGCGGCCCGCGGGCCTTATCTTTGACATGACTGATCTAACACATTAAATTCAAATTTTAATAAATTTCATATAGATTATACATAGTCAATAAATTCACTTCAATAAACATAGTAAGATTAACTTTCATATTTATAGTAACTTAACTTTAAAAATTTTCATATTACATTTGCATAATGATTCGGTTTTAGCTTCAAAATTCTGAAAAGAACCGTAGCACAACTTTCTCCTCTGACGAATCTGGCTCAGCAACCCCCAGTGCAGATCCACCAACGGCCCAGATTATCACCAGTGGTACTATGAACGACACAACTGTGCATCTAGATAAGATACGTTCTGAAGAGGTGTTAAATCACATAAAACAGGACAAACCCAGACCCAAAAATAAAAATCAACAAAGCAACCACAATCCAACAGCGACACTCGCATGCTATGTCTAATTTGGTTATTTTGTATTCTTTCAAGCCTTGATTTTCTAGCTGGTCCTCTCCAAAACTTCATTTGCAACGAAAGTTGTTCCAAGGATTTAGAAATTGCCATGTTTCGCATCCATAGGGCACTATACTTTTAAAGATGGAGTTAAAGATGAAATGTTGTCTTTGAATTGATAGTATTTGAAAGTCAGTCACTATGCAGTTTATTCTCTCTACCATAAAACTCATCCCCAGCGAAAGTTAAAAACGAGGGCTGCAGGGGATTTGGAAGGAAGCAGATATTATCATGGTTCAAGAACTTTTGAGATTGGACAGGAATACGCAGTGTCTAACAACTATTCCGATTAAATTAAGACCATGACCAACGTAATTGGTAATTGCCAACGTCAGTGTGACCTAATATGGGAGCTAAAGAAAAAGAAAAAAAATATTACATAGCTAATTTAGCATTTAGTACTGCCTTATTCGAAATTATGTGAAAAAATAGACGCAACCGACCGAGGCTTTAGTATCGATCTTGAATATCGATAATTCTAGATTGAGAATTACTCGTTACGTCTCTGGTTCTTATAATTTCTTCCAACTACTTTCTACACTTGACCTACAAAAGAAATATCTAATCTCTAAATTGCCTAACTGAATATGACCTACGTTAAAACTTTTACCTTTCTCCATTGATGATCATAATAACTTTCATTTTTATTCTAATAGAGTGCAGGTACTACCTATATGGGTGACGTCACGTGTCTCTTTCAATCTGTTAGTGTACCTGCAATCAGTGGTACTTAATTATATGCAGCGTAGAGCTGAATAACCTTGTACGAAATGTGGAAGAAACCTTGGACTTGAAATTTTATTATGAGTTTATTTGAATAAGGGGTTTCGCTTAAACTATATCATAAATTTGGTAATCAAATTTTTAAAAATTTAGTAGAAATAGCTATATTAATTATTATAAATTAGCTATTTGAGTGTATATATGTATAAAAACGGAAGAAAATCATGCTCTTTCTTCTTCTTCTTTAGGTACCGTGTCTGTATGTGTTGGCCGTCATCATGTTTACAATTTTCTGAAACCTTTCTCTATCGGCTGCTACGCGAAATAATTCTTCTAGTGTGGAGCCACACCATTGTCTAATATTACGCAGCCATTAAAGTTTCCTTCGACCCATCCGTCTCTTTCCCTCCCCTTTCCTTTGTATTATAAGGCGAAGCATATGGTATTTAGGTCCTCGAATTATATGGCCGAAGTATTCTGTTTTTCTTCTCTTTACGATGTTTATGAGCAGACGTTCTGAATTCATCATTTGAAGAAAATCTTCACTGGAAGTGTGCGAAACACACGATATCTTTAGAATTCGTCGATAGCACCACAATTCGAATGCTTCTAATTTGTTTAGCATTGTGGTTTTTAACGTCCATGTCTCACAACCATACAATAGGATAAACCACACATAACATTTCAGGACCTTCTTGCGAATATTCATCGACAGGTTTCTGTTACATAAAACTGGTTTCTAGGTCATAAAAGCCTTACGTGATATTTCGATCATGGTTATTATCTCTCATTAGTCACAATTTACATTTAACTAGCTGCTAAGGTATTTGAAATGATTTACCCGTTCTATCTCCTCTTCATTAATAGAAAACAGACCTTGATCTATATCAATTTTTCCAACTGCCATCCACTTTGTCTTTGAACTGTTGATTTTAAGGCCTCTTCGATAACTTGCTTCACTGACTAGATTTAGTAGTGCTCATGCTCCAATGTTACTATAAAAGATAAAAAATATTTGTGACTAAACGATAAAAAGTTATATTTTACAATAATTAGTTTCCAACCTAGTGAAATTATTCTTATTTGAAAATCCTATAGGTAGAAACCGTAAGTCTTTTTATAAGATTTATTAGACCAATGAAATGTATTTCTCAGGATTTAGCAATAGTCAGGTATGTGATGTATAGTATGCAAACCTATACGTTTTCTGCACAAATTTCGGCTGTGTTTTTTAATTCAACAATTTAGAGCAAAAGATCTTCCATAGATTTGTGGGTTTAACTTTCCGTTCAATGTAGTGAATCTGTTGATTAATGCAGAAAAAATAATAATTGTACCAACATCGTTTTGATTTCTATTCATTTTATTCATAATTCTTTCGCAGGAATCCATTCTACGATCTGGATCCTCTTCTGTTGGCTCCTGCACAAAAGTCAATTATTTATATGTATGAAGTTCTTCTTCATGGAGACACCACAGAGATTCTCTACGACATTTGTTTTTGTCTTTGGTTTTATATTATATCTACTGTATATTGACGATTTATCTAACTTTAGTAAATTGTAGTTGTTATTTGTTATTTGTTCTTGATATTATTTTTCTTTTGGCTGTATGTAAGCTTTGTCCATAAAATTGTAAAAATTTTCAGTGACAATAAAGCATATTTCTATTCTGACAATTATCAAAATATGCACTTTCACATCAACTTAGCAAGTTATCTTAATTGGGCATGAATATTAGACACAGTACCATAAGAAATATTAGGCAATTGACGAAATAAGTATATTGAGACTTAGTTTAGAAATGCGATCTCTGTATTTACCTACTTTATTAAATATATCATTATTTAAAGCGTGATAAATTATTAATTTCAAAATTTTATATATTTAATGTCGTGTTGAAAATTATACATAATTTCAAAATTTCACCTTGTACTATTCATAATCATAATAGACCCTACATGATATAGTTAGTTGAGATCAGGTTCTTAAGAATCTTTTAAAAACATATAAATATACAGGGTGTTTCACTAAAAATAAAGAACATTGACTAAGATCAACGAATATAATCAATGTTCTACTTTTAAAGTTTTTTGGATATTTTTAGGCCTGGATCCCGCGTACCAAAAATTATTAATAGCAAGCTGAAAATGTGTCAATAGCTTAACGGTGTCTAGTTTGACAAACTTTGATGTATGGCAACACTGGAACAGGGGAAATTTTAATTATGGAACGTGATTTTAATTGTGGAACGTATCACCCAACAAGTTTATGATTGTGGAAAGTAGCAGGTTGTTTTTAAATTTATTCAATAGAAAACTTTATATACGTACTATTCTACTTTCTGGCATTCTTTCTATGTGTTGATTCCATTCTATTTTTCTTCTTTTGGTCCACATGTTTATTTCTTCTATACAGTGGCGGCCCGTGAGGTAGTGCCATAGAGCAGAGCCATGGCACTACCTTGCTAACTATGCAGAAACATATTTTTTATCTTAAAAACATCTTAATGCCTGTTAATTTTTTTTGTGATTATTTCTCTTTATTTTCATATATTATATAAAATCTGGCAACTGTGTAGCGCAATGCAAATCCACCGACTCTGGCCACCCACAGCTGACCGGATAAGGGATGAAGATCACAAAAATCCCGGTGCCGAAAGTCATGTGGCTCGCCAGAAAAGAGAAAGATTGTATAAGCATCCTATGTAAGTGACAGAGATAGAGCGGTTCTGCACTTTTAATATACGTTTAAATGTGACTCTTCGTGCCAGGCTCGAAAAGGAAGTTAAATACGTAGTAGATCTTAAGATACAATGTTTTAGATCTATTTCTACTTTCTTTACGCGTTCGCTTGCCGCTATTGTGTTTATTATCTACTACTGTATTGTATATTTGTGCTTATACTCTACTGTATAATTTTTTAATTTGTAATTATTAGTGAGTCGCGCGTCGTGGTCGTGGGTGTCGTAGGTATACATATAAATAATATTTTGATTATTTTCTCCGTTTAATTTATTTATTGACAATGAATCAAATTAGTATATTAAAAAACTCTTTTGGTGGTTTATCGTTAGAAAAAAAACTACAAATTAAAGAACTCGGTCGGCCTTTACCCGATTTAAAAATTGAAAAACAAAGTGAAACTATTTATGATAAAAATAGCGGGTTGTGTGGTTGCGAACAAACTAATAAACTGTTCTGTTTTGTATGCGTTTTGTTTGGAGGTGACGAGACTTGGTCAAACAAAGGCACCGATGATCTTGTACATATATGGGAGAAATTGAAATCCCATGAAAAATCTAAAGTGCACATGAATAACGTTTTTAGCTTTTCAATGCTTGGTAAGTTAAATATAAAAACTTTTAAAAACCAATTAAATTCAGCTTATCGTGATACTCTAATTAAACATAATGAACAGGTAGATAAGAATCGATATGTCTTGAATCAAATCATAAATTGTATAAGGATTTGTGGAGCTTTTAAGTTAGCTCTAAGAGGTCACGACGAAACGAAAAATTCAGACGACAGAGGCATATTTAAGGAGCTGGTCAATTTTAGCGCTGAATTAGACAACGACTTAAAGGTTCACATTCAAAGTTCCAAATCTTTTAAAGGTACCTCAAAAACAACACAAAATGAACTACTGGAGTGCATGTTAGATGTTTACCACGAGGAAATTAAGAAAGAAATTGAAAATTCTCCTTATGTTGCAGTGATTGCTGATGAAACCACAGACGTTGCTGGTGAATTTCAATTAGTTATAGTCCTCCGATATTTGTGTAAAGGACGACCAGTTCAGAGATTTTGGAGATTTTACGTGCCGGGCGGACATGCAAGTCAATCGCTGAATGTATTTTAAATGCTGAATGTACTCCAAACAAATTAATTGCTCAAAGTTATGATGGCGCATCTGTTATGAGTGATGGCTTAAATGGTGTGCAAAAAATTATTAAGGAGACATATCCTCTTGCAAATTACGTTCATTGCTATGCACACCAAATAAATTTAATTAGGACAAGTGCATGTTCCATCAATAAGCAGGCTAGGATATTTTTTTCTGATTTATCTGGTTTGTGCTCATTCTTTTCAACGTCTCCTCAAAGAACAAAAATTTTGGATGAGGTGGTTAATCGCAGGTTGCCAAAATTTTCCCAAACACGTTGGAATTTTCAATCACGAAGTGTTCATACTGTTCATGAAAATAGAAAAGACCTCATTGCAGTTATGGACATTATACAAAGAACTTCACGTGATTTGTCTTCCATTAATCAAGCAAATGGTTACAAATTAAAGCTCCAGGATAAAGATTTTGTATTTTGGTAATTTATTTTTAATAAAATTATGCCTCACGTAGAAATTATTTTTCATCAATTGCAAAAAGTATGCACTGATTCTGTCAAAGTGAAAAAAGATTTGGAGAATTTTGAAGCAGCAATTCAAGGTATAAGGGAGCAAATGGACGTCATTATTGATAATATTGAAGAAGAAATAAACACGTCACAGAGACAAACCGATAATGATAATGATGAACCAATAAAAAGAAGGCGCGAATTGAAGAGGACAGGCCCAGCAGAAAACGGGAAGCCTTAGAGATATGCGATGCAGTTTTGTTGCAAATAAAAACATTGTTTACCTTCTCCGGACATTTAGTTGCTTCTCATTGATTTATGTCAGAGAAGTTTTCTGCTTATAAGGATAAGTTCCCCGAATAATTTCTTAATGAAACATGCACACAATTTTTATTTTTAAACAAAACTCGGCTTAAAACTGAATTACAAGTATTGTATCAGCGAGACGAATTAAGTACTACCTCTGGGGCTGTTCCGTTATCAGTTTTATTAAATAATTAAGGTTCAAAATGTACATTTGAAGAAACTTTTCAAGTTTTTGAAGATGTCAACATCTGAAGCAGAACGTTGTTTTTCAATGCTAAAACGAATTAAGACATTCCTCAGAAATACCATGAAGGAAGAACGACTAAGTGCTTTAGGTATGCTGTCTGCAGAAAGACATTTTGTAAATGGTATTGACAATTTTAATAATAAAGTCATTGAAAACTTTGCCACCAAAAAAGAAAGAAGGATGGACTTCACATATCGTAAACTTTAATAGTGATATTAAATAACTTTTTGCGTGTGTGTAAATAATAGAATAGTGTTATTTTTATAGTTTTCTAAATATGCTCTAGAGACCAAATCGTAACAACAAACTTCAAGTACATCAGCAGTGGTAGGAAAAATGAAAGATTGACAGCATAGGATTAAAGGACGTGGTGGTCGGATGAGTGCGAGAGACGGAAGCTGATGCGTGATGACGAGCGACTGAGAATCGGGCAAAAGAACGACATCGGGGAGAAGTCATGCCTAAAGACTGGATTATATGCAAAATGCATATGCATATATATGCTGCATATTTCTCATGTTTTTCATAAATGCATATGCCTTGCATATTTGGAGATTTAAGAGCATATAAATGCATATTTTGATGGGAATTTACTCTACCCCATTTAAAAATAAGGTATATATTAGTAACATCAACATCCATTAAAATAAAATGTGAAAGTAAATATTTTGCTGTTAAGCTCCTTTGTTGTTGTACCCATAAACATAATGGGCGTTATTTATAGCTGCAGGTATCATTATCCGGATATTTAAGATTTATAGACTTCTCAGAATTTACAAATTACCTAAGTAAATACCGATTATATTTTGAATAACATTACAAATATTACCTGTACTTTCTGCTGGTGTCGGCCAACTATGAATTATTCTGGGAAAACCAACCAAAACGAAATTTTAAGCATTTTAAGGGTAGGATAGATTATTTTATTTTATGAATGGTTAGTCTTAAATCAATCGCCGATTATTCAACTTTTGTGATTGCAAGTTATTGACTATACTGTGTAAAAAAATCATTTTATTATTATTGTGAAAATGCCTAAAGTAGCAAGGGAAAAATCAAGTCTTCTCAGAAGTTGGATTGGAAGTAACAATCATCTAAAAGTTATCGACAGTGAAAGTATGTTTTGCACCATTTGTGATAAAAAGGTAAGTTCTCCACTTCAATAGATTTTTAAACTTATCAAACTTCTTTGCACATCTATGTGTCTGTCTATTCTAAAATGACAAACCGTCCCATTTCTTCAAAAACTGTTTTTTAAAGTTCGCAACGGTTTGGCTTATACAGAGCGAGGTGTTGAGAGTGGCCCACCCTGTATACTACGGTACACTGACTGTACTTTATTGTTTGACGATTTCAATTTCACTTTGAGAAATAAAAAAAAAATTGGGGGAGGTTTAAAAAGTTTGATCATTTTAATGTAGGTATCTATTTACGAAAACATCTAAAACATCATTATCATTATATTCCAGATTCCATGTCAAAAGAAATTCCAAGTAGTTCAACACATAAAAACTTCACTTCACCAAACTAAGCTATCAAAAAATGATAATAAACCTCGCCAGCAGATTCTACAGAACAGTTTGCAGATTCAGAATACGTCAGTTGGGCAAGAAACCTTTGCAAAGGATTTATGCCATTTTTTTTTGAACTGCAATATCCCTCTGCACAAGTTAGAACATAAATCGTGTCAAAACTTTTTAAAAACTTATTGCAAGATTAAAGATAAACCAGCTCAAATACCAAGTTCTTCAACTCTTCGGAAAAAATATGTCAGTGCATGTTACAAAGATGTGATGACGAGTATTAAAAATCAGTTAAAAGCCGAATATCTTTGGATTTCCGTCGACGAAACAACGGATACAAAGGGTCGACAAATTGCGAATCTAATTGTTGGAGTTCTTAACGACTCTGGCGATTTTAAAAACTCATACTTAATTAGTGTAAAATGTTTGGAAAAAACAAACTATGCTACAATAGCTAGATTTGTTAACGAATCCCTAACAAATTTTTTTTTACCTGATCAAGTACCATTTGAAAAAATATTATTAATGCTTAGTGATGCCGCCTCATATATGATGAAAGCTGCATCCAATCTTAAAATCTTTTTCCCTAATTTAATTCACTGTACATGTTTGGCGCACGGCCTAAACAGAGTTGCAGAGAAAGTTAGAATTGAATTTCCCAATGTAAACACCTTAATAAATAATGTAAAAAAAGTATTTCTGAAAGCACCACTACGTGTACAGGTATATAGGGAGATGCTTCCCGATATTCCTTTACCACCAGAACCAGTATTAACCAGATGGGGAACTTGGCTTAAAAGTGCTATATTTTTATCTGAACACTACGACGACATCAAAAGCGTTATTTCAAGTTTTGATCCGACTTGTACCGCTATTGATAACTGTCAAAATATTTTTAAAGAAAAGTCTATTAAAAATCAATTGTTGTATATAAAATCGAATTTCGATATCATTGAAAGTTCAATTACAAAATTAGAGGCTCAAAATTTATGTCTTCACAATAGTATGTCTATTGTTGATTCGGTTAAACAGAAAATAACAAATCTGAATGGGGAAATTGGAGTAAAAATTAAAGATAAACTTGATGACGTTTTAAACAAAAATGAGGGTTTCACTTTATTGCGTTCAATAAATAATATAATCAATTTTGGAAACTTCGATGAAAATATTAATATGGATCCGTCTCTAATAGCAAAGTTTAAATATGCCCCAATTACATCTTGTGACGTTGAGAGATCTTTTTCTGCCTATAAACAAATATTAACAGATAGAAGACATAATATTAGTTTAGAAAATATGAATCAATATATGATTATTTATTGTAACAATAAAAATATGTAAATTTGTTTTATTGTACTCTTTTTATAATATTAGTTTAGAAAATATGAATCAATATTGTAACAATAAAAATATGTACATTTATTTTATTGTACTCTTATTTATCTTGTGGTCAAAATAAAATATTTTGCCGTTTTATTTGTCACAAAACCTGAAGTTAAAAAAATATATTAAGAAATAATAATACAATTTGGTTTAAATTCAAACCTATTTATTTATTTTTATTATTTTTTATTTATTTATGTATTTAACGTAAACCATAAAATTATTCATATAAAAATAAGTGCATATATAAATGCATATTTGCATGTTAATTGTGCATATTCAGCTTGTTTTAAAATGCATATTGCATGCATATTTTAGACATTTTTTAGTGCATATTTTCCAGTCTCTAGTCATGCCCTAACGGGCGATTCCACCCTGATGCCATAGTATGAGAGGGGTGGGATTTAGCTGGTCTGGGCCACATCGGAGTTACGGAGGGCAGGGAGTGTACAAGAATTCATCTGTACTTATTAGATATCTTTTAAAACACCCTTTAATTATCTACGTTAATTTCTTTCAATTATTTAAATGTTATCATAAACAAATATCTTTCGTTACATAAATATTATTGACCTAGATTGTGAGGAGTAGCTATACATACAGTCACGGTCGGTGTTTACTATAAACACCTTTCAGGGTCGCCGCTGACTCGGCACTTTCAAATATACTTATACAATCAAAACATAGTAAGGGAATCCACATTCCACATTCCACATTCGTCATTATACTTTCTTAGACGTAAGATTATTCATATTCAAATAGTATCATCTCCACTCCGCGAGACGACGTCGCGTAGCTTGCTACCAGCTTATACTCATGCAAGTATAATAAAACAACTTAAGCAGTGATACGACTATTAATCATTCCACCCCTCGGATAAGGGTTAACCACCCTTACCGGGAGAAGATGGTCCTAGTAACCCTGGACTATTATATGGCGATCCAAGACCAGGGAAGAAAGACTGGAAAGACGTCACAGGACTGGTAAACGAGAAATGGAGAAAACGTCAATGTTCTGGTACCTCGACCACCCTAGAATACAGTGTGGTATGTAGAAAGGATGGAGACAGCAGGCCTGACATGGAGCTAAATGGACAATGGTATGGAGATGGAACATCGTGGGACAATGGACAATGCCAGGGAACGTGGATCGAGAACTTTTGGTGATACGAACACAAACGTTTAAAAGTGGTGAGTCTATATTTTGTTCTTATGGTATTTCCACGATATTTCATAACAAATGAATAGTATAGCAGTAATGTAAGGTATATTTCTAGTATTTTTATCTATTTATTTTTAATTATCTTTATGGGTATTATTGGAATTTTTTTATTACAAATATTAAAGTTATTCACATGGCATATTACCATTATTATTTGAGGTATATATTATTTATATTATTCATTACGAGGGTACATTTTTGCAATTTTTTTTATGATTTTAATATTTGCTATCGTAAATATACACTATAAATAAATATACGATATAAATATACAGGGTGTCCCGGAAAATAGTGCGTTCCTTTAAGGTATGGAGAGAATACACAATTTGGAACAAAAAAGTCCTATACCATTTTTTTCTAAAGTTAACCGTTTCCAAAAAAAAGTTAACACTGTTTTCCATATACCTGTATTTTAATGTTTGGAAATTTCTAATAAACTGGCAACATCGTACGCACTACGGAATAATAACATAATAAGAACTCGTTTGTGATTGTGATTAACAGTATTTAAAATAATCCAACCTAATAGTAGGTAATACTTATGTATTTACTATTTGTTTACTAAAATTATTTTCTTTTGAAATGTATTGAAATACCTATTGCATAATTTTAAACGAATTACACATCTTTTAACATAAAAACACATCTTTTAACTGAACTAGTATTATGTATTTAGTAAGGTTTAAATGGGTTGAGTGCTGAGTATTGCTGAGGGCTTTAACTGAATTACATGGTTTTAATAGTTTACACTGGAACTTAAATACACCAGATAATGTCTCAGTAATTTGTTTACTTGTGAACTGAAATAACTAAGTTGTACTTACTTGAAAATAATTATTATACCGAATAGATGTTTCAAGTAACCTTTCACAAACACCATTCATAGGTAATAACATAATAGGTAATACACTCACTATTCGAAAACATTTTCGGCACCGACACTAAACAGGATTCTTTAAAACTATCTGTTTACTATCTATCTTCTATCTATTTATTTACATGGGACTGTCTATGCCTAAATTTGCGTACCGCACATAGTTGTCAGATTTAAATTTGCCTACCAAAATACATTTTAATTTTTTGGTCAAACGGTTGCATTTAGAAAAAAATGTTATAAGAGTCTTTTGTTCTACATGGTGCCTTCTACCTATACCTTTAAGGAGCGCACTATTTTCCGGGACACCCTGTATAACAAATATACGCTATATGCATAATACATTTACATTATTATTCTAACTACTTATTTACAAGGGTTAATATAACGTTATTTATTATTGAACTTTTATTTATTATTATTGCAATTTTTTTACATATTTTTTACCATATATTGACGTATTATTTTATCTCGTTATTTTTTTTACTATATATCTATATACTACATATCTATATACACCGTAAGACTATCGAATTTATATTTTCGCTAAGAAGTGCAGGAACTGAGGATAGAAAAATTATGTATAAATGAGTAGCAACAAAGTTACTTGGGAAGATTTTGTCAAAATAGTTGAGGAAATTGCGCAAGAAGTAGGAAGACAAAGCAGAAGGGTCTTAAAGAAAAAAGTACCGAAATCTAAGGACATACAGGAAGAAGTAACGACACAGCTAATTAAATCTTATAACAAGTTCACGCACTTAACTAAGAAAAACTGGGAAGCACTTTCGGACAAACAGAGGGAAGCGTGCAACAAATATTTTGGAAAAATCAGAGACAAAGTTATACGCTCATTTCAAGCAGTAAATGTAAGAACAGTGGTTCCAAATTCAATACATCAACCAATGGACAAGGAAGTTGAAGAGGAACAAAGCGACGAGGAAGTAGAAGAAGGAAAAAGCGACGAGGAAGTAGAAGAAGAAATAATTAACGACGAAATAGAAGAGGAAAAAGGTGACATAAAACAAGATATAACAATATTAAACATGGCTCTGACAATCAATGAATTTTTGAATATCGCAAGCAAGATATTGCCCAACGAGTTCGATGGAAGCGCAGGGAAATTACAACCATTTTTGGACGCATTAGAACTACTTGGAAAATTGGCAGAAGGTCATGAAGACACAGCTGTAACGCTAATAAAAACACGACTTACCAATAAGGCTAGGAACCTAATAACCACGGAAGATACGATTCCACGGATAGCTGAAGCACTGAAGAAAGAACTAAGAGGTGATAATCCGAAGAATTTAATAGCCAAATTAGCCAAGAAAAGGCAAGGGCATAGAGATGCAGCAGTGTACGCATCTGAAGTGGAAGAGTTAGCAGAACAATTAAAAGTAGCATACATAGCGGAAGGAATGCCACTGGAGTTAGCGAAGAAATATACGACGGAAACAGTAGTAACAACAATGAAACGAAACGTTAATGCAGAGAAAGCTAAGCTAATACTGGAAGCAGGTAACTTTACATCACCGCAGGAAGTAGTATCTAAATTTTTATCGATCGATACGACTGAAGAAAATGCACAAGGAAGAGTCTTAAATTATAGGACAAACTACGAGAATAGGGAGGACAGCAGCAATACAGAAGAGGATACCATAACAAATATGACAGAGGAAGAAGAAATAACTTCGGACAACGGAACGAAGGAGAAGCAACGGACAATCAACGAAATTATTCGAACAGAGGATACAGACAATTTAACAATCAAACATACAGAGGAAACCGGAGAGGAGGATGTAACAGGAACGTAAGGTTACTAGAGATAGAGGACAGTCAAGAAGAACAAGAAAACAAGCAGTTGGGGTTTTGAATGAACAAGAAGTTGGAAGTACACAGTCAGAAATAAAATATAACATTTACAACTTCGACCTAAACCTAACGAACTTTGTACGAATGAAAACAGGAATCCTTGAAAACACAAGCACCTTTATCATAGACACAGGAGCTGATATTTCAATACTAAAATGTTCACAAGATTTTATGAAGAAACAGGTGAAACCAAACACAAAGGCGAAAATAAAAGGAGTCACTAAAGGAGAGTTGCAAACAATGGGAAAAGTTGAGACAACACTAGAAGTAAAAGGAACTCGATTCGAACACATCTTTCAATTGGTAGAACCTAACTTTCCAATTCCAACAGACGGAATCATTGGGAGAGACTTTATTTCTAACTTTCAATATATACTGGACTACGCAAACCTTAAAATGCACATTAAAGAGGACAACGATTGTTACATTAGTACGAAAATTCTGGATAATATAGATAATGACACCATAATAATACCACCCCGATGTGAAATTTACAGAATAGTCAAAATTTTTCAAACGCTAAAGAACGACAGGATAGTGGAGCAACAAGAAATACAACCAGGAATATTCATAGCAAGAGCAATTATTTCAAGTAATAATCCATACATCAAAATTTTGAACACAACAATTTTTGAACTACAAAACAGTAAATGTAGAGGCAAGCACAATCAGGACGTTGGACATTAAACTATTCAACATATATAGAATAGTCAACGACAGCAAGGATAGAAAAAAAGAATTACGAGAATCACTGAAATTAGACATACCAGAATTCATACGAGATAACTTAGTATCGTTATGCGAAGAATATTCAGACATATTCGCCCTAAGGCATGATATGTTAACCTGTAACAATTTCTACGAACAGAAACTAAGAGTTAAAGACCAAACTCCGGTATATATCAAGAATTATAGGACACCTCATGCGCAAACAGAGGAATTAAATCGACAAGTACAAAAACTAAGAGACCAAGGAGTCATAGAACCATCTACATCCGAGTACAACAGCCCAGTAGTACTGGTACCGAAAAAAGCTATAGATGGAGGAAAAGCATGGAGATTATGCATAGATTTTAGACAATTGAACAAGAAGATAGTTACAGACAAATTCCCATTACCAAGAATAGATTCGATATTAGATCAACTAGGAAGAGCAAAATGGTTTTCAGTTATAGACTTAATGTCAGGTTTTCATCAAATACCATTAGAAAAGTCATCGAGAAAATACACATCGTTTAGCAAGGAAAACGGAGCATTTCAATTTACCAGATTACCTTTTGGATTAAATGTAAGCCCGAGTAGCTTTTCAAGAATGATGTCAATAGCATTTTCAGGATTAACACCAGACAAAGCATTTCTTTACATGGATGACATAGTAGTGATAGGAATATCTGAAAAACATCACCTAGACAACCTGAAAAAGACATTTGAGACATGTCGAAAATTCAATTTGAAACTTAACCCAGGAAAATGTCAATTTTTTAGAAGGGAAGTAACATATTTAGGACATGATCTTTCTCAAGAGGGAGTATCACCCGACAAAGCGAAGTATGCAGCAATTGAACAATACCCGACACCTAAGACAGCGGAAGAAACAAAGAGATTTGTAGCATTTTGCAACTATTATAGACGTTTTATCAAAAATTTTGCGGAAATATGCAGACCACTCAACAGATTATCGAGGAAAGGAGTAGAATTTTTGTGGTCTGAGGAGTGTGAAAAAGCATTCAATAAGCTTAAATCATCTTTAATGAAGCCACCGATCCTAAAATATCCGGATTTCAATAAACAATTCATCCTAACAACAGACGCATCTAATGAGAGTTGTTCAGCAATTTTAAGTCAAGATTATAACGGAATAGACCTACCAATAGCATACGCATCAAGAAGTTTCAATAAAGGAGAATGTAATAAACCTATAATCGTTAAGGAATTATTAGCGATCCATTGGGAATTAATTATTTTAAATGTTATCTATATGGAGCACCAACATTCAAAGTAAAAACAGACCATAAACCTTTGACACACCTATTTGCAATGAAAGAACCAACCTCAAAACTCACGAGGATCAGATTAGACCTAGAAGAATATGACTTCGAGATAGAATATATAACAGGGAAAAGTAACTACGCAGACAGCCTTTCAAGAATAACATTACATCAACTAAAGAACCTATACATAGACAACACCCATATACTAGCTATAACAAGAGCTCAAGCAAGAGAAAAGGAGAAAGAAGCAAGACAAACAAAGGCTGAAAGTGAACTCGCACTACAGCCAGAAGCCACCAAACAGACAGTAAGGAAGGTACTAAATAATTTAGAGGCGCATAGACTACCAATTTTGTCCTTTGGAGCAGAACTAATCTCACCAAGACTGAGCATTAGGGCCAAAAACAAAATAAAATGCAGCAAAAGCATAGCCACAGGATTGGATCATTTCGATTTAAACCAAGCGTTGGCACAGCTTGATAAGCTGGCGGTAGAGAATGCAGTACGTAAAGTAAAGATATACGTAAATGATATTATTTTTAAATTGTGCATAATTGATGAATTTATTAAAGAAGGAAATAAAAAATTGAAGAATATAGAAATATACATATGTGAAGTACCAGAAACAATAAAAGATGACAAAGAAAAACACAGATTAATAGAAGAATACCATAATCACCCGATGTTCGGAGGACACGTAGGGAATAATAGACTAATAAAGAAGCTAAAGGCAAGATTCCGATGGAAAAATTTGGAAAAAGACGTAAGAAAATACGTTAAACAATGCCACAAATGTCAAATTAACAAACCGAAAAGAACACATGTCGAAGAGTTCGTGATATCGGACACATCTTCCAAACCATGGGACATAGTATACATAGATACAATAGGTCCATTCACTAGAAGTAATGAAGGTAATAGATACTGTATCACAATGTTGTGTGAACTGACAAAATACGCGGTCAGCATACCAGTGTGCAATAAAGAAGCAGAGACAATAGCACAAGGAATCTTTGATCATTTCATACCAACATACGGACTCATGAAGCAAATAAGAACAGACCAAGGCACAGAGTATAAGAACGAAGTAATGCAGGAATTAACAAAGCTATTAAAAATAGAGCACAACTTTTCAACGGCATACCACCCACAGTCCATTGGAAGTTGCGAAAAACTACACAGAACGTTGAACGAGTATGTAAGAGCATTCATAGACGAAGACAGAGAAAATTGGGATGTGTGTTGCAGAATGTTCACATACTGCTACAATACAACCCCTAACGCGTATCATGGATACACACCGTTCGAACTGTTATATGGCAGGAAGGTTAACCTACCGGAAGACCTTACACAGGAGATTCAACCATGTTACAATATAGATGCCTACTACAATGAGTTACGATACAAACTACAAAGCGCACACGAGAGAGCTAGAACCTTCTTATTAAAAAACAAAAAAGAGCGGCAAGAAAAGAATAAGCTCAAAGCAACACCTCAACACTTTAAAATAGGAGACCTGGTCCTGGTAAAAAGGGAAGAGAATGGTAAGTTTGATAGTCTTTATGTAGGCCCCTTCACAATAACAGAAGTAAATAACGTTAATTGTAAAATCAGAATAGAAAACAATAAAATCAAGGAAATACATAAGAATAGATTATATGCTTACAATCCGAAAACACAGTGAGTGACAAGTGTAATGAAACAATGTTGTTAAACGAACATTTTTATTTTTATTTATGTATTTACGTAGTTTTAGGAAAGTTTTTATATAAAATAAAACTTTTTTGTATTGATTACAACTTCCCCGTAGTCAGAAAATTCTTAGGAGGGAAAGGTGTACAAGAATTCATTTGTACTTATTAGATATCTTTTAAAACACCCTTTAATTATCTACGTTAATTTCTTTCAATTATTTAAATGTTATCATAAACAAATATCTTTCGTTACATAAATATTATTGACCTAGATTGTGAGGAGTAGTTATACATACAGTCACGGTCGGTGTTTACTATAAACACCTGTCAGGGTCGCCGCTGACTCGACACTTTCAAATATACTTATACAATCAAAACATAGTAAGGGAATCCACATTCCACATTCCACATTCGTCATTATACTTTCTTAGACGTAAGATTATTCATATTCAAATAGTATCATCTCCACTCCGCGAGACGACGTCGCATAGCTTGCTACCAGCTTATACTCATGCAAGTATAATAAAACAACTTAAGCACTGATACGACTATTAATCAATCCACCCCTCGGATAAGGGTTAACCACCCTTACCGGGAGAAGATGGTCCTAGTAACCCTGGACTATTATAGGAGGTCCGATTTAGGGCCAAACTGGTCGACGTGACACTGATGAGGTTTCAGCTCAGGAACCCAGCACTGTTGGAAATGTTTACCTCCGACGTCTGTTTGCAGATTCCCCACCTAGTGATGAAAAAAAAAGTACATCAGTAGTAAATACTGGTGGTAAGTTGGGTTTTTTTATTGTTAATTACTTAATTTACGGAACTGTTTTGATAAATTTTGGTCAATTGCTTGGTATCATATAGATACATATATAAGATAAAAATATCTGCGATTATTTTTTTTAATTTCTATTTTATATCCTTTTTGACAATACCGTGAAACCGTCACTAAAAATTTAGGCAGCTGCCCGGATTCTGGCACTACCTTCCTACAGCATACGAGCCGCCACTGCTTCTATATCAACTCTCGCTCCTATTTCCTCACTTCTTACTGTCTCTTAAGGCGCATTTAAATCAAAGCGAACACGAACGAACGAACGAAGGGACGAATTCGTAGGTGTTCGCTTGGCTATTCGTTCGCTACAAAGTAGGGCCATTTACATTGAAGCGAACGTTCGCATTCGTTGATGATCCGGGAGTGCATATTGCCCGCAGATGTTTTTAAGATGGGCCAGTCACACATTGTGTTTAAGTTTATTGTCGTGTTCTTGTTGGGTAAATTTTAATACAATAATAGCTTATTGTAAGCTTATAAAATGCAATGTGTGTTCTGTAAGGAAAAAAATATGTCATATTCATAAATATAAGTAAAAATTTTGATACGATTTTGTCCTGTCTCTATTCTATAATTATTTAATTTAAAAAATTTGATTTTAATTATTAAAATGAAATAAAAATTATTTCCATACTCAAAAATAATTTATCCAGGTATTTTTTATTATTTTATTGAAAATTTTGATGAAATGTTTTATTTATTAATATTTTATTTAAATCTGGCGTTATGAACTAAAGTTTGAGATAAATAAAACGTCCAAAAATGTCTAGCAATTATAAATTCATGTTTCTTCTTCTTCTTAAAATGCCGTGCATTTCTGCGTAGGCGTCCACCGTACATTGTTTTGTTTATAAAATATTATTGTTTTTAGCAGCATTGCAAAGCATTTTATAGCCGTGGATTCTTGTCCACTAGCGTTCCCCTCGTAATATGTGCCCCAAGTATGCAGTCTTCTTACTTTTAACATAATTAAAAAGTTCCCTATCCTGCAAACCCGCTCTTCTTAATACTTAATAATTTCTGACTCTGTCCGTCCATGATATTCTAAGCATTCGACGTAGGCACCACATTTCAAACACTTCTTTGTTAATGGAACTGGCCTTTAACGTCCATGCTTCCATTCTGCACAAGAGCACAGGTCAAACGTAACATTTTTAGCATATAAATTACTGACAAAATATTTGTATTCATATTTCTAATAATGACAAAAGTAATGACAAAAAAATTATCTTCTTAAAATAATTTTGAATTCAATATATTTAGGTAGGCACCTGTAATGTACTTCAAACTAATGAAAGCAATCTGTATCAGCAGCCAGGTAGCAGGTATTATTCGCTGTTTGAGGTAGCATAGAGAATAATATATTAAAGAACCAGCTTTCTTAAAATTCTTCCTCGAAAAAGTTGCTTACTCTTGGTATTATGACTATATTATGTTCAAATAATAAATTGTAAAATTGGTGTATCAAAATAAATTTGCTTTTAATTAATTTTAGCAATTAATTTGATTTGCTTACCTCATTAGTCTTTCTGGGTTGAAATTTATCCAATAAAAACATTAGGCTTTTAAAAGCAAACCACTTCGAACCCTCTTTTTGTCTTTCTCGTCTAAATTATACCAGAAGCTCATTCATTTTTTTTTTAGTTCAGAGACATCACAACCCATTCCTATAGAAATGTTAAAACAAGCATCAGTTTTTCTCTTTATTATTTTATATAGCTTCGATTTCGGGTTTCATAGGCATTCTTCATTTCTACATAACTCAATTAATTGAAGTATCTTTTCATTGGTCCATTCCATATTGCAAAATTATGTTTTCACGACTACACAATAAGCAACCCTCTCAAACTAATGTTTGTAAATAAATTAAATCAGCACTTCTAAACGAATTCGTTCGCTACCGTCTATCCACTGTCCACATTGAACAACGACTTCCTTTGATGATTCGCTAACTTACCGACAAATGTTGGAACATGTGCGAATGCGAACGAATTCGTTGGGTCGTGCTCGATTCGCTGTACAAATACAAGAAAGTTAACGAACGAATTCGTTCGTTCGTTCGTGTTCGCTTTGATTTAAATGCGCCTTTAGAGTTTGGTTTGTTATTTTTCGTAAGACTTTCATTTCTGCTGTTTCCAGCAGTCTTTGTGTTTTCGCCGTATCTGCTCTTGTTTTCGCTGTGTACGTCATTATCGGTCTTATTGTTGATCTACATATCCTGGTTCTCGTTTCCATTGTGAGGTATTTGTTTCTTCAGATTGTGTTGTTGAGACATCCTGCTGCTCTGTTCACCATGTTCACTTGTTTTTGTACTTCTTCGTCTACTTTTCCGGAGCTTGACACTTTTATTCCCAAGTATTCCGTTTCCATCATTTGTTCTATTATTTTGTTATTTACGACCAGTTTACATCGTCTCGGTTCCGCTGATATTACTATCAATTTAGTTTTCTCTGTTGAGATCAAGATCACCATGTTGTATATGAGAGCCGTGTCTTCGAATTCTTTAATTAATCTTTGTAAGCCATCTTCATTTTCGGTGTTATTATGGCGTCGTCGGCGTAGCAGATTATCTTTATTTCCTTTTCTCCCATTATATATCCTCTTCTTTTTTTACTTTCTTTATGATTTCATCCATTATCAGATTAAATATTAATGGGCTCAGCGAATCTCCTTGTCTAATGAAAATTTCATACTTGATACGTTGCTGTAGTTTTCCCTTACATCTTACCATAGCTATGTTATCTTTATATTCTCAATGGTTTTTATTAAATCCAGTGATATTTTCATATAGTAAATGTATCGCGTCCCGAATTCTCACTATATCAAACGCTTTCTTCATATCTATCAGACACATTGACACATATTATATGCTGGTTTATTGTATTCCAGGGACTTTTCTTTTATTTGCATTATTACAAAAACTGCATCCGTGCATGATCTTCCTGTCCGAAATCCTTGATGTTCCTCTTGCAGAGTTTTGCGTTCGTTTATTTTTGTCACTATAATTCTTGTTCTCATTTTGAGTGTTGTATTTAAAAGATTTATTGCTCGATAATTATTTGGGACTTTCTTATCTCCTTTCTTGAAGAACATCAGCATGATCGCGCTCCTCAATTCATCTGGTATTCTGTTCGTGGTGATTATTTTATGAATAAGAAGTTGCAGTTGTTGTACATGGTCATCACCTCCATATTTTAAGAGTTCATTTGGTATTTGATCTTCCCCTGGTGACTTTCTATTTTTTAATTTGTTTATTTCTTGTTTCACATCTATTTGGGAGATTTCGGTCTTTTCATCAGTTACTATACTTGGCTTTTCTGGTAAAGATTCTTCGTTTTCTTTTTTAAACATTTCTGTCAGGAAGGCCACCCACGTATCCTCATTTATGTGTTCTATTTCAACTAGTTCTTTCATTTCGCTTCCTTGTTGTCTTATCAAGCGCCATACTTTTTTCTGTTTTCCGTAGAAATCCATCTCTAGTCCTTATGTGAATCTTTCCCAGTAATCTGTTTTTGTTTTTCTTACCAATTGGTGAGTTTCAGTTCTTACTCTTTATGATTCATTCGTTTTTCTGACTTATATTGTAGGAAAGCTTTCTTTAAGACCACTCTGTATATGAACATATAATAATATGGAGCAAAACTCTATTGCCGCTAAGAGCAATAGGATCGCTTAGCAGAAAGTGATTGCCTCAATTTTCTTGATTATATATAGAGTAATTACCATCTCTCTTTATGGCACTCACTAATTTTATAAATTTATATATAATTTGCTATGAAGATTTATAAATTATCATGTTTCATATTAATCTTTCCTCTTAACTTAAATAATATATTATGTGAACAAAAAACAAACAGTGTTTTTAATCTGCATTGCATTGCATAAAATAAAGAATGTTTGTCCATACTTAGTTAACATTAATTTCCATTAAGTTTCAGTCGAGATCATAGGCGAAATAAAACTATTATCAATTATGCGGTTCTACTTACTTACTTAGTCCTAAGCCTTTCTACCTTTAGGTGTAAGGCTGGTGGAGTTGAGTTTGGCATTGTAGTCTCCATGCTTTCCGATCTTGCGTTAGGTTTCTTGCACTTTCCAATGTCAATCCCTTCTTCTCGACTTCTTTCCTGATTTCATCTACCCACATAACTCTTGGTCTTCCTCTTTTGTTTTTCCCCTGCACTCTCGTTTCGAACACTCGTTTTGTAAGCCTCTCGTTCGACATTCTACACACGTGCCCGAACCATCTAAGTTGTCCCTCCACTATTTTTTCATTAATTGGTTCCAGTTTTAGGTTTTGTCTAATTGTTTCGTTTCGTATTTTGTCTGTCCTCTTTCTGTTTGCTATTTTTCTCAGGAACCTCATTTCCATAGCATTGACTCTGGATTTTTGTCTCCCCGTCAATGTCCATGTCTCGCTGCTATACATGATTGTTGGTCTAACTACTGATTTAACGACTGCCGTTTTTTCTTTCTCCGGTATCTCTTTTTTCCCCAAAAATGTTGTTTTCATAGCGTTAAATAAGCTTCCTGTTCGTCCCATTATCTCGTTTATTTCCATGTCTTGTTTACCATTTGCTTCGATTATTACTCCTAGGTATTTAAAATATTCCACTTGCTCTAGTTGTTTCTTGTCTAATTCTATTGCGTGTGTCTTCCTCGTATTTGAAATTATCATTGTTTTTGTTTTCTCTGTATTTTCATATTTATGTTTGATAGTTCTTATTCTAGGATTTCAAGATTGTTGTGTAGGTCTTCTCTGTTTTCTGCTATCAATACCATGTCCTCTGCGAATAGTAGCTCTGATAGTTTAGTCCGATTCATTTGCCAGTATCCTAATGTTAGTTTTCTCATTCTTCTCTTGGCTTTCTTTATCGCTTCATCCAGTACCACTGAAAATAGCAGTAAACTCAGCACGCATCCCTGTTTGACGCCTTGACTTGTAGTAACGATTTATATGATCTGAAAGTTTCACCATTTAAAAGTGCTTATTAAAAAAAAAACATTGTTTTAAATAAAAGAAATATATTGACATTTTTAAGAAAATGCCTTTTTCATATTTTTTTGAAGAATATATTTTCGCTAAAATACTTACTTTTTGAGTAATTTGTCGGTGAAAAAAGTTGGAAGACGAAAAAATGTCTAAAAACGTGTTTTTTTGTTGAAAAATGAACATATTCACTCGACTTACAATTCGTCAGTTTATCCACTTCCGGACTTATTTTTAAAGTAAGTATATTTTCCCCCGTGAAGGAGTGGTACTCTCCTAGGGCAAAAGCACACGTCGACACAATATCATTTTCTTCTTTGACTTGTTAGCTATGTGTATGCCAAATTTCATGTTAATCCAAGTGGTTCTTTAAAATTCAGAGGTTTTGCAATATTTTACCGTGAGTGAATGGAGTAATAGTTCAGTTTAAGTTTAAGGGGAACGGAGCAAAATGCGAAATATTGACCATGTCAAAATTTTTAATGTGTTTTAAATGTATTCATTTTTTTCAAATTCTGAGAAAACTAATAAGTACCTATTTTTGAAAAATTTAAATGCAGAATGAAAGACTACTTTATTACCGAGGGCCGAAAGTCCCTTAGAATCGGAGCACACTAGTTCGCTCCCAAGGTCACAAAACCCTCTTAATTACATACTAGTTCGCTCCGAAAACCATAACCTAGTTCGCTCCCGTGGATTTATCTACTAAGTTCTAGGCAAATTCTAGGAAAATTAATATCGGCAAAATTGGTACCGTGACATGTATTTTTTATAGAAATTGTATAAAATACTGGTTGTTACTATATAAATATGTGAGACAGTGGAATTAGATTATTTAGATTTAGACCATTTTTGAGTTTAATTTTCTGCGTTACGATGGATTCGCTTGAAAATTTGGTTTTAGGTTTTCTACTTACCCTTCATTTCATAGTTGGACTTGTGTCGGTTGCTTTTACTTGGGCGAAAGCCATCCCTTCTCATGGGTGAGAAAACATACTTTTGAAATAAGTCAATTTATCCAGAAATGGATAAATTATAAATTGACTAATTCTAAGCAACTTTTGTTTTTGTAGCGAAGTTAATTCGTTTTGAGATACTTGCGAGTAAAAATGTTTATTTTTCGATAAAAAAAACACGTTTTCTTGCGGTTTTTCTCAAAACTGAAAAAATAAGTATTTTGTTGAAAAAATAATATGCTTAGCAAAAATACAGCTTATATAATTTCGCTGTGTGTCAATTTCAACGGTTTTTTTTACACAAATCGTCAATTGCCTTTCGCTTAACACCATTATTTAATTTTTGCCGGTTTAACGCTGTTTTTGATAAACTTTTATGAGTGTGGTTATCGTTATATTCAACTGTGCTGTTACTTACAAATGTTTAAAGTTTTAACAAATGCTTTGCAACTTCTTTCTACACACTGCCAACGTTTGATATTATCAGCAGGCATTTTATGGAAGTTATATTTGTAATTGTCAATAAATAACATACTTGCCCATTTCACTTATTTCAGATTTCTCTATCATGAACTTAGACATTCAAACCGTAAATAAAGTAATAATGGTGAGATTTGCACCACCTCTCTATCTTATTATAAAATTTTAGGAGACTACTAATTACCAATCTTTTCAAAAAAATATATCACTTGTAATTTCTTATAGGTAAAAACCCAATCAAATATTGAACAATGGAATATGAGCTCCAACATCATAATACTTTAGTGATAATATGGTTATAATTTTAATACAATTTTAAGTAAGAAGTAGTTTTATATTTAGGTAAATAAAAAGTTTGAGAAATATTTATTAAAAATTTTATTAATAAAATGTAGGAAAAGCAATACTTGCTTTATGAAGGAAACATTGTTTATATACGCTGACCCTGGCTATTCATTATTATTCATTGTGTACCCAGTAAAGGCATTTTTAAACTAGCTTTTCTCAGAAATATATGGCCGGAGAGAATTTACCTATGCCCCTTTTCTGTAGGGTATTAAAATCTGGCCGCCGGAGCGAACTAGTATATGCCCCTTAAAATAAATAAAAAGTTTCTTTTGAATAAAATATTTGCAATTAAAAATCACACTAAATGTTTCCTTTTATTTTCACGCCTGTAACTTATTAAAATAAATATTATATATATAGAAATTGTCAGGGATTTGCGGCCCTAATAGTCTTTCATTCTGCGTGTAAATTTTTCAAAAATATTTATTAGTTTTCTAAGGATTCGAAAAAAAAATGAATACATTTAAAACACATTGAAAATTCTGACATGCGTCAAAATTTTTTCATTTTGCTCCGTTGGTCTTTGAAAGAAATAACCGTTCGTACACTTAGGGGATCAAAGTAATAGGTATACTGCTATTTTCATATCTACCTACGATTGGTAAACTTTTAATTTCACAAGATAATAAAATAATTAATATTTCTGGTAATTTCGGTATTGTCAAATTTTTTTTCGGCACATGCCGGCGCCTTTTTACTTCGGCGCTGGGGGGCATCGCCCCTCTCCGCCCTTATGGACGGCGCGGTCCTGATTCCCACACAAGGAATTCAACACAAAACCTTAGATGTTTTAAATTAAGTCACAATTATTGATTTTAATATGAGATGAGAAATAGATTAACATTTCCTGTGTAATTGGAGCTCTTATTTGTATTAATCCAGCCATAGTTACTAGGGATGGGAAAAACCTACCGGTTTAATCCTAAAACCGGTTTTTTTACTTTGCAATAACCGGTTTTACCGGTTGTTTTTTTGTCCCGGTTATAACCGGTTTTTTCCTTTTAAAGTAAAAACCGGTAATTAGGTTTTTACGGTGATTAGGATTAGGATATTTATTATTTTGGATCCCAATCATAATTATTATTCCCAAGTAATTATTCCAAACAAAACCATAATTCAAATTTTATTTTATTTTTTAAATACAAAAGCAAACTGAAAGTTCAATCTCACATCAGCCAGAAACAATTATTAAGTTTTATTATAATATTCCCTTGAAAAGGTGTTTGTAATCATAATATTTACATAAGAAGTTATCTGGTTGAATTAGACGCAAACATCATCTATTTTTCACACTTAACTCTTGACATTGAAAGTGGGTGAATGACTTTTTCTGATTACCAAAAATAATGCTCTGACTATGAATATCGAATTACTGATATTACGAATACGAATCTCCAAGAATTTCTCTACGTTTTCAAAACGATACACCCATACAGGAAGTATTAAATGAGTTAAAATGTACCTATTCTACAAATGTACAAACGTGTTAAAAGTAATACATTATGATAAATGGTTTTTTGATGGTAGTAAAAATAAAAGATAAATTATTGCATTACCCAATTTATTTTTAAGTAAAATATTTATGTTGATATTATTTTTTTTAAATCCCATTTCAAAGAGTCTGGGATAATAATAATAGTTAAATAATAAATAACTATATTAATTAATAGAATAAAATGGATTTATTAAAAATTGTGTTTTATTTATCTTGATATTGATGTTCTTTCGATAGTACTAATTTTGATCATATTGATATCGAGTCGAATGGAGTATCGCAAACTAAAGTGCATTGTAAATGTAACTTTGTAACCTATTGGATTAAAAAACCGAAAACCGGTTTTCCAAAAACCGGTTTTTTTGGCAGGTTATAACCGCCAGGTTAAACCGTAAGCAAAAAATACCGGTGTAACCGAATGCCGGTGTTTTGTCAAAAACCGCCATCCCTAATAGTTACATATCCTCATATCTTACCTTTGGCGCCTGCTTTAATGAAGGAGCAAAAAAATAAAAAAAAGTTCATGTTGTTCTTTTCATGATTATTACCTTTAATTTTACATTTATTTAAACTCATTCCCAATCTTTCCAATATTCTAAATTTAAATTGTTTGTAACAAGTTTGTGCTATTATTTTTACCCTTTTCATCTCTTTTTCCTTTGTAGAGTCTCTTTACAATGATTTTGGTAATTATTCACTTTTAACATTACACTCCCGCCCAGTATTTTTCTTAGGTTAATACCAGAGTTTTAATTATTCTTACTAACTTCTATATTTTAAGAAGATAATTACTCAGTACAGCTCCAGACCTGCAGTATCTTTTATCTTAAAAGTGAAGTCTGTTGACACTTGTGATTTATTACCAAATGAGAACCATTAATACTTTTTCATTTTAAGTGGGACAGAAACAATAAAAGCAAGTAGTTGCAGAAAGATTGGATGCTGTTAATGAAACAATCAATTTAGCATAGTATAGTTTCAAAATTGTAGGCACTAAATTTCAAGAAATGGTAATGATGATTAACCGTTATTCTTGGTTTTCCAGTGGTGTATATGTTACAGTTCAAGTTGATTATCCAGTTGGAGTTGACTCCAACTAGTTGGAGTCGACTCTAACGGCTGGTTTCAGTAAAAGTTGATTATAAATATAAAATGAAGATTTATATTCAACATTTACTAGTAAAAGTAGACTCCAACTAGGAAAAGTATACTCTTCCCAATGCCATTTAGTAAAAGTTGATTCTGATTCACACAAACAGCCGATTCTAGAAATTAAATGTTACTGAATATGTTCAAATTAGTCTAGGATGTATCGTCGGCCCCGTTAGGTAAATCACTCCGATTCGAATTTTTTGCACAAACTTACTCAAAAAGAGGTCCTTATAACAAATCTACTGGGTGCCAGGCAGTACCTTGATCGATAAATTGTTTAAACAATTTTTTTAAACAAATTCACAAAAATAATTTTTTCACTTCGAACAATTTTTTTTATATCATTTGGATTAGTCTGAGCAAAAAAAGGTATTTTGTGATTTTTCTCTAAAATTTATTGTTGTCGAGTTATACGCGATTTAAAATTTGAAAAATGCGAAAATAGCCATTTTCAAGGCTTAATAACTCGGTTAAAATCCATTATTATGAAAGTCAGAAAGTGACCAAATCAAAGTTTATAGCCCCCTCTATAAGATCCAGCAGAAATTTTTGTCACTACAGTAGTCTCTCTTTATAACGATTCCCTATATAACGATAATTCCTCTATAACAATCAAAATACTAAGCATTGTTTGGTTTGTCATAAGGACACTGTATTAATTCTTTCTCTAAACCGATATCGTTCTCTCTTTATAACGATAACTTTTCAATATTCGATGACCTCACTTTTCAAGAAACAACTGATAACCATTTGCGTTTGGCAATAACTAAGCTAACTAAACCGTGAGAATTTTACCAATTAAAGATAACACTTAATTGAAACACAGGGAATAACTGAAAAAGCTCTTGCGTAGGTGTAACTTGATAAAAAGTGATTAGTGAGTGATTCATTTTGTAGCTCCAATTTAGCAAAAATTTGGTGGTTCAAATTTCAATCCGATATGCAGAAAGTTGAGTAGGTACACGCTTTTATCGTTCGGGCGGTGTGCCTTAACTGTTTTCACACAGATGTTGTCCTCTATTGACTATTGACGACTTCTAAGTTTCAATTTCGGTTGTATCTCGGTCTGTGAACAGTCAAGATATTTTCGAAAAAGCGTAGAGTACTCTCGGTTAAAGAAAAGTTATCGATAACTCGGCAATAGAGAAAATTAACACAAGTTATTTAGTACAGTATGATTACTATTACAATAACGATTTTTTTCTCTCTCTCTCTGTATAACGATCTCTCCTTATAACGATGAAAATTACCGGTCACTTGCATATCGTTATAGAGAGAAAGGACTGTATTTTATTACTAAGCTTTATCTTTAATTATTAGCAATGAGCGCTAAGTGCGTATTAGGCGGCCGTCAATGGTGAGTGCTAAAGAGATGCACCATTCCGGCCGTCCAATGGTGAATCTAACTCGCACTCACATTGACGGCCGTCTCAAAACACGCTTAGCGCTCATTGTTGATAAATAAAAATAATATCTTATTAATGAAATAATGACAAAAATTTCTTCACGATCTTATAGAGGTAGCTTTAATTTTTGATTTTTTTTAGTTTCTGACTTTCATAATATAAAATATCGTATGGCATTTTTGCCTTTCGGACAGTTCCGGCGCCAATTACATCTGTTTACATTACAGTTTCAAGTAACTAGTGTCGATGTACACTAGCCCAGGGGGACCGACGGCTTAACGTGCTCTCCGAGGCACGGTGAGACGGCTCGTGTCATTATTGGAAATGAAAATGGTTTGTCTTTGGCAGCACCGCAAATAATGATATGTACCACCAGTGGTACATGTACCACAGATTGCTTTACATAATATGAGATAGAGTAGATAAAAATTATTTTTGTGAATTTGTTAACAAAAATTGGTTAAACAATTTTTCGATCGCGGTACCGCGTGACACCCTGTGTATTTGTTATAAGGATTGTTATACGGATGTATTTCTTTGAGTAAGTTTGTGCAAAATATCGAATCAGAATAATTTACCTAACGGGGACGACGTTACAGGCTATACTAATAAGTAGTTGAAACGGTCAAAACAAAAAAACGCACACTCATCAAAAATGCACTTGAGATTCTCGTATAATCAACATTTACTGAATCGATCCAGGAAGAGTCAACTCCAACTAGTAAAAGTTGATTTAAATTTTTAAAATCAACTTTTACTGCTCGTTTCAGTTGGAGTTGACTCCAACTAGTTGGAGTCAACTCTAACTGAGAATCAACTTGAACTGTAACATATATATTTTTTTGTAAGAGTTAGAGGTAACCAGGGGCGTAACAGAGGCCCCCGCAGCGTGAAGCTTGCGGGGGAGCCAGGGGCTCCATCTTGTCATCTGATATTATGTAAAAATCTGTTGTTATATTATTTTACATTGTGTGTTTAAAATTAAAAACGTAAATTTCTAAATAGACGTATGTGCCAAGTGAATCATCTCATAATATCTAGAAACTTAATCCCTTCCGGTCTATCGAAATTTTATGGTAACGACAATAAACTCTAATGCTTTGTACGTGACTATTGAAAGATTTGAGAATTGCAATTTGCCGAAATGGGTTTTCTCTTTAATCTTTACCTACGTTTAGTATTTCGAAACAATTATCCAGAGGCGTAACAGAGGCGTAACAGAGGCCCCCGCAGCATGAAGCACCAATATGTCAAGGGTCCCATCTTGTTGTCTAATATATGTAAAAATGTGTTTTTATATTATTTGCATACATACGTTTTTTAAGCAGTGCAGTACTGAAAATGAAGTTGTCCATCCGAATTAATAAAATTGTAGATATATTCACTGATAGCACATAGTTCACGAAGAAAGTTGTTCATCTCATAGAATAATACTAATGTAATCATTTAGTAATTTTTGTTCTATTTTATTCTATACCAATAAAGATGAAAAATGTAAGTCGTCATAAACAATGCATGAATACACCAATAGCTCAGTAAATGACAGTTTTGGAGTGAAATAATTATCAGCGTCACGACGGACGTATTTGCTTGACAATTTGGATTTACGTTCTAGTTACACTCCACTTCAAAGTTGGATTTATGCCGTTGGCTGCTTTTACTTCGGGGGGTGACACCCCTCCTTGGGGTGAAAAACATACGTTTAAAATAAGTCTGGAAATGTATAAACTGACTAATTATAAGAAACTTTTGTTCTTCTATAGAGTTTCTTTATCTATGCTAATACTTTTCAAGTCATTTGCGAGTGAAAATGTTTATTTAAAAAAAAACAACGTTTTCAGACGGGTTTTTCGCAAATAACAAAAAAATAAGTATTTATCGAATTAAATATTAGATATTGAAAAAATATTTGTAGCAAAAATGTAGCTATAAGATTCAGAAAATGGTGTACTTATTCATGAAGTCTATCGACACAGTAAAAGCACAGTTGAAGCTCATGAAAAATTATTGTTATTTGTCCAATTCCAAATCGAATATTTCAACTTGAAATAACCAAAAAATTAAGCAATTTTCGGGAAAAACTCTTAAAACTTTTTTTAAATGTTTCAAAAGAAGCTTTATTTTTTATTTTTTATAAAAGTTTCTAGCACCAAAACTATACGAGTTACGCTCAAAATAAAGTTGGCCCTTTTTTGGTAAAAAAAAAATCGTGAAAATCTGCCCCTATTTCGCACCCCAAATAAAATTTATCATTAGCGCTTTACCACTTACTTTAAACATTTATTGTTTATATAATCTGTAAGTTTCACCGGTTCAAAGTTCTTATTTTTGAAAAAATTTAAAAATGCTTTTTTCTCAAAATAACTTAAATAGTATTAGTGATACGAAAAATCTCCAAGAGTAAAGAAATGTAGGTAGGTCTTGCTTTTATAAATATTTTGGCTTTATTTTGTTTTTCTGTAAGACAAACATTGGTTAAGACATGGCTGTTTAAAATTTGCATATACTCGTGATTAGTGACTCGTTCAAGCCCTTAAACTAGAACCCTTTTAAAAATAAGCACTTTGAACCGGTGAAACTTACAGGTCGTATAAAAAAGTTAGGTAATTTGTAAGGCTATAATAATTAGTTTCATATGGGGTGCTAAATAGGAGAAGATTTTCACAATTTTTTATCAAAAAAGTGGGATTAACTGTATTTTGAGCGTAACTGGCTTAGTTTTGATACTAGAGACTTTTGTAAAAAATAGAGCTTCTTTTAAAGACTTTAAAAAAGTTCTAATGAGTTTCCCCGAACAGTATTTCATTTTTTTGGTTATTTCACGTTAAAATATTCGATTTGGAATTTGACGAATAAGAAGAACTTTTCATGAGCTAGAAGTTTTCTTTTACTGAGTCAATAGACTTCATTTTGTTTCAATTTTTTTTTATAAGCTAGATACATTTTTGTCATTTGTCGATCATTTGTCTTTCCGTTGCTCTGATCTGACAAATGATCAACGTAAGACTGTCAGATAGAAAAAGGAATTCCTGGGTAAGAAATATCACAAAAGTTAAAGATGCTACTCGTCAAACAGCTAAACTAAAATGGAAATTCGCCGGTCATACGATTAGACAAAAAGACGAAAGATGGAATAAAATTATTACAGAGTGGAGACCATGGACATATAAACGAAAGAGAGGGAGACCACAGATGAGATGGGTAGATGACCTAAAACACCAAGCCGGCTCAAAATGGATGCACATGGCTCAGGATAGAGAAAGATGGATGACCGAAGGGGATTCCTATGTCCAATATTGGATGTCGCAAGGCTAATAGATACATTTTTACTAGCAATATTCTTTTCAATCGAATACTTACTCTTTGAACTATTTGCAAAAAATCGCTCAAAAACGTGGTTTTTTTGTTGAACAATAAACATTTTTACTCATAAATAACTCGAAAAGTCTTGAGTTGACCACTTCGGTGGTGATACTGAAAATTACACGGTATCGCCATATTTTACGATGATTTACTGGGCTGTAGCACATATAGGTATTTGTTACACATGTCGCATTGGGTAACTTTTTAAAGTCGGTCCCATTTCCAGTTCTGCGGAGGGGCCCCGACGGAGTTTGTTACGCCACTGGAGGTAACCCTACTTGTATTGCAGAATTTTTACAAATTGCATATAATATGTAACTACTACTATTTTTTCCCTATCGCTAAGACATTTCTAACCAAATTGTTTCTCATTTTCGGCCAATATTACGACGTCGTCAGCGAATGCTCCCTCTGAAATGTCTCCCTTTTCTAAATTTCTATAAACAGTTTCTGATTGTCTTTACTGTTTGTTTCCATCTTTTCTCCAAATTATGTCCATTTGTGTTTTTTTTTGCTTTTGTAACAGATTGTTTTATTAATCTCCTATATTTTTTGTATTCTTACCAGTTTTCTGGTGTTTTGTTTTGTAAAAGTCAATTTTCCAAGCACTTTTCTTTCTTTTATTGCTCTTCTTACTTGTTCCACATATTTCTGTCGCTGTATTTAGTATAATCTCTTTGAAGCAGTTCCATAATTATTGTTCTTCGTCTTGACCCTCTATATTGTCTTTAGTATTTTCTAGTTTTGATTTATGATCATCTGTATCATCATCTGTATTATCTTATATTACAATAACTACAATGGTACAATCAGGGCCGCCGAGAGGGATGCGCGGGCCCCGGTAAAAAGAGAAGGGCGGCCCCCCGGGAAAAAGTGAAGCGCGGGCCCCCGGCAAAAAGTATAGAACGAAAAAAATTGTTTAATTTTTATAGAAATAAAATTATTAATAATAATAAACATTTCAAATATAAATTTGATTAAATTTTTATTATATTTATAATAGTGAAAATATTTATAATACAGGTGCTTAATCCATACCATATTTTTATCTGACTGCACTGTAGTATTTGACTCCTGTGATTTATTGCTGTTAAAATCCATTAAATGTCATAATATTAAATATAGCCGAGTATTATCTAATTAAACGCAATATGGACATAAAGTGAAAAGCAAACAAACGGGAAAAATTACTGATCGACGCCGGGCCCCGGGCCCCTTACATCGCCGGGCCCCGGTAAAATGTACCGGCTGTACCGCCCTCTCGGCGGCCCTGTGTACAATATAAATGACCAGGAAATAAATGAGATAAAAGTGAATTAGAAAATATTTGCGTTCTTTAATTAAATCTCATTGTATTTCATCAATTATTAGAAATTTAACAATTTTTTAAATATGAACTTGCCGGTATAATTTTTCGAAATTGTTTCTATTTACCAAAATTTATAAAAGTTTTATAAATTTCCTAAAAATACCTAAACTATTGATCAAATGAAAAGTCCTCGTACTATGAAATTACCTTCGATGGAACACCAATAAAAACTCCTCCATGAGTAACTTGACCTATAATAAAAGTGCTTATATACGAGTAGACCTTATCCCATGGAATTAACTGTTAAATAATATACAGCTTACCAGCTAACGAATTTAACTAGGCCCAAAAAAGAAGAACCCCGCGTTCTTTGGTTGAGATAAAACAACGTAAAAAACAGGCATGTTTTAGCGGGGCATCGACCTGAGCCAGGCCACTCTTCAGTGTGCCCTTATATACTCGAATTTTTTAGGGTTCACGCTTCGACAAATATGAGGTACTGCCCGAAGTGTGCCTTGCTACAAAATATACATGAGATGTAATGGAACAATACCTTTATTTTTTGTTATAAATAAATGAAATTGTATTTTACAAAACTTCTTCAAATTCACAACCAATATTATTTTTATTAAGGGGCGTTCCTTTTTTCTTTAAGAATTATTTTTTTAGGAAAAAATATGCAAGGATATATTTATATCATTACAATCTCATTAAAAAAATCCCATTGAGCAATGTTTCTCTAATTGTAGAGGAAAATCGCCAATTATGGAATACCATTTTGTTTTGGGGATATAAAATAATACCTTTATAGAAATGAAAACAATTTAATGTTATGACATATCAGTTATATATTTTTATGTAGTAATTAAAAGCCTTCTATTAAATATCTTAGTTAACAAAAAAAAAATCAAACAAAAAAACAAAATCCCAAATGAGTAACCAAATATGGAATAGGTACCATATATGGAATATAGGCATAAACCAACATACCAATAACAAAAATAGACAAACATCTGAGATCAAATAAATTTAAATAAGAAAATTGTGAAAAATGAAACAAGTAGCTTAATTCACTTGCAGACATCACAGATCCATGTATGAAACTCTGGACCAGCACAATCATAATGAGCCCACTTACACTTAATCCACTATTTCATAATTAGGCACCAACGACTGTCCATATTTGGATTTGTACATTAGTTTAAACTAGTATCAACATTTTTTCAAGTCATAATGTTTTAATTACAGAAGGTCATAAAATATCAAAATAAAGGTACTATTGATATACGCAATAGCATAACAAGTCTATATTCATGCATAATAACCAATAATACTCGTTGAATATATTTACCTTTGAAGTTTTCTGCGAGACGATAAAACAAAACGCGCCTGTCAGACACGTATCGTTCGCGCATCTGACACAGAGGTGTGAATGCGATAATAAAGAAAGCGACTAAAATAGAGGATGGTCTTGTAGTGCGCTTCCAACTTATATTTTCGGAGAAATCAAGGAATTCCATATTAGGGCACTATTCCATTTTTGGTTACTTTTCTCTACCTTTATTGAAATTCAACTTTAATATCAGTTCAACCGTAAACCATACTTTCGATTTTATGTAGTCAGGAATTTTTTTTAAAGATAAAACAAAACGCCTAGAAACACCTAATCCCTTCTTCTTTTTCCTCTTTATAAGCAATTTTGCTTGTTCATTGGCGGATTGATACCTCTATGGAAGGTTGTCACTCCATATTTTGCTCGGTCGGCCGATACTTCTTCTACCGACTGGTGATTGATCTCTTGCTATTTTGACCACACGTGTCTCCCCCATTCTGGTTATGTGGTTATTCCATTCTTTTTTTCTATTTAGTGTCCATTCGTTTATACATTGTACGTTACACAGCGCATTTCCTGTAATTCTTCTCAGTACTCTCATCTCTGCCGTTTCCAGTAGTCTTTGTGTTGTGGATGTATCGGGTCTTATTTCTAATGCATATGTCATTATTGGCCTTACATTGTCTTTATAAATTCTTGACTTCATCTCAGTGCTAATATGTCGGTTTCGCCATATAATGTTATTAAGGCATCCTGCCAGTCTATTTCCTTTTTGTACTTGATTTCTCACTTCTTTGTCCAGGTTTCCGTAACTTGACAATGTAATTCCAAGGTATTTTACTTCCATTACTTGTTCTATACTGATACCATCAATGTCTATTTTACATGATTGGTTCTTTACTGATTACTATTGTTTTAGTTTTCTGAAATAAGATTGTCATATTGAATTCTTTTGCTGTTATGTTAAATCTGTGCACTATTTTTGCAGACTATCTTCATCTTGGGCTATCAATATTGCGTCGTCTGTGTAGCAGAGTATGTTTACTTCTTTGTTTCCCATTGGATATTCTCTTCCTTTGTTGACGTTTTTGATGATTTCATCCATGATTAAATTGAAGAGCATAGGACTCAATAATTCTCCCTGTTTTATTCCGCTGCCTATATCTATAGGTTCTGTAAGTTGTCCATCTATTCTGACTTTCATTTTGTTGTTGTGGTAAAAGTTTTCAGTAGTTTTTATGATTTCTAGGGGGACTTCTCTATAATACAGAAGATGGATTTCATCTTTGAGTCTTAAGTCTGTCAAATGCTTTCTTCAAGTCAATCAGACATAGAAATGCTGGTCCATTATTCTCTAGTGATTTCTCAGTGATTTGCTTTATGACGAATATTCCATCTCTACACGATCTTCCAGTATGAAAACACTGTTATTCATCTGCTAAACTTATCCTCTGATTCATTAGGTCTTGTAAAATTTTAGTTGTAAGTTTTAGGGTAGTATTTAACAAGTTGATACCTCTGTAGTTTTCTGGCTGCTTTATATCTCCTTTTTTGAATAGTAGGATTAGTTCGCTCGTTCTTCATTCTTCCGGTATTTTATTGAAATCACACCTAATCGTCTCAATAAATTTTTTTGCTTCAAGATATGTACAACTAAATTTGAACATAATAATTAACAGTTTACTACATTGCTAAATTAATGTCTAATCCAGTGTTCAAAATGCCATCCGTTGTTAATTTGACAGTATCCTAAGACGACAGAGTACGCCGTACAGTCTTTTTGATAGATTGACAACTGCCGAGTAGCTGTTTTATTTCTTCATGTTTCTTTAGAAATCAATATGTATTCGTCGAAAATTCTTTGCGTTAGCTCTGCAATACTTGCTGGTTTGGTTTTATAAATTCTACTTTTCAAGAATCCTCAATAAAAATAATCTTTAGAATTCAAATCGGGTGAACAAGGTTATTCAATACTACATTATATCGAGACATTAATTTCCCGTTTCAATTTTTGGCTGCTGACCTTATCCAAGGTCGAAAAATGGAAACCGATACCTTTTAGTGGTTGAAGATTGGTTTACCAAATTTGTATTTGTACATCAGTACACCCCATGTCTTCAGCAACATCTAAGGGTATTGTCAAAACCAAGTTTTTCTCATTTTTGGCGTCCCCACAGATTTTTGCAGTTGACAATGGTCCACAATTTATTTCCAAAGACTTTAAAGACCTTAGTGCAAATATAATGTTCAATAGATCTGGTATAACGCTAGATAATTTCCTGAGATAAATCCTACTGAAAGGGTAAATAAAACCATTATTATAGCTATTCGTTATTTTGTTCATGATGATCACAAAGAATGGGATAAAGAAATATTTAAAATAGCCCAGGCAATCCGTCTTGCCAAACATGAAGTGTCTTACGAAGTGTTCTCCATCTTTTCTGACCTTCGCCAGAAACATCCCTACTGACGGATCATTTTTGGTATCGTTGAGGAAAGAGCGTATAATACATTAAAAATTAACAATGAGGTATTTACTCCTATGCCTGTCGACGAGTTATCTCCTCTCTTTTCGGAGGTCCAGAAAAGGTTACGTCAGGCTCATGTCGAAAATTCTAAGCGTTACAATCTCCGGAAAAGAGATGTACAATTTCATGTAGGTGATAGGTTTTGGAAAAATAATTTTGTTCAATCTAAAGCTGTTGATAATGTCTCAGCTAAGTTAGCTCCTAAATTCGTACCTTGTTTTATAAATAAAGTTATTTCTCCATTAGTCTACAACCTTAAAGATGTTAATGGTGTAGATCTTGGAAACTTTCATGTGGGAAATATCAGTATCTGGTTCAACACAACGTATGTGCAGCTTTTCCGAGCTGATGCAGATAAGATTGCCATGATGATCGCCAACATTCGTCACGGGTAGATACATTAAGAAGAAGAAGATGCCTGCTGGTATCAACAGGTATTTGAAGTTTTTTTTGGCTGCGCTATCTATGTACTTTGCTGGACCTTTTTAGTCTTTGTTAAGATTTATTGTTGATTTTATTTATCTGGTCCTTTAAAGCAACCTAAAAGACGACTATATACCTGGAAATCTCCAGCTGATCAAGAGGGAAAGATAGTCAGAAATCAAATTGACTACATTATCATTAATAGAAGGTTTAGAAACAGTATTACATCTGCAAAAACATACCCAAGTGCAGACGCAGCAACTAACCATAATCTGCTCTGTGCTGGATTCAAACTAAAACTAAAAAGCATAAAAGCCCCCACAACGCAGAAGAAACCTAATACTCGACTCCTAAGAAATGCCGTAATATCAGATGAGTTCGGAAATAAGATAAATCGTGAGATTAAAAAACAGTTAGAAAGATCTGAACAAGAAAATATCGGTCAAAATCTAGATCTCATGAATTCCGCCATGGTCACCATAGCAAACGAAGTTTTGAAACCAGAAAAAGACCCAATAAAGAAAAAGGATTGGATGACCGATAAAATACTAGACCTTATTCAACAAAGAAGAAATTGGAAAAACAAAGACGAGATTCGGTATAGAGAGATATATCGACAAATAAGATACGAGGTTAAGCGAGCAAAAGAGGACTGGATGGAACAAAGATGTCGTGAAATGGAAGAACTACAAAGAAAACATGACGAGTTTAATATACATAAAAAGCTTAAAGAAATTACCTACACTCAGAGAAAAAGAACTCCTCACTTTATGAGAAACTCCAAATGTAAAATAATTCTCGACTTGGATGGAAAAAAGGAAGAATGGACTTCTTCTTTATGTGCCGTCTTCTACCGAAGGTTGGCGACCATCAAACGATAGGTTTCTCTGTTTTGTGCCGCATGTATTATGTTCGCAGCTTCTGGTATTTGAAACCATTCTCTCAAGTTTCTCAGCCAGGATTTCTTCTTCCTGCCCAAACCTCTTCTACCTTCAATCTTGCCTTCGACGATAAGCTGTAGCAGACTGTACTTATCATTACGGAACACATGGCCCAGGTATGACGCTTTCCTCCTTTTAACAGTTGTTAACAATTCCAACTCTTTACCCATTCGTCTCAATACCTCTGTGTTGGTCACTCTGTCTGTCCAAAGAATTCTCAGTATGCGTCGATACAGCCACATTTCTAGAGCCGCTAACTTCTTTATAGTTGCTGCTGTTAACGTCCACCCTTCTACTCCGTAAAGTAGCGTAGAGAGTACATAGCATTTTGTGGCGCGCCATCGGAGGTTAACGCTTAGGTTGCGGTTGCTTAAGAGCTTTCTCATTTTTATGAATTTGGATCTTGCTATTTCAATTCGGATCCTAATCTCTACGTCTGGGTCCCACTTATCATTTACTGTATATCCCAGATATTTAAATCGGTGTACTCTTTCAATACGTTCGGCTTCAATATTCAGGTCGATATGTTGAATGTTCTTTTTACTGATCACCATAAATTTAGTTTTCTTTCTATTGATCTTCAGTCCAAATTGGTTGCCAGTTGTATTTACTCTATTTGAATGGACTAACTATATAAAAGAGCTCTTCCTGGATACGAGGCCACCACTTAACACCACAAAGTATACGAATATTGGTCCTAGTATTTTAAAAGCGGAAGTAGAGAAAGCCATCAAACAGAGCAAAAATGGGAAATCTCCAGGCCCTGACCAAATACCATCAGACTGGCTCAAACTTCTGGATGACGACAATGTCTCACAACTAACAAACATTTATAACCATATATACGAGACTGGCATGATGCCACAGATATGGTCAGAGTCTACATTTATTCCACTCCCAAAAAAGCCTAATACATCATCATGTAAAGACTTTAGACTAATTAGTCTCATGAGCCACTCTCTCAAGCTACTTCTTAAGATAATTCTTAATAGAATCCAGCAGAAATGTGAAGAGACAATGGAAAACAAACAATTCGGTTTCAGAGAAGGATTGGGAACAAGGGAAGCTTTGTTCTCAATGTTAACATTACTTCAACGATCATGGGAAGTACAGAAACCAATTTACGTCTGCTTTATAGATTTTGAGAAGGCGTTTGATAGAGTTCAACATGATAGGTTGTTTGAATATCTAGAAATGATTGGAATAGATGATAAAGATCTGAGACTTTTACAACATCTATATAGGAATCAAGAAGCTTCTATTCTGGTAGACGGCAAAGAAACAGACAAAATTTGCATTCAAAGAGGTGTTAGACAGAGTTGTGTGTTATCCCCAACTTTGTTTAACGTATACTCAGAAATAATTTTTAATGAAGCCTTGGAAGGACAATGTGGAGTTCGAATCGGGGGAGAAACTATTAAAAACATCAGATATGCAGACGACACCGCGATCATGGCTGAAAATATCGAAGATCTTCAATTCCTTATAGATCGAGTCACTAGAGAATGCTCCAATAACGGACTTAACATAAATGCAACAAAGACAAAGTTACTTGTGGTTAGTAAACAAGACGTCGGCCCTATGCAACTAATTGTCAATGATGAATCAATAACAAAAGTTAACCATTTTAACTACCTAGGATGTTGGATAAACGAGACCCTAAATCCGGATGAAGAAATTAAAACTCGTATAGAAATTGCAAGAGGAGCATTTATGAAACTTAGATCTATTCTGAGCAACTCTCAGCTGAACTTACAACTAAGAATCAAGTTCCTAAAATGTTATGTGTATCCTGTATTACTATATGGATGTGAAACATGGATCATGAAGGTTAACATGATGAAAAAATTAGAAGCCTTTGAGATGTGGTCGTATCGTAGAATGCTCAGAATATCTTGGGTTCAACGCATTTCAAACAGAGAAGTCTTAAACAGAGTAGGTCAAGGCGAAGGTGATTTAATGAAGATGATAAAAAAGAGAAAACTTGAATATCTGGGGCATATAATGAGAGGTAGCAGATACAGGAAGCTGCAGTTAATACTCAATGGAAAGATCGACGGAAAAAGAGGAATTGGTCGAAAGAAATATTCATGGCTCCGAAACCTTCGTCAATGGACTGGCTTATCAGCAGATCAATTATTACATGCCGCACAAGATCGAGAACGATATCGGCAAATTGTTATGGAAGCTACCCACGCCTAAAAATTTGGGCACGGTACTTAAAGAAGAAGAGGTCCTTTAAACTTCCAAGCTTCTACTTGATTAAGTTTCTCCTGATCGTGCTGTCTAGTTGCTTCAACAGGTATATAAACCTTTCTGACTACACCACGCGTGCTTACCTGCTGAACTTTTTCAGACTTTACTGAGCTTGGTTAAGGCTTCTGTTTGTTTGTTCCTGGTTCATTCATTTCCCACTGGAAGCTAGCAAATGAATGGTCAGTTTCGGCAGAGCAAGTAGAGATACTGAGCAAAACTAATTGAACTTGGAGTTGAGAGAGGCGCAAAAAGCACCTCACTACGTATACTGAAATCAACGGTGTTAAATAAGAAAAAAATAAGAAAATAAACAAAAATCATAAGTTCTTCTTATCAGACTAGATTCATGCCAATTCTTCCTCGTAGCTGCATTTTCCGCTAAATTCTTAACTCTTCAGTCTCACCATGCAATCTATGATAAACTCCATATATTTAAAACATTTTTAGTAGATCAGAAATAAATTATCCTCCTCTCACAAAGTTCTTATTACGATATTGAAATTAATGTATATTTGAAATCCCTAAAAACGCTTTATCATTAAAGATAGTCTCGTCCCACTTATTTGAAAAAACCTCATTCCAGGATCACCTAATACTTAGCAAGTTGAGTATATACTAAAGAGTGCATATATAATAGCATTTTATGAATATTACCACTTATGAATGCAAAACGAAGCTTTTGAAAAATATTTTAAACACGATCGCTATCTAGCTATTAGCGAGTAATTCAGAATCCATGAGAGCTCCGATGAATATATTTTAGCCGATAAAAGATAGGTGTAATACAAAATGTATAGTTCTGATGAATGTGGTTGATGATGATGTAAAAACGAACCGGCCTCTGATGTTAAACGCAAATGGAGTTAAAAGTGCAAGTGAAATATTCACCTTGACCAAGGTTACTCAGGAAATCTTGTTTCTATTTTTATGTAATATTGGTAATGCTAAATGGTTCAACTACTGGGTGGTCTTCAGCGGTAATATTCATATTATTATTTACAAACACGAAATTATATAATTAGTTTTAATAAAGATATTGCCCTTTTGCACATAAATTACGATTACTCGTTTTAAATGTTTAGGAAATGCGAACCAAATCAATTTGTAATAATGTTTTAGAAATTATCGTAGTAAAAAAATATGTATTATTTATATCGAGGAACTTTAAATAAAAGTTTAACTTTACGATGTATAAAATCTCATTAGTAGGCTATTGATTATGTTCAAAATAAGAGGGCTAAAAGGAACTACATCGTTTAAGAAGGGGTTTTAATGTTCCATATGGTCAACGGACCTCTTTTTTTTTAAGCGCTTGAGCCACTTCTTCGTTTGTTATTCTGGTAACCATTGCTGCAACGGAGACAGTAACAGCAATGGTTACCAGAAGAACAAACGAGGAAGTGGCTCAAGCGCTTCAAAAAATAAAGAAAGGAAAAGCAGTCGGACCAGATGACATTCCTGGGGAAGTATGAAGAGCATTGGGAGAGACAGAAATAAGTTGGCTAGCAGGTCTATTTAATAGAATTATGGAAGTTGGACAAATGCCAGACAAATGGAGAAGCAGTATATTAGTAGCTGTCTACAAAAACAAGGGAGACACAACAATGTACAAACTACAGGGCTATAAAACTACTTAGCCACACCATGAAAATATGGGAGAGAGTAATTAATAGAAGAAACCGAAATATCCGATAATCAATTTGGCTTTATGCAGAGCAGATCAACAACAGATGCAATTTTCATTGTAAGGCAACTGAAACTGATGGAAAAATACAGGAATAAAGAGACCAACGCTCATATGGTACTCATTGATCTTGAGAAAGCATATGATAGAGTTCCTCGAGAGATTCTGTGGTGGGCACTCAATAAGAAAGGAGTCCCTGGCGAATATGTAAAGATTGTGAGAGATATGTATGAGGAAGTAACGACTAGTGTTAGGACAGATGTGGGAGAGACTGATAAATTTCAGGTGAAAGTAGGATTGCACCAAGGCTCGGTGCTTAGTCTTTATTTGTTCTCATTAGTTTTGGACCAGATAACAGCGAAACTACAGGGTAGCATTCCATGGTGCCTAATGTATGCTGATGATGTAGTGTTAATAGGAAATAGTGAAAGAGAACAAAAACTGGAAGATGGAACAGTGGAGACAAGATCTGGAGGAAAAAGGTTTAAAACTTAGTAGAACAAAAACAGAGTATTTGGAATGCTCATTTAAAGATGGAGTTACTACAAATAAAATGGTATGTTTCGATGGTGAAATGATTGTGAAAAGCAATAGTTTTAAGTACCTAGGATCGGTATTACAGAGTAATGGAGAAATATATGGAGATGCATGCAGTAGAATTAGGGCTGGATCGATGAAGTGGAAAGAAGCGAGTGGTGTGTTGTGTGACAGAAAAATTCCAATGAAGCTGAAAGGAAAATTCTATAAAACAGCCATAAGACCGGCTATGATGTACGGAACTGAATTTTGGGCAGTGAAAAAGTAAGAGGAACAACGAACGCATGTGGCGGAAATGAGAATGCTTAGATGGATGAGTGGAGTGACAAAGAAGGATAAAATTAGAAATGAGTATATTAGGGGAAGTCTAGGTGTGGCACCAATTGATGCCAAAATGAGAGAGCATAGGTTAAGATGGTTTGGTCATGTTCAACGTCGAGACGTTAATCACCCAATACGAAGAATAGCTGAACTACAGATTCCTGAAAGGAGTAGGAGAGGAAGACCAAAGAAGACCTGGGGAGAGACGATAAGGCAGGACATGTTGGTAAAGGGGATTAACATTGATATGACCCAAGACAGAATTGTGTGGGGAAATGCAATTAGGGAAGCCGTCCCCGCATAGGGATAAGACAAAGAGAATGATGATAGTCAACGGACCTCTAAATATGAAAAAACCGCGGAGTGCTACCATTTAAAGAGGTGCGTTTTTGAGAAATAGGTGAATTAACCCCTTTGCACTAGGGTAAGTTCTATGCACTATTCATGCATACACATCTACAGAAGAATTGTTCCAAATTAAATTTACTATCGAAATTTCACCTTTTAAAGTAAAAAATCACTTATGTCGTCGAACGTATAGTCAAGCTCTAACGGAATTGGGCAGGTCATATAGCGAGATTAAGATACTCAAGATGGACCAGAAAATTGAAATGGCAACAAGGCGCACAGAACCGTGAAGAGTGGCGAATAATGGAAGAGACCTATGTCCAGCAGTGGGCAGAAGAGGCTGCATGATGATGATGATGAAAGTCAAAAATATTTTTTGTTACAAAAATATTTTCAAACAACGAAGCAAAAAAACGCGAAAGAATGAGATTTTGTTTTTTGCCTCATAACGTTTTCCATGGAGATTTACGCATAGGCACTGCTTCACAGAAAAGTCAAGAAAAGTGAAAACAGAAAACTTCTATCCTTCCTCTTTAAAATGACGTTTGGTAGAAGTCTTTAGATTTATAGTTTTCGAAATATGATTTTTCACAGTTCGCCACTCACAGCATTTTTGGGTCGTTTTCCCTATTATTTGACAAATATTGTTCTGTAACTTTTTTCTACGCAGTTTTAGGTAAGTATACCTATTCAATAGTACATTTAATAGAAAAAAAAAATCAATTTGCTTTAAAATGGTTTACTGTAGAAGATCTTATGACTATTTTTAAACAAAATATGGTTTTTTAAAATTTTATACTTTTAACGATTTTTGATATGTTTTACGATTATTATCAAATTTCTCATTATAACTTTTTTTCTTATACATTTAGATATATACGGGTGAGGCAAATAAAGGGCCTATTAGAAATATACCGAGAACTAAAGGCAACAGAATCATGAAAATTTGAATTAAGGGGTTTTGAAGAGTCATCTATTTAATGAAAATATTTTCATCTATTTGCTACTTCCGGTTATACCGGAAGTTGCTTATAACTTCGTTTTTTTAAATGGGACACCCCGTATATTTGTACATTTTTGGATTCTCTTCGATGTCTTCTTTCTTAAAATATAAGGTTTTGTAATGTTATACAGGGTATTTTAAAAGATAATTCGTTTTTGTATTAATTTCGTAGCAACATTCACACCCTGTAGAATTGTAGTAGTTTGACATATAAAACTCTACTTACGTTCAAATGATTTTTAATATACATAGTCTACTATTGTTAAGAATCATAATAGACCAGTAAGGATCTGCGAAAAAACGTCTATTTTTGGATGTGAGAGGTGGCATTCGGATTTTTGCAGATAAAGTTAGGTGACACCTTCAGTAATAATAATTGACTTATGCTCCTTCTCAAATATGCCCGGAACATTAATAAAAAAATTAAAATATATAAAAATTTCGAAAAACATCGATTTTTTCTGCTTTCTTTGCTTATAACTTTAAAACGATTCGTTTTGGAACAAAGTCGTAGAAAAATAAAATAATGAGAATTGAATTTTGTATGATATATGGCTGGTAAAAAATGTCTTAAGGTATTACCTTTTCTGCAATATAGCAATAAATACAAAATAAGGGGGCAAAATAAGTATGTTGTTATTCAATATTTTTTAACCACTTTGGTGGCACTTAGAACCTTAGTAATTCGCTTAGGAAATTATTTGTAACATATTTAAACCGTGTACCAAATTTCATTAAAATCGACCTAATAAATTTCGCATAATAAATTTGCAATCTAAATGTTTTTAAAAAAGTTCAAATTGTTTAAAATCTTTCTGAACAAAAGTAGACCATTTAGAAGTTGGTTAATTTTTTTACATATAAAGACTCTACCTAATACATTTTACCTAATACATTTTACAGAATTAAAATCGGATTATTTAAGGGGCCCCAGCAATGTTTTAAATTTATAAACAATTTTTTGGCTTATAAACAAATAGCTTTGTTTAATAATAAAAAAATTAATTTTTAGCAATGCAAATAATTAAAACCGGTATAATTTGACTTAAACTTTTAAATGCTGTCAGCAGAATTGCTATTTTATTTTTTAATCAAACGTTATTCGCGTTCAAAAATTGCAATTTCTCGATTTTTTGAAAGTTCCGCCGCGTTTATCTCGAAAACTATGCATCCTGCGAAAAAACTTGTAAGAACATTTTGTGCTTAGAATTACCCAAGAAATACAAAAAAAATTTTATTTTGCGAAAAATCGATTTTATGTAATTCCTCAAGTTCTTTGTTTATAACAATCTTATCGACATCCGGATCAACTGTTACCCAAAAAATTCGTGTTCTACGGGTCAAAATACATAAAAAAACTTGGGTAAGTCCATCTAAATAAAGGAGCCCGTAGCACCCCCTCCTGACCACAGCACTAATTTGTTTATAAGCCAAAAATTGTTTATAACTTTAAAACATTGCTGAGGCTGCTTAAATAATCCGCTTTCAATTCTGTAAAGTGCATTAGATAGGTGGAGTACTTCTTTATGTAAAAAAATTGACAAATCTTTGTATGCTCTAGTTTTTGTTGTGCAAGACTTTAAAAAATTTTTATTTTTTAAAAAAAGTTTGGATTGCAAAATTATTATGCAAAATCTCGTAAGTCAATTTTAATGAAATTTGGTGTACGGTTTTAGCACATAACAAAAATTTTCTAAGCGACTTAGGAAGGTTCCAAGTGTAACCTAAGTGATGGAAGGGTGATAAATTAAGACATTTTTAACCAATCGCATCTGATAGAAAATTTAATTATCTTTGTTTTATTCCTATAGGACTTTGTTCTAAAATGAATAGTTTTTAAGTTATAAGCAAAAAAATTAGAAAAAAAAACGAAATTTTTTGAAATTTTTAAATATTTAATTTCTTTATTAATGTTCCGGGCATATTTGAGAAGGAGCATAAATCAATTATTATTAACGAAGTTATCACCTAACTTTATCCGCAAAAATCTGAATGCCACCTCTCACATCCACCTAAAAACAGATCCTTACTGATCTATAAGCAATAGCTACATTTTTAATTTTAGTATACAGGGTTGGTCGAAACTCGGAATGAGTATTTTCTGAGTTTTATTAAATGGAACACACTATATTTTAGTATTGTAATGAAATGATATTTTATGGTACTTTTTTATTTCTTAAGCATTCCCTATACCTAACTGCTTTAATTTGTGCTTAATTGTTAATCGCACCAACAATCTTAACTACGTAGGTATTTTGATAGCTAAACCATTATTGGTAATTTGAAGGATCAGTCTGAATTAATATGTATTTATTTCTGAAAAATTATTTGTGATTTAATTTTTTCACGGCCAACCTAATAAAATTTTACGTGTTTTTTGTTGCAATTAATGTTTAGCTTGAATCACTAATAACTCACAAATTAAAGCAATTAGGTATAGGGAATACTTATAAAATCAAAAAGTACCATGAAATATCATTTCATTACAATACTAAAATACAGGGTGTTCTATTTAAGAAATCTCAGAAAATATTCATTCCGAGTTTCGACCAACCCTGTATACTAAAATTTCAAAATTAGCTATACTAATGATTCTTAACAATAGTAGACTATATTTTTTTTTTTTTTTTTTTTTTATTTAATGTTGTAATATTTACAATCTGTCCTCAACTGAGAACAATAGGTAAATTATTTGACAAAAATTGAAAATTTTGACCTGTAGAGGGAGATCCAATGATCACCCTCTTTACATAAATTAAATTAAAACAAATTAAAATAAGTTTAGTTATCACAGATTATTCGAATCTTCTTGCTAGATCCACTACTTTGAATCTCTTCAGGCGTCGTACATCATTGTGGTCATCAGTAAGGTTGCTGGCTAACTCATTTGGATGAGATTCTAGTCTCTTGGAATATTTTTTGTAATATTCCGTTATTACTGTTTTTATGGATGGCACATTGAGGTCTTGCTCTATCACATAGTTTGGCACGTACCAAGGGGCATTCAGCATTGTTCTAAGGACTTTGTTCTGGAATCTCTGCAATATTTCTAGGTTAGTTTGACTGGCTGTCCCCCAAAGTTGGATACCATAGGTCCACACTGGTTTTAATATAGTTTTATATATCAGCAGTTTGTTTTCAAGTGATAGTTGAGATTTACGACCGACGATCCAGTACATTTCTCGAAATTTTATTCCTAGTTGTTTTCTTTTTGTAAAAATGTGTTTTTGCCAAGTTAATCTCCTATCAAGATGGATTCCTAGGTACTTGACAGTATCGGTTTGTGGGAGTTGAGTTTCATTTAGTGTTACAGATGGACATGTTTGTCTTCTCATGGTGAAGGTTACATGGATGGATTTACTCTCATTCGCCTTTATCTTCCATTTTTTAAGCCATATTTGTATATTATTAAGGTCTTTCTGAAGGGTTCTGGATGCTGTATTTGGATCATGGTGAGAGGCTAGTACAGCAGTGTCATCAGCAAAAGTTGCACACGTTGTTTTGTTACTTGTGGGTAGGTCAGCAGTGTAGAGCAAGTACAATATCGGTCCCAAGACACTTCCTTGTGGTACTCCGGCTTTTATTGGTCTTAGGCTTGTGTATTCATTATCCTGCTTGACTAGGAAATGTCGGTTGGAAATATAGCTTTTTAGGATTTGATAAAAAGGATGAGGAAGGTTTTTCTTTAGTTTAAAGAGCATACCAGCATGCCATACCTTGTCGAAGGCCTGACCAATGTCCAGGAATGCAGCAGAACAATACTTTTTATTTTCTAGATCACTTCTGATGTGTTTTACCAGTCTATGTACCTGTTCTATCGTTCCGTGTTGTGTTCTGAACCCAAATTGGTGTTGGGGAATTAGTTTCCTTTCTTCTATAACTGGGGATAATTGTTTAAGGAGAAGTTTTTCCAAAATTTTTGATAGAACAGGTAGCAGGCTTATTGGTCTGTATGAAGTCACCTGAGTTTTATTTTTCCCTGGCTTAGGTATGAGAATAATTTGAGCAACTTTCCATTGTTCTGGGTAGTAACCTAGCCTAAATATTGCATTAAATACTTGCGTTATCATTTTCAGACCTTTGCATGTCAATTGCTGCAGTACTTTCCCGTTGATCAGGTCATACCCTGGAGCTTTTTTTGGACTGATTTCATGCTGGATCATATTTCTAACTTCTTTAGTGATGATTTTTTGTATAGGTAAATCCATCTGGTAGGGCGATTCCAGGAAGTCATTTATTTCTTCTTCTGTGTCACCATCTTCCATGGGATGTGGCTGGAATACATTAGTGAGGTGATTTGCAAATGCTTCGGCTTTTTCCTTATTATTTCTACACCAGTTTCCCTCTTGGTTTCGTATTGGTGGTATTTGTTGTTTCGGGTGTTTGATTTTTCTCGTGGCCTTCCAAAGGGTATATTCACTATCTGCGTTTGCTGATAAACCTGTAAGATATTCTTGTATTTTGTTATTTTTGATATTATGCAATTGTAGTTTAATTTCCTTGGTGATTTTATTTAATTTCGCCTTGTTCTCATGTGTTCTTTTTCTTCGCCACTCTTCCTTTATTTTTCTCTTTCTAGCAATCATTTCCTTTATTACAGTTGGGCAATTCTCTTTCAGTTCTGTTTGGTAGCAGTCAGGGGTAGCATACCAAGCAGCTTCTTGTATAGATTTCTGAAGATTTTCTACTGCTGCGTAGATGTCACTTTCTGTTTTCAATGGGATGTTTATGTCAATTAGTTCATCTAGTTTAGTCTTGAAAATGCTCCAGTCTGTTTTGTTACTGTATAGTGATGGTTGTTTAGTACTGTTTGTTATTTGTGCATACCATGTCGCGATTACGCTAGAGTGGTCAGAGGGTAGATCGTAACAAGATTCTACTTTTGCCAATTTAACATTAATTCCTTTAACAATATAAAAGTCGAGTAGATCAGGTATTTTTGCATTGTCGGTAGGCCAGTAAGTTGGTTCCCTTGTGGTGAGGTAATTTGCATTGGTCGCATTTATAGCTTTAAGAAGTTCTCTGCCTTTTGTGGTAATAATTCTGGATCCCCAGGTAGTATGCTTAGAATTAAAATCTCCTCCTGCTATAAATCTATTTCCTAATGTTTTAAAGAAATTTTCAAACTGTTCCGTTTTGTTATTGTGCTTTGGCGGACAGTATATAGCTGATACTGTTAGTGGGCCTAGTTGATCTTCCACAACAATGCTGGTGGCCTGTAGATAGTCGCATTCATGTTTTTGTATTTCGTAGTGCTTTAGTTTATTACTAACTATTATTGCAGTGCCTCCATGTGCTTTTTCGTTGGGATGTTGCGTATGATAAGTTGTAAATCGTGGAATATTGATGTGGTTTTTGGATGTAAAATGAGTTTCTGTAATCAGCATTATGTCAATTTTTTGTGTGTTAATAAATAGTTTTAATTCTTCTACATGTTGACTTAAGCCATTGGCGTTCCATAATACTAGCTTTAGTAACTGAGTCATTTCTGGTTGAGAATCATGGTCAGGAGGTTGAGCATAGTGCTCATTTGTTCCGTCAGTTTTTTTAACATGTCTTTCAGTTCTGACATGTCTGTGTGGTTATTAGTTTGATTTGGTATATGTTGTGTAGTAGTTTGGTTGGAGGCTTGCTGGTTAACTGCTTGCATTGCTTGTGCGTATGTTATTCCAGGTTGCACATAGTTGACTGTTGTAGTTCTATCTTGGTTTGTCCTCGCGTTGTGTCGTCTCAAGTTAGGGAATTTAAGTTTTTGTAATTGTTTGTGAACTTCACACCCTCTATAATTTGCGGGGTGATTTTCACCACAGTTAGCACATTTAACATTACTGTCTCTGGTTTTCCTTGGACATTCTTTAGTGTAATGAGGTTCTGCGCATTTGACACAGCACGGTTGTTTATTGCAGAAGTTTTTTGTGTGGTTGTATTTTTGACATCTACTACATTGCGGAATTATTCTCTTGACATGCGGTGCTTCGAATTCTACTATGGAATGCATTACTTGTTTAATGTTATAGATGTCCTTGTTATTATCTTTTGTTTCTAGATCAATGTAGAACATAGGCAGCGATTTTTTAGTTTGGTTGTGTAGTATATTCCATATATTTATAACATTATGGTTTTTGGTTTTAAGATCTTCTTTTATCTCTTCTAAATTTGTCGTGGGGTGCATGCCTTTAAGAACCACTCGGTAGTGTCTTTCACTTTTAGGTTTATAAGTGTGGAAGTCCGTGTTTTTTGTTTTTAGAGCATTTATTATGGCGGTGTATGCTTTGTCTGATTTTGGTTGAATTTTTATTTGTTCGCTGTTGATAGCTTTAGTGATAAAATCATTTTCTGCTACTTGTTGCAATAGATCGATAAGAGGCTTGCAGATCTGCACGCCTGATACAAATATTGGAGGTGGTTTTGGTTTTGCATCTGTATTTTTAACTGTGTCTTCCAAATTGTCACTTTCATCTATTGAACTAATGCCCGGTTGCACCAACAGATCTTAAGCTTAAGTCGAGAATATCATAAGAATTAATATAATATAATTATAATATATTACAAAAAGAATACCATAATATAATAATAGATATAATTGATAATAAGGTAAGAGTCTAAAATTATGGTGCAACGTAAGTGATACTCAAGGAAGCCCTATCTATAAGTAGAGCTTAGCTAAGCTGGAGCTTAAGATCTGTTGGTGCAACCAGGCATTAGTGCTTCAAATTGATTTTGTGTTGTTATAGGTTTACTTAACCAGTACTCACCAAGTTTTGTTTGTCTTTTGTTACTTCTAGGCATTTCTGGACTGCTTCTTAATCTTTTTCCGGTAACCTCATTCCATTGCTGTTCTTCAATACTGGCTGTTTGTTCATTTGTTTGGTTTATTTGTAGTGAATCATTAGGTTGTTGGGAACAAGTGGGAATTTGTATAGGATTTTGGATCATTGGAGCCATGGTTTTTACATTTTGTTCATAATTTGGTTGGGAATAAAAGCCTGTTGAAAAGTTGTTCATGTTACCTGCTCGGTTGATACGCCACTGGAATCATTGCTGACGATAACTCGCTGCTAACAGCTTTCAATGAGCCAATGTTCTTTTACTTATTAACGTTAAAAATTAAAATGTTATTAATAAAATATAAACACTCGTAAAATCCGCAATAACTAATTGCTTTGTTTAAAAACTTTAAATACATTCAGACTATATTAAAAATCACTTGAACGTAAGCAGAGTTTTTAATGTCAAACTGTTACAATTCTACAGGGTGTGAATTTTGCTACGAATTTAATAAAAAAACGTAAATATCTTTTAAAATTCCCTGTAGAAAATTACAAACCCTCATATTTTAAGAAAGAACATATTGAGGAGAATCCAAAAATGTAAAAATATTCAGGGTGTCCCATTTAAAAAAACGAAGTTATAAGCAACTTCCAGTATAACCTGAAGTTGCAAAGAGATGAAAATATTTTCATTTAATAGATCACCCTTCAAAACCCCTTCATTTCAATTTTCGTGATTCTGTTGCCTTTAGTTCTCGAGATATTTCTAATAGGACAGTTATCTGCCTCACCCTATATATTGTTAAATAAAAAAGAAAGATAATCTTCTTTACTTTAAAATGGTGTATCGTTAAACGTTCTAGGACTATTTTTAAACAAGATATGTTTTTGAAGTTATACTTCTTTACCGGCGATATGAGGGTGAATTTTTATATGTGCCTATGATCCCGGCGCATGCGCATTATAACTTTGTTTTGATTGGATGTTCAAATGACATGTCAAAAATTATTCAATATGGCGGCTGTGGTACAGCTGTAGTTTGATTATTTATGGTTGTTGCGTTTTAAAATTTGTGTGAAAAGAAACAACAAACAAAAGTTAGTTAATAGTTATACTGCCTTTTTAAATAGTTTTCATATACCTATATTTTTGGACTTTTGGACTATTTTGGACAAGGAAAACTCATTCTAATTTGGTAAGTAGTTTTTATTATAATCATATTGTAATTATACATTTGGATTAGGTTGAAATACAGTAGAGCGTCGATTATCCGAACTAATTGGGGGACATAGGTGTTCGGAAAACCGATTTGTTCGGATAATCGAACTACAAAATATTGATACATATTTATAGTCATACATACTTATCCACAAGTGAATAAAAGCCATCTTTATATACCTACATATTTATTTATAACGTGTGATCCAAAATTATTGTCACTATAGGTGGCTTTGAACGACAGAGATAGCTATACAGTGCATGTCTATTCTTAATTCAGATATACTTTCCAGTTTACGTCAACTTGGCAGTGTACGTCAAGTAAACAAGAAAAGTTAGGTTATGTAGTTTGTTTGATTATTTTATTTATTATTGTTACTTATAATTTTGTTGATTCTTTTTATTTCTGATCAAAGTTCTGTGTTAGGCTTTGACTGATTTTTTATGTTTTATAATGTTAATCAAAATTAATTGATAAACCAATGATATAAATTCAGATTAAAACAAGACATACGTAATTTTTTGCACGGCTAGCTTTGATCCCAATAATTGTGGATCGCTCGTTATCTTGATAATGACAACTAGCAACTAAACAAAAAAGTGCAGTCTTTGCAACAACATAATTATTTTTGGATACAATATTGAAGAAAATTGAAGATATTTTAAGCGTCAATTACTAACGCTTGCTCGGTATTCGAGTGCGGGACACGGGAGTCGATAGTTCAAATAAGCGGTCGTTCGGTTGATCGACGTTCGGATAATCGACGCTCTACTGTACATTTATTTTCTCAAGAATGGGAATTTTAGAGAGAAATCCCAAATTAGGTCCGATTTTTATTTTTAAATTATGATTTTTTGGCGTAGATTTATTTATCTAGTAGGTATGTAATGCTTTGATTTACATACTTAATTTGATTACCAACAGAATTTCTACCAATCTTCATCTAATATATTGTTTTCTTACTGTTTTGTTATATTTTAATATTTTCTTCCACAAAATTTAAACTACATAATTTAATTATATTCAAAACAACTGTCAAACAGTAAAACGTTCAGTTACAATATTTTTCCACATGACAAATAATGTGGAATTGGACGAGTGAGTCTAGGCTTCAATTACGAATCAAAGCGCCCCGAAAGTCACGGGTTCGATTCCCGATGCAAGTTTTTATTTTTTTATTTTTTTATACATTTTATGATTGTAAGTATATTTGTTATATATATTTTTTTTTTCAGAAACTGCTTATTTAAAATTTTTGCCAACAATTATTATCGTTCAGAAATCATTTTTTCTTTGTGGCATTTTTCAATGTATTTGTGTGCGTTTTATTCTTTTATTTTTTAAAATTTTTGGTATTGCCTTAAAAATCACATAATATGTAGTAGAAGTTTAACTTCTTACGTGCGTGCAAAGTACACACACATTCTTTTTTTTTTTTTTTTTCAAAATGTGACATATACACATGCAATATGTCACCCTAGAATGGAAATACATATATAGAAAACTTTTTTACGAGGTATGTTAAAAATATGAATTTCGCTCAAGAGTAAAGTACCTTTACCTATATTTCACAATATCGAAAAGAAAAATTATTTGGAATTAAAAATTATATTTTAATATGCAATTACATTCTTCTAATTGAAAAAAAAAATCAAAATGTTTCTCAAATTACGGAAACCCTTGGATATCCTTCGGATGCCTTGTTTAAAAATAGTACTAGAATTTTTTACAATACACCATTTTAAATTAAATAAAATAAGCTTTTTTTATTGTTTAATACCTAAAATGTATAATACCTAAATGTACAAGAAAAAAAAGTTATAATGAGAAATTTGAAAAATAATCGTAAAACCTATCGAAAATCGTTAAAAGTATAAAATTTTGAAAAACCATATCTTGATTAAAAATAGTCATAAGATCTTCTATAGTACACCATTTTAAAGGAAATTGACTTTTCTTCCTACTTTGAAATGTAGGTAGGTACCATTGAATATACCTAAAACTGCGTAGAAAAAAGTTAGAAAACCATATTTGCAAAATAATAAAGAAAATGGCCCAAAATTGCTGTGAGGGGTGAACTTTGAAAAATCATATTTCAGAAACTATAAATCCTAAAGGCTACCAAATGTCATTTCAAAGAGGAAGGATGGAAGTTTTTTTCTGTAAAGCAATACCTCTACCTATAGTCCCGTGGAAAAAAGTTATCTGACAAAAAACAAAATTGCTTTCTTTCGTGTTTTTTTTAATATCTTTTTGTAAATGTATTATTTGGCTTTAAAAGGTGATATTTCGCTTGTAAATTTAATTTCGAACAATTTTTCTGTAGATGTGTATGTACGAAAAGTGCATAGTCTCACCCTATGCATCCTAGTGCATAGGGATTAATTCACCCCTTTCACAAAAACGCACCCCTTTAAACGGTAGCACTCCGCGGTTTTTCTCATATTTAGAGGCCCATTGACACATGAAACAATAAAACCCCTTGAAAGTTGTAGTTCCTTTCTAAAGTACATAATCAATAGCATATAGTCTATAATAGGTTTTAGGTACAGCATTTAGTGACATAAGATACTCCAATTTAGTTATAATTTCTATGACTTTTGACAGTAAAAGAAATTATTTATTCATCCTGAAGTCAGTATAGTTTGAAGTGGATGTTGTAATGATTTTCTAGTTTTGCTCTCGTTGGGTATCTTCATTCTTTTGATATCTTTCCCGACTGGATCTTACCATCTGCACTTTGGTCTCCCCCTTGGTCTTGTATTTGTAGGTTTCCACTTTAATATTTTCTTTATTATTATAACATATCCTTTTCTCGTTTTAGTACACGTCCGAGCAATTGTAACTTTTAATACCTGCTCCAATTATCTGGTTATTTATCTCGTCATTAAATAATCATCTAAACTCTCTGTCTTGATTTTCTTCGGTTCAAGAATTCTTCTGGGGATCTTTCTTTTTATTATTCTTAGCTTACCTTCGTCTCTTTTTGTTCAATTCTTGTTCCGTCAATAATTCCTAATTTCTTCATATTAATTAGTTTATGCCGAACAACACCCCTGAGGGGTTTCAACTTGAAGAAAGGTGAGCTAGCCGCTTCAATTTATCTATTTAGAATGTACCTATATGTGTGAAATTATCAGTATTAATTGCACAAGAGCTCTAAAATTATTGAAATTTTCCCGAGTGACACTGTGACAGTTTTAATTTCACGAGCCGAAAGCGAGTGAAATTATGTCAAAGTGTCACGAGGGCAAACATTCTATATTAATTTTAGAGATCGAGTGCAATTTGTTGCGATTATTTCATGAATAAAACTGTTCAAAACCAAAATTTTATTGTAATTTATTTATGTAAGTACAAATTAGTACGATTAAATACACAGTTGTTATAAATATTTGACGGTTGAAAGTCATCACTTTTATAATTTTTAAAACATTAATTGCCATTAATGTCACTGACTGTATTTTTTCATAGCAACGAAGGGCATCTGACGTAATATACTTGACGACGGGATATTATCAAAAATTATCGGGTATAATATCACAATGGAGTGAGAATAAATTGAAAATAATGCGACAGTTTTTCGAAAATTTGTTGTCTCGCAATGACAACAAATTTGAGTAAAAATGAAGTATTATTTTCTAATTTATTCTTACTGTCGTGCGATATTCGTAAGATTATTTTTTAATACGTATATTATGGATATTTTCTTAAATGTGACAGTTGTCAAAACTAGGAAACTGGTTGCCATTAAACAGAAACAATCTACTTAAAAAAATTCTATCGGTAATTTTCTACAGTAGATAATTGCCAGTATAATTTTAATCTGATTGGACAGAATTAAACACGTGATCAAATATCTTACTATACGATTGGAAGTTAAAATCATCAAAAAATAATCAGTTTAATTTTTATTTCTGTAGCTTTCTATTGGTCAGAATCTCCTATGAATGAAATAATCAGTAGCAATTGCACAAGAGCTCTAAAATTATCGAATTTTTCCCGAGTGACACTTTGACAGTTTTAATTTCACGACCCGAAGGGGAGTGAAATTATGTCAAAGTGTCACGAGGGCAAAAATTCGATAATAATTTTAGAGATCGAGTGCAATTTGCTGCGATTATTTCATGAATAAAACTGTTCAAAACCAAAATTTTATTGTAATTTATTTATGTAAGTACAAATTAGTACGATTAAATACACAGTTGTTATAAATATTTGACGGTTGAAAGTCATCACTTTTATAATTTTTCAAACATTAATTGTCGTTAATGTCACTGAATGTATTTTTTCGTAGCAACGAAGGGCATCTGACGTAATGTACTTGACGACGGGATATTATCAAAAATAATCGGGTATAATATCACAAGAGAATAAATCGAAAATAATGCGACAGTTTTTCGAAAATTTGTTGTCTGGCAATAGACACGAGAGTCCGCAGGGCTCGAGTGGCTATTGCCCAATGACAACAAATTTGAGTAAAAATGAAGCATTATTTTCTTATTTATTCTTACTGTCGTGTGATATTCGCAACATTATTTTTTAATACGTATATTATGGATATTTTCTTAAATGTGACAGTTGTCAAAACTAGGAAACTGGTTACCATTAAACAGAAACAATCTACTTAAAAAAAAAAGAATGTGTGTGTGTACTTTGTACGCACGTAAGAAGATATTCTTCTATTATATAATAGGTAATTTAAACGAAGTAAATATACTTAAAAGGTTATTTGTATTTTATTTAAAAATCAAACTAACTTTCTTATCTACCACTTTCAAAAATTTTTTATTAAAACAACCAAAAATAAAAAAATATGAATAGCCCAGGAATTTAACCCGCATCCTTCCAATCTCAGTGCTAACGCATTTCCCACTACTCCAGCGAGGCCCTAGAAATAGATATGTAAGTTTCGGATATAATTACACAACACGGCGACATATAGTGTAAAAATGTTATGCTTACATAATATTTTATTATTTTACTACAGAGAAACACAAATCCAAAAACACAAGAATTATAATAAATAATAAATACATTTCCTAAAACCACTAATATATTCTTTTAATGACTTATTTGCACGGTTACAGAAACATACATAACTATCTTGAAAGATTAGCAATGAACTACATACTGTCAGAACTACATACTGTCAGTGTGCGCAGGCGCGCGGATCATGTACAATTTTACCCTCAATCGATTCGCCGCTAAAGCAGAATATTTTCAAAAATTCTATCATTAATTTTCTACAGTAATTAATTCTCAGTATAATTTTAATCTAATTGGACAGAATTAAACACGTGATCAAATATCTTACTATACGATTGGAAGTTAAAATCATCAAAAAATAATCACTCTAATTTTTATTTCTGTAGGTTAGAATCTATTGAGTAGAATCTCCTATGAATGAAATAATCAAGATAATAATAAATTATTAGAAAAATTTTTTTACCAAGCAACAAAAACAAAAGTTGTTTAATTTATTAATATTTTGTATTTAAAAAAAATTTAGTGAAAAATCCTTTGTAAGAGGTATAAAAATTTTATTAAAATATTTTTAAGATAACAAAATAATGCTAAGATAACAAATTTTTATACCATTTAAAGGGTTCATACCCTGGTATTTCTTTGGTGGCTCAGCTTGAAATCAACCAGTTTTAAACACTGATGATGATATTTTTAAATATCGAAAACGTTCTGTGATCTAGCCTTTTTTATAAAATTTTATACCTTTTACAAAGGACTTTTGTCTTGAAAACTTTTTTAAGAATTATACATAAAAGAATAAACTACCTATATAAAAAGTGTGAAGAACACATGACAAACACACAATTCGACTTCAGGGATGCATTGGGTACTCGAGAGGCACTTTTTGCAATACAAGTTCTCTTTCAAAGATGTAGAGACGTGAATTGTGATATATATGTGTGTTTTGTTGATTACTAGAAAGTGTTCGATAGAATAAAACATGAAGAACTGATGAAAATATTAAATTCAATTGGTCTAGACAGCAGAGATCGCCGTATAATAAACAATAGCTATTACGAACAAACCGCAGCTGTTAGAGTAGGGGATCAGTTAACAGACGACATAAAGATAAAAAGAGGTGTGCGACAGGGATGTATATTGTCCCCATTATTGTTCAATACATATTCAGAGCACATTATGAACCTAGCGCTAACGGACATAGACGAGGGAATACTTATAAACGGAGAACGATTAAACAACATAAGATACGCTGATGATACTGTCATTTTTGCAGACAGTCTTGAAGGTCTGCAGACACTTGTCTCCAGGGTGGCAGAAGTAAGTAGCAGGTTTGGGCTTGATTTTAACATCAAAAAAACCAAATACATGGTTATAAGCAAAAATAGGATACCACCTGGTCAATTACTAGTTAACGAACAACCTATAACACAAATCACCAACTTTGTTATTTGGGTGCAAACTTAAATGAACAGTGGGGACAATAGACGGAAATTAAGATAAGGATCGATAAGACCAGATCAGCTTTCGTCAAAATGAAAAAAATCTTTAACAGCCACGATATAAAATTGGAAATAAAAGTTCGTTTACTAAAATGCTACATATTCTCCGTTCTTTTATATGGCGTGGAGTCATGGACCTTAACTGAAGCATCACTGAAGAGACTCGAAGCATTTGAGATGTGGTGCTACAGACGCATGTTGAGGATTTCCTGGATAGACAGAGTTACCAACGAAGGAGTTCTACATAAAATGGGTAAAGAGCGCGAACTAGTCGTAACCATAAAACGTCGCAAACTGGAATAACTGGGCCATATAATGCGCAATGAACAACGATGTGACCTACTTCGGACTATACTTCAAGGTAAAGTGCATGTGAAAAGAGGTCCAGGACGAAGAAGAATATCCTGGTTGCATAAACTGCGAAAATGGTTTAACTTAACCACTACTGGACTTTTCAGGGCAGTAGTCAACAAAGTCAGAACAGCCATGTTAGTGTCCAACATCCGTAACCGATAGGCACCATAAGAAGAAGAACAAAGGACATTTCATTAAAACTTTTTGTAATTGATGGTATACAGCCAGCTACAGGAAGGATAAAATTCTTTCTTTTCCTTGTGGGTTTTGTATTTTGATAACGATTTCCGAAGTGGCAATCGAAACGTCAAATAAATTTAACTTCAAAATTATGGCTTGTTTTCAACTAAAATAGTAGATAAATTTCTTTTATAATATCTATATAGTTTTTGTACTCTAGTAAGGGCATGTGTTTTAAAGGTGCTTACAGGAACATACAGGTGCTTTTAAAATTACAAAAAATGCATATTAAGGGCGTAGGCGCAAAATCTCGCTCCAATGTATTTTAAATGCAATATTACCGAGGGCCGAAAGTCACTTAGAGCTTAGAGTAACCAAAAAGTTTCTTTTGAATGAGATACTTGAAATTAAAGATCACATTAACTTTTCTCTTTTTTACACCCCTGTAACTTATTGAAATAAATATTATAGAAATTTTCAGGGGCTTTCGGCCCTCGGTAATAATGCAGTCTTTAATTCTACGTTTAAATTTTTTTAAAATACTTATTATACTAAATTTAAAATCAAGATGCAGTAGAAATAAACAAACCAAAAAACGTTAAATGCTACTAGGAGCACTTCCGAATCATAATTTACAATGTATTTACATTGTAAATCCCTAATAAAGATTTCTCCAAAGTTTATACACTCACCGGCACAAAATTCCGCCACCTAAAGTTTTTGATTATATTTGACAATTTATAACTTTATTATTTGTGTTCCGATTTTCAAGATTCTTCAGTTTTTAGGTACATGTATTCGTTTGGTATTATTCCGGTAACAAAAAATTTTCCTTGTATGCCATTATACAGGGGTGAATGGAAGCGTTGTATTTTTTCCTAACTTTAAAAAATTCTGTTAAAGAATGGAATAGCTGATTTTGTTTCATAGTCCTGTCATATGGCGCACATCCACACTCCCCTACACGCGACACTATATATACACGAAATTCTCGATTTTCTAAATCTGACTTAATTGAAAATTGGGCCAACTCCCGTCTTAATGTTCAGAAAAAGACTCACTCATTCATATATCAACCATCCATTTTGGTCCACGGGTGTGGATTTTACGGCCCTTCCTATTTAGGGTCTGTTTTTCGTTCTCGTCCCCAAAACTCCCAAATACTTCGAAAGTTTAACTCCGAACTTTGCGGTTTCTGATAGTACTCATTACCTTTCTAACGCATGTTTAATTTTGAAAATCGGTTATACCATTCAAAAGTTAACGAGCTCAAAAATATGACTCAATTTTTATTTAAAAAAGGGAAAATTTTTGTCGATATGTATGTATGTATGTGGAAAAGTTAAACCGATCTGAATTTTTTTTCTGTGTTTGAAGAGGGGTTCGGGGAAACCGATGTAGTTTGTGACTTTTGACCACCCATAAGCCAGCTATAGGACTTGGTAGGTACAAAACGGCATATTTTTTGAGGGTCTATATCCTCGGTTCAAGAAGAGACAGGAGAACTGCAAATACACCAAATCAATAGTACCTATTGAGTTAAGCTTTCAAATGGTGTCTAAGCCGCCAGGATCAGACATACACACGGCTAAGTATAGCCGAAAATTGAAAAACTATACTTTGAAAATTTTGGTTTTTCGACAATTACTCAAAATTTCAACCTATGAATTACGCCAATAACTGAGCGTTTGTAGAAGGACTCTACACGAATCTAACGGTGTATATCTCATATCCAAGAAAATTCGAATTTTTAAGTTATGGGCTTCATAAGTATGATCAAATTTATTTCTTATGGGAAAAACGGTTTTTTAAGCTCAATAATTCCTGTAATAGCTTCAGTTATCATACTTGACCTTAGATTCATCAGATACTACTTGTAAATAAGTTTCAAACTCATGTTTAGTGATCAAAATCGGTTAAGCCGTTTAGAAGTTATTAAGCTACAAAAGTATAATCCAATTAACGATTATTCCCTAAATGGTTTATGTAGTTGTAGTGGTTACGACGATAAATTTGATCTGGCAACGGGCAATTCGAGTTCATTTACCGGCCATTTTAATATTTTTTTTTTCAATTTATTTCGAATAGAAAAAAATCTAGTGTACATTCGATGGACACTAGATCATTTTTTGATGCGGACACTAGATCAAATTTTGGGAGATAATGCGACAAAGGCGACTATTTATAAAGCTTAACGTGTAATCGATAGACAATGCATTTAACTTCATACATTCAATTTATAAATAATTATGAAAACTCCTGATATAAGAATAAAAAAAACCGTTAAACGCCGTAAAAACGAGTGGCGCATACAATATTCCAGCTACAAAAGATCTGATAATAATATGAATATTACGTGGCACGAAAATGTATTTTCATTTTGATGCAAAACAAAATTCTAGTTTTATTTTAAAAGATTTTTCCATAATATTTGCTAAATTTGAAGTAAAACGCGCCACAAAAGAGTAACTTTTTTAGCGGTTTTTTATTCTTGTCATATTATTCCGAAGGCATCATTATAATTTTGTTATTTGAATTATTCGCATATCTCTTTTCTTCTAAGAGCTGTACCATTTTTTGTGAATAAAAACACTGATTGACTCATAAAATAGAGGTTGGATTGATAAGATTAGAAAGGATCGCATGCACCCCAGATCTAAATCCTATTGAGCATTTATGGAATGAATTAAAAAAAGCTATTCGCCGTCATCTTAGGCCTCCAGAAAATTTGATACAGTTATGGCCCTGGTAGAGGAATATCGGGCTATTTCCCAGGCAAATATAACACATCTTTATTCGATGATAAACATATTGCGAGCAGTTGTTGCTGCAAGAGGTGGAGTTACCAGCTATTTAATTGTTTTGTTGTTAATTTTGCTTTGTTTTGTTAATATTAGTGGGTATGATATTTTTAATTAAATAAACCTTCAAAGCAGTGTTTTTATTTACAGCTCTTACAAGAAAAGATATATTCGGATAATTCAAAAAACAAAACCTTAGTGATACATCCAGGATAATACAAAAGGAGTATGAAACAAAATCAGCCGTCCAATTTTTCCTCAGAATTTTTTAAAGTTAGGAGAAAAAACAACACTTCCATTCACCCCAGTATAATGCCATCTAAGCAAAAAATTTTTGTTACCGGAATAATAACAAACCACATCAATACAAACTGATGCAAGAATCTTGAAAATGGGAGTACAAATAATAAATTTATAGATTGTCAAACTTAATCAAAAATTTTGGGTGGCGGAATTTTGTGCCGGTTAGTGTACATTGTAAATTATGATTCGGGAGTTCTCCTTTATAGTAGCATTTAATGTGTCTTGGTTTATTTATTTCTACTGCATCTTGAATGTAAATTTAGTATAGTTTTCTCAGGATTCGAAAAAATTAATGGATTTAAACACATTGGCGCGACATTTTCCGCCTACGCCGTTAAGCATATATTTTTATTATTTTAATTTTCAATAACACTACAAAATAATACTGTAAGATTTTATTACAAAAAACGTACCTATATATAAAATAGAACCGTCTGCGGTCTGATTCAGGTGCCACAGTAAATAATATATCACCAGTCTCTTGTGCAGCATATAAAAAACGTACTACCAGCTTTGTACCGTACCTCGATTTCGTCAAATCAAAACAGGCTAAAGAAAGGAATGCGGAAGGTTTTGGTCGATAACAGGGTTGAAATAAAATAACGGTACTCCCTTTAGGATAGGTTAGTGAGTGCAACCCTTTCTCATCTGCCTTCGAGAACTCTTCCTTGTTTTGCCACAGCACAAGGTGGCTTTCGGCAATTTCTTACCTTTACTTTTTTACCGCGTTTTTTATCGAGTTTTTTATATATGGCAAGGGTGCTCTTTACCAGTGTCGGAGATTACCAGATTTCTATGATAAAATTGACAATTAAATGTCTACTACAAACCTATTTCATATTTTTTTTAATACATTGAAATTGTTTAAACGTATGCGAGTATCTGTTCGAATCCACCAAAAAATTTTATACGTCAAAAACTATAAAATATTACATACTTAAAATATAATTGGCTTCACACTCTTGGTCTTGGTTAAAAGAATCCATTTTATTTTAAATCCCTTTTATATTAAATAAAGATTAACCTTTAACCCAATTAATATAATTTTGTGGAAGTCCCATTATTATTAACACAACTTTGTAATCTAGGGTTCATACATAAATAGAACCAATCTCATCATATTACCTATATTCAACAAGATTCTCATATGCCTGCTCAATTGCTTCACATCAAAGAAACATGAAACGTAAATCACGTTTCATGGAAATAAAATACTGCTAAACAAATAGACGTCCGGCCATTTATGAAACTTTCTGAAAATAAAAATGTGTAATGAGCATGAATCACACTCGTTTCATTAGTAGGCGGACTTCAAGATTTGTTTAGCCGTGTTTAATTTTCATGAAACGTGTTTTACGTTTTATGTTTCATGTTTTTCGTTTCATGTTTCGTTGGCGTGCGGCTTGCCTAATAGTTTAATAATTCTATTCCGTGGTCTACGGTTTCCTTCATTTAATCTTTTCGGCAACTCTGCCCACAGATTTTCGATGTTGTTAAGGTCTGGACTCGGGGAAGGCGACGGAAGAACATTACCATAGTTTCCTCCAGCCATTCTCGAACAATAATTCTACTCGTATGCACCGGGCGATTGTTATGTCGGAAGATGAAGTTGTTAGTTGTTATTGGAGAATCTCTGGATCACTGATGGCAACATTATATTCCCAAGAATATGATGTGTTTGTAATATATTCCTGTTAATGTTTCTTCTATATAATAACAAACACCCTGGTCTTCAGCATTTATCCATTCCCACACGTTGACCGAGAATCCTCCACTATTTCTTGATGAATATACTGTTCATCAAACATCAAACCTATTATTATCATCCTATAAACTCTTATTCGACCATAGCTATGTGATTGAAACACGTTTTCATCGGAAAATTGAATGCATTTTTTTAAATCCGTCTACGTGCAGTGCGAATGCCGTCAGGAAACACTGTTTCTTCGCTAGCTTTTCGCGCTGTAACAAATGGAGATTCTCTCAGATAATCTACTTCATCTTGTTACTCTGTGAAGATCTTCTACCCTCTTGAAACACCCAATCGTGCTATAGAGCGAAAATAATCCCATCTGATTTTCCCATTTGATTTTTCATATGCACATATGACTCATGTTCAAATCTGCAGCAACTTACCTTAGTGACCAAACTTTGTCGAGTTTGGCAATTGCTCTTGTTTCTTGAGCGTCATTGAAATGCATTCTAGATATTTTGGACGCGTTAGTAGCTTTTTATTTTATTTTTCAATACGCCGCAAAATTTTTGACAATCACTTTGAATGTGCAAACATACATACACACTATACACTGACCGCAGCTGTAAATATGCTGTATAATTCTAAACAATATAATGAAATAAAAAAACATTAAAGGCACTCGTGGGAGTGCCGACAGAAGTGAAAACTTCTTATAGTATATAAATTACGAGCTCAATGCTTTTACCCCATCCTAAAAGAAGTGCTATACCTATATCATATACATACGATATACGCGATGCGTATGCCCTATGCTATTTATGTATACATACACATAATTTATATATGTACAAAATTTATTTCAGTGAAGTGATGACGGTCGCAAATTCAATACTTTTTCCTCATCCAAGAAGTGCACAACGTCCCTAAAGAAATTTTCAATTCAAAAATGTATTTCGTCGAAGCGATTACGGTCCTAATTCAATACTTTTCCTGCATACAAAAAGTGCACAACGTCCATATAAAAGTTTTCACTTACAAAATTTATTTCGTCGAAGCGATAACGGTCGCTAATTTTTAAAGAAGTTTTCACTTCAAAAATTTATTTCGTCAAAGCGATGAAGGTTCGCTAATATAATATTTTCCCCATCCAAAAAGTGCACAACGTCCCTCAAGAAGTTTCCACTTAAAAAATTGATTTCATCGAAGCGATGGCGGTGGCTAATTTAATACTTATTTACATCGAAAAAGTGCACAACGTCCATAAATAAGTTTCACTTCAAATATTTATTTCGTCGAAGCGATGACGGTCCCTAATTCAATACTTTTCCCCCATCCAAAAAGTGCACAACGTTCCTAAAGAAGTTTTCACTTCAAAAATGTATTTCGTCGAAGCGATGACGGTCGCTAATTTAATAATTTTTCCCCATCCAAAAAGTGCACAACGTCCCTAAAGAAGTTTTCACTTCAAAAATTTATTTCGTCGAAGCGATAAATGTCGCTAATTTATATTTTTCCCTATCCAAAAAGTGCACAACGTCCCTCAAGAAGTTTCCACTTCAAAAATTGATTTCATCGAAGCGATGACGGTCGCTAATTTAATGCTTTTTTTCCATCGAAAAAGTGCACTACGTCCCTAAAGAAGTTTCACTTCAAATATTTATTTCGTCGAAGCGATGACGGTCCATAATTCAATACTTTTCCCCCATCCAAAAAGTGCACAACGTCCCTCAAAAAGTTTTCACTTCACGAATGTATTTCATCGAAGCGATGACGGTCGATAATTTAATAGTTTTTTCCATCCAAAAAGAGCACAACTCCCTAAAGAAGTTTTTACTTCAAATGTTTATTTCGTCGAAGCGATGACGGTCGCTTATTTATTACTTTCTCCCCATCCAAATTTAATCATTTTCCCCATATAAAAAGTGCACAACGTCCCTAAGAAGTTTTCACTTCAAAAGTTTATTTCGCCGAAGCGATGACGGTCGCTAATTCAATACTTCTTCCCCATCTAAAAAGTGCACAACGTCCCCAAAAGAAGTTTTCACTTTAAAAATTTATTTTAACGAAGCGATGACGGTCGCGATGACGTTCGCTAATTCAACATTTTTCCCTATCTAAAAAGTGCACAACGTACCTAAAGAAATTTTCAATTAAAAAATGTATTTCGTCGAAACGATGTCGGTCGTTAATTTAATACTTTTTCCCCATCCAAAAAGTGCACAACGTCCCTAAAGAAATTTTCACTTCAAAAATTTATTTGGTCGAAACGATGACGGTCGCTAATTTAATACTTTTTCCCCATCCAAAAAGTGCACAACGACCCTAAAGACGTTTTCACTTCAAAAATTTATTTCTTCGAAGCGATGACGGTCGCAATGACGGTCGAGAAATAAATCCTTTTTCCCTATCGAAAAATAGTTTTTACATTTATTTTAAATTTAAATACTTCTATACAATTTATGTATATATACACATAATATATATACGTACAAAATTTATTTCGTCGAAGAGATGACGGTCGCTATGACGGTCGCGAAATAAATCTTTTTTCCCCATCCTAAAATAGGTTTTACATTTATTTTAAATTTAAATACTTCTATACAATTTATATATACATACAAATAATATATAGCATAAGCGATGACGGTCGCAATGACGGTCGCGAATTCAATGCTTTTTCCCCTATCCAAAAATCGCACAACGTCCCTAAAGAAGTTTTCACTTCAAAAATATTTTGCAATTAGAAAGAAGAGGATACCTTATTTAGAAAATAGCAATTAATATAAATAATAAGAGAAAATGTAATATCTTAATACTGAAAAGAAAAGAAGGAAGAAACTAAACGAAATTAAAAGAGATTGCCTAAAGAACAAAAAGACAACAAGAGAAAGAGATAACAAGATAATAGCAAGGGGACAATGTCAGGTAACGAACGGATAAAAAAGAAAACTAAATTAGAATCTGTTGATTTAGATGTCACAAGAAGAGAAAAGGAAAACAACTTTGAAGAAAACATAGTGACCTTTTACTATTAGCAGTAAAGGATCAACCTAAAAACCCCCAATTCCAAATCTCGGCTCTGCCGCTGGCTGGTTAGTTTTCGGACCACTGTAGTGGGACCTTTTTTTATATATTATTTTATATAGTTTTGATGAAGTGTAGATGCTAGATGCGTACGGATAGGAAATGTGCAGGCAATATTTTAGATGCCATGTGGCGTTTCGTTATTATATACCGAGCGATACGAAAGTGAAATGGATTTGAAATGGAGATTTGATGTCTTCTTGGACGCAGGTGCATTTCGTTAGGATTCAGGAAGAGGATTGTTGATCGTATACAATGATACGGATACCCACACGGTTTTCGAGGGTCGTGATGGTTTACTGCGAATTTTAATTGATGATCATGATATCTTTTATTCCTTTCTTAGTAAAACTGTTTCGATAAAAATTAAAAACAATTCAAATTTTAATTATAACTGATAATAGGAAAAAGCACGTTATTAAAAGTAAGGTGACCAACTATTTTTTGTTCAAAAAGAGTACACTTTGCAAGTATTACATAAGTGAAAAATAAGAAGAAAATACGATAAAAACTTTATTTTCTTTTAAAATCATACTTTTCTTCGGAGTGGATTTTTTGCTAAATGAGGATGTTCGTCTAATAATGTAGCCACATCCGAACAACTTTCATTAACAGATAATATTTTTACAGAAAGTTGAGACTTCTCACTGCTCCAATAATCATTCCCTAGTGAAAATACCCTTTCAACAGCAACATTAGTGCCATATAAGTAAATTTCTATTAAAACTTTTAAATTTTCATGTGGTATATGTTCTACTCTAAAATGCTGAAAAATTTCTACCCATCTTTGTTAAGTTCTATTTGTTTATCGTTCCATTTCTTCAATTTTTCTTCATGTAAATATAAATTTGCTCTTCAAATGTCTTCAAAGAAACTACAATGAACGGAAACTTTTTTTACCCCCCTGGAGGGCCGGAAACGGTAAGCAATATGCGCGCATGAAATTCAAATCACTGTCACAATAATTTTAAATATTTAATTAATAAAATTGAAATAAAAAAATCTAAAAAAATGTTTTAGAAATACAAATGAGCATAAAATTATATAAATGAGTACTTTCAGAGTACAGAATTTGAAAAGAGTACTGTTTGCGAAAAAAGAGTACAAAACTCAGTAAAGGAGTACAGTTGGTCACCTTATTAAAAGCAGCTTATTAAATTGTTAATGATTGATCTAAATTCATACAATTGATTTAAAATCAGAGGTAGAACACACTACAAAAAATGCTAAAATTAGGAAAGCTTGTGGTCCAGATGATACACCAACTGAGTTGCTGCTGAGCCTTGAGGTTAATAGATAAAGATTTATTCTATTTTAATAGAATTAAACTGCTATCTAGGGGAGCGCATATATATTTTCACTTCGGAAAAAATCAAACAAGATAGAACTTTTTGTAATTTCATTAAGAAATATTTAATAAACAACATCAAAAAGTTTTACCCGAGAAGTGGGTGCTTCATTTTTTATTAAACAAATGAACTACGAAATTAGATGTTTTTTTAAATTACTCCGAAAATATAAATTTAGAAAAAAAAACTGACTTGACCATTGAAAAATTCAGAAAATTTTACAAAAAAACCTTATATAAAGAATTTTCTAAAATTAAATCTGTATCTTCTATAATTTTTTATTTATAACGCTAAAGTCACCTTTCTCACAAACACTGGCGCACTGTAAACTAGCGTACGGCGAAGTGCACGGTTGAGTTATTTTAATGTAATTCTTTAACTAATGGATCAAACGAAATTTTACAAATTGAACATGAAAGAACAATAATTAAGCTATCTTATGGTTAAAATAAAAAGAAATAAAATGTATGGGCATAAGTACAGTGGGGACGGAAAGTGAGCCTTACATGAATTTTGTTTAAAAATTATTTAAAAATGTGTAACTGATACAATTTTTCTTATAAAACCCTTAATTGTGCACAATTTACCTTTCAAGCATCTTACTAAATGATGTTTCATTCAAAAAAAATCTTAAACATTTAATTCAAATGATATGACGTCTCAAAAAATGTAATTTTTTGAAATCTTCGTAGTTTTATAGAATTACCACCACTTTAAGACGGTATTACTTAAGTTTGAACAGATCTATTACAGTTTTATAAGTTCCAAGTGCTTTTTTAAAGTTAGGATGTAATCTTTAACATGCACTAAATTATTTTACTTGAGAAATGAAATACACTATTTCTATTTGAGAAAATTAAGAAAGATAACAAAAATGTAATACAAAAACCGAAAATTACCAGCTAAAAAAATGTTTATATAAAGTGATCAAAACTTTTTTCTGTAAAACTTACCTAAAATACGTTTAATAATAAACTTCAACAATAAAAAATTTTCAGCAAAAAAAGCTCAGTATGTCTGCGTAACTTGGAACCTATTGATAACTTGTTTATTATCAGTTTTACGAATAAAAGTTATTCTTTATAAAATAATCTGCATCGTATATAATCTAAGATATAACCATCAAATATAACATTTAATTAATTTTATACGAGGTATGTCAAAAAATATGAATTTCACTCAAGAGTAAAGTACCGTTACATTTCACAATATCGAAAATTGTTATTGAAAAGTTGTTTGGAATTAAAAAAATTGTTTTAGTTTTTACATCCTTCTAATTAAAATATTGTGAATAATAAAGGCACTAAAGGCATAATAATAAAAAAAAGTTTGATATGTGATGGTTGTATCTTAGATTTTAGACCAGGGAGAGCATTTTATGAAGAATAACTTTTTTTTCGTAATAGTGATAATAAAATAATTATCATAATTTTAATAAAATGATGACGAGTATCCGTAATTTGAGAAAAAATTGAAAAAACTTTTTTTGATTAGAATGATGTAATTGTATATTTAAACATATGTAGTATTTAATTTCAAACAACTTTTCAATATAGCATTTTTTGATATTCTGGAATATAAAGGTACTTTACTATTTAACGAAATTCATATTTTTGACATTTTTGACCTAACTCGTATAAAATTGATAAAATTTGATATCTGATGGTTGAGTTTTAGATTTTTGACTATCCAGAGCATTTTATGAAGAATAACTTTTTTTCGTAAAATTGATAATAAAAATGTTTTCCATGTGGTTCCTAGCTACGCAGACATACTGTATAAGAGCTTCTGTATAAGAATTTTCAAATTGCAATGCCATATTCGGATTCAGCATAATCAAAAACAAAATAGAAACATATTTGACCAAAGTAAAATAATGAATTTAACGATATTTTTAAAATTATTTATACAAAACAATTGTTATTGTTTAAACAATTAATAAACACATAGCGGCCAAATCTGCGAGTAGAACTTTTTACTTTAACATGTATATAAACTAACAAAAAAAGTTTTAGAAAAATATAAGCTTGTTTGAATTTTTCCGAAACAATGTATATTTTCGTTCTAATTGCACTCCCCTAATCGTAGAAATCTCCATATAACGAGGAGACAGACAAGGTTGCTGTTTTCGAAAAGGAAAATCTAGTAAGACATATAAAGGCCAAATGACTAAGATATGTCTTCCCAAAACAAAGTGCGTTGGGAAAGACCAGACGGGAGAAAATGTGAGTGAGACAATGGGAAATAGTATCACAGGCGTGAGAAGCTTGGAGACTCACGAAGATTTGTAACGCCATTTATGATGATGATGATTCACTCGAGCTCTTTCCCTAATCAAGTATTTCCTAATCCTGTCCCTTCTAGTCTTACCAAACATCCACCGTAACATTTTCATTTCTGCTACCAGCATCTTCTTTTCCTAAATCTTCTTTACCGGCCATACTTCACTCCCGTACATCCACTTAGGCCTCACCACACTCTTTTATATCTTTCCTTTGGTCACGCCAGATTTTCTCAACACGACTCTACCTTATCGGCAGAGTCTACCAGAAGTGTACGGACATTGAACCTGTAATTACAACAAAAGAAATATGTATTGTTATGATCTGCTTCTTATTAATTTTATATTAATTATTATTTACTTGATTAATTATTTAATTGTCGCAAATAATACATAAAAAAATGAATAAAAAATCTCAGGGTGCCTTTTTATAATATTAAAAAATGTCTAAATTATCTTACGTTATACTTATCTTCTCTCGTGGTTTCAGTATCTCTTAGTTGATCCTAATCGGGATAAAATAGGAAAAAGAAATAAAGCAAAATATAAAATAAACATACAGAATTGTCTTTTATTTATCAAAATCAATGCTCTAAAAATCTATCAAATCTAAAACCTGTGGACACAGATGTCCGAATGAAATTTTTACCCCTTAAATTTATTATGGTTAAAAAAAAACAATTTATCGGTTTGTTCCCGATGACTTTAGTAAAACAAAATTAAACAAAACAAATTTATGTATTCGCAATATTATTTATATTTCCTATTTACTTTTTGAAATATTGGAATTTTAATTCATACGCTTTTTACTCAAAATTTTAGTTTCCGAACATAAAAATATCTTTCACATAAGTTGACTGACCTTTTGCTTCACTCACTCTGATGTCTTCTCGTGACCCAAAACAGCTCTTCCTCCTTGACTATGTTAAAGGCTACTCATCAAAGCCCTCTCCGTTCTCCAGCTTCAAAACTATCAGCATACCAGCACCAATTCTCCAACGAGCCAAAGCCTCTTTTGACCAGTACTCGATTCACACAAACTCCAAAAATTCTCTGCTCTCCTTCTCACAATAATACAGAACCAAAGAGGTATTTCGTCTCAATTTGATCTGTCTCTCGTTCCACTTTTCAGCACTATTCTCCACTATCAAACAACCACTGGTACTTGCTAACTACTTATCCACGAAAACGTCGAACTGCTCCTCAGGGATGCCAATAACATAATGACTTATTTTTCAAACTCCCTCAATCATTCAAACCACTTTTCCCCTTCCAAATTGCCAAGACTCAGAAACATTTCTCTTTTCCATTCGACAAACAAACAGTCATTTTCAAAATTATTCCGACCATCCTAATTACTTTCGGGGAAACTGTACAACATTTACTTGGGGTGAAACAAAGATATTAAAATTCCAAATTTTCTTTTAAACCATTTTTCTAGAAAATGATAATTACCTCTACCTGTGGATTCTATAGTTCCCGTAATAAACAATCTTTTCCATTTTAAACCTAAATACATCGTCCTTTTCACTTTATAATTATTCACAAAAGTCTTTAATGGTTCATCGGAAAGCTCATTAAAAAAGAAATCCACTTACATCCAAACTAAATTCTAATAAATATTTACAGATCAATATACAGGGTGTATCAAATTTATGTGCCCGCGGTATTTAAAAAAAAAATTTAATTTAATTTTCATTTTGCCTTTGATTGATAAATTGAAAACACAATAGTATGTCTTTGTACTCACTTTATAACGCTGTTGCACCGTTTATAGAGATTTAATTAACGCAAGAAATAAATCAAGTCCTAATTACTCGCCTAGGAATAACGTGTTTCCTACTTCCAACACAGGAATTACTTTAAACAAACATCAACAAAATTACAATGCAAACTTCAATCAGCAGACTTATGCACAAACAGTTAAAGGACACACCAATAACAGCGATAACGATATTAACAATATGTTAACTTCCTTTCTAAATGAGTTTAAGAATATGTTTAACCAACTTCTAAATCAAAACAGCATGATACTAACCATGCTTACTACCGTTATCAATAAAACCTCTTTGTAATGGCTTCCACACTTCGAACAGCAGCCTGGAATGCTAACGGGCTAACAAACCATGTAGAGGAAATAAAATCATTCTTGAATATAAATAAAATAAATATAATATTGATATCTGAAAGTCACTCGACAGAAAGAACATTTATTAAAGTTCCATATTTTATAACATATATTTTTGTCACCACTGATAGAACAGCTCATGCAGGCTCTGCTGTTCTAATAAAATCTTCGATTAAACACCATGCACTACAACCATATAGTACAGCTGAAATTCAAGGAACCCAAATAAAGGTAAATAACCGCCAACACGAAATAAGAATATCAGCCATGTAATCTCCACCACGGCATAATATTTCAGTAGATCAATACAATGAATTGTTCCAAGATCTTGGTGCCCATTTCCTAGCAGTAGGAGACTGGAATGCTAAACATACTTCATGAGGTTCCAGAATAATAACAACGAAAGAAAGACATCTACTACAATCCATACAACAAAATAATCTAAACCATCTTTCCACTGGGCAACCTAATTACTGGCCCAGTGATAGAAATAAAATACCAGATTTACTAGACTTTGCCATCATGAAAGGAGTTTCTGTACATACTAAAATTGAATCAAGCTTTGACCTAAGTTCGGATCACAGTGTCATAATCGTCACCCTAAGTACATCCATTATTTGGAGGGAACCAAGTCAAAAACTTTTCTTAAAGAAAACAGACTGGGACCAATATCAAAGCATTATAAATCAACATATCTCTCTAGATCATCAAATCAAAGCCAACAGAGATATTGAGCATGTAATTGCATATTACACGTCATTAATCTCAGACGCTGCCTGGTAATCGACTCCTGCAACTAAAAAAACTATGCAAAGAGATCTCAACATGCCATTGTATATAAGAGAACTAGTAATGGAAAAAAGAAGAGTACGTGCTAAATGGCAAAGAACAAGGAACCCATTGGATAAAACGGCGCTAAACAGATTAACACATCAACTACGCACAATGTTGCAACAAGTTCGAAACGATGACTTTGAATGCTACATTACAAATCTATCTCCTGAAGATCACTCTTTATGGCGAGCGACTAAAAAATTTAAAAGACCGACTACACCCATACCACCAATTAGAAAATCCGACGGAGATTGGGCTCAATCTGACAACGAAAAAGAAAATGAGTTTGCGGAACACCTTGCAAATGTTTTTACACCTGACCTGTTCGACAATGCAAATGACAAAGCGATCAAAAACTTTCTAAGCGCTCCCTGCCAACTATCGCCTCCTGTCAAAACATTCTCACCTACAGAAATTCGCAAAGAAATTAGAAATTTAAAACCTTTCAAAGCTCCAGGTTACGATCTTATAGTGAGAGAACTTTTAAAACACTTGCCTAGAAAAGCTGTCGTCCTACTAACAATAATTTACAACTCAATGCTACGGTTATGTTATTACCCTATACAATGGAAATTTGACCAAATTATTATGATCGCTAAACCAGGTAAACCACCTACTGAACCTAATTCATACCGTCCCATCAGCTTACTACCTGTTATGTCTAAGGTATTTGAAAGACTAATTCTGAATAGAATTCAAGATCTTGTTGAAGTCGATGAACTTATACCACAGCATCAATTTGGTTTCCGTCAGCATCACTCCACCATTCAGTAATGCCATCGAATCACTAAGACAATAAAAAGCTGCTCGGAAGAGAAGAAAATATGCGCTTCTGCTTTTATTGACGTAAAGCAGGCATTTGACAAGGTTTGGCACGACGGTCTCTTATATAAATTGAAAACACACATGCCTCACCAAATATATCTCATTCTCAAATCCTACATCAACGAACGATATTTTCAAGTCAAAGTTAACGCTTCAACATCAAACTTTCATCCTATCCATTCTGGAGTTCCTCAAGGAAGTGTCCTTGGCCCATTCCTGTACCTCCTCTATACAGCAGACATACTTACAAATAATGATTTCCTAATGGCTACTTTTGCTGATGATACAGCAATTCTAACTTCAGACGCAGGCTGCAAACAAACTTCAGGATTACCTACAAGTGCTACAAACATGGCTTGAACAAGGGAAGATTTAAGTTAACGCTGAAAAATCGACAGCAGTTACTTTCACAACAAGAAGACAAACATGTCCGCAAGTACCTACACATCAATTATATACCAATTCCACAAAAATCTGAAGTAAAATATTTAGGGCTGCATCTAGATCAGAAGTTTACTTGGAAAACCCATATCAAAGCCAAACGGACACAGCTAAATATAAGACATGTAATGTTAGACAAATGTACTGGTTACTTGGAAATAAGTCGAAATTATCACTCGAGAATAAACTACTGATCTACAAGATCATCCTCAAACCCATTTGGTCTTACGGAATTGAACTCTGGGGTTGCAGTAAACCTTCCAATACCAAGATCCTACAAACTTTTCAGTCGAAAACCCTACGAACAATAGCCAATGCTCCATGGTACGTTTCCAACCATACCTTACACAATGATCTTGGTATTCCATTCATAAAAGAATTCATTGACCTTCAGGCAAACAGAGCCAAAGAAAGAAATTCCACAAACGATTGCCAAATCATCAGAGAACTATACCAACCACGACTACCTAACTACTAGATGTCTACATAGAACCTGGCCCGAAGACCTTGGGGAAAAGATGAAGACTTGGAGAACCGTTAATGGACGGTACCCGCCACAAGCCACATATCAGTCAACATATTTGCTAAATACTCCTGTAATACTGAGTAGATTGTAAATTTGCTGTAATAAATAAATTAAAAAAAAAGAAAAAAAAAACTTTATAACGCTCATACAACTACAGGATCTGGATTTCAATGCATATTTTTTTTTATAATTCTTGTATCAAAGTTACGCGTGAAGTTAGTCGTATTGATGACAGTTGAGAAAACGTGGGCGAACCCTTTTCTTTCAGCCCTTCCCCGATTTTTCGATCACAGAGTAGATACTCCACTCGATCGCTTCCAGTTAATTTTTTTATTGATTCATTAATTCATTTATTTATTCTCAATCCCTTTTACCTTCCTCTCTAAGCGTTTTCCACCAGATATGCTTTTATCTTCCTCTGAATATGTACATTTTTTATCTGTACAAACGTCAGTACAGTTCCTTATCATAGATTTTTCCATTTAGTTGTACTGGAATTTTTCTGCCAAACAGCACACCAACCAACCTCTTCCTTCCAGTGTATCCATCGCTTCCTAACTCTACTTCATGCAACTTCCTGATATAAAACCTGGTATAAAATTTCACCAGGTCTCTATATTCTAAAAATTCTTTCCATGGATTTTTAAAATATTTTAAATAGCAATAATATGTCTAATAATAGTAGCCATATTTCTCGAAATTTCATAAGGACATCTTTTCATGCACCACCTTATAATTTTTGTAATAGAATAGAATAGAATAGAAATATGCTTTATTGTCACTGAAAATTATACAATTTTATGGACAAAGCTTAACATAGATTCACGAAAAAGATATACATAACAATAACAATAACAAATACAATTTTATAAAATTAGATAAATTGTCAATAAAAAAAATATATAAACAAGTTAAAAAAAAGTGAAGTAAAAAAACAAAAACCAATATATTGCAAAATTACTATAAATTGCAAAATTGAACCTACAACATAATATAATAAAACACAAACAAAGGAACTAATAAGTTTAAGCTGCTGTATGTGACACCCAAATATAGATAAATACACTTTAGTTACTTGTACATTACTGTGATTTCTTAGTTAGTCATTAAGAAACTCTTCTACTGAATAATATGGTCTTTTAGATAAATGAGCTTTTGTCATTTTACGGAACTTGAGAAAGGATGTTGCAGATTTAAGTTGTAAAGGGAGATGGTTGTATAGTTTTTTTGCGGAATATAGTATAGATTTCTTTACTAACTCAGAAGACGGGATCGGTAAATAGACATCAAAAGTTGAATTTCTGGTGGAGTAGTCATGATGAGGCCTTGCTGGAAAGACATGCATGTGTTTACGAATTAAGCAAACAGTTTCTAAAATATACAAAGATGGAAGGGTTAAAATTTCGTGATCTTTAAAGTAACTTCTGCAATGGGTTGTTCTTCTGAGGCCAAACAGATATCTTATTGCTCTTTTTTGTAATTTGAAAATAACATCAAATTGGGCAGCTGTACTAGACCCCCAAAAAGGAAGACCATATCGAAGATGAGACTCGAATAAAGAAAAATATGTTATTTTAGAAGATGCTAAATTGAGTTCCTTCGAAACAGATCTTATGGCATAGCAGGCCGAGGCGAGTTTCTTACTTAACAAATCGATATGAAGGGACCATTTGAGGTTGCTGTCTAAAAGAATACCAAGAAATTTTACAGAATCAACGGTAGAGATCTGGCTGCTATTCACAAGCAGGGGTTGAAGAGCACCTTTATATGATAATGCTACCGTTTTATCCACGTTAAAGGAGAGTAAATTAGAGTCAGACCAGGTTTTTATCGTAAGAAGATCAGAAGTTATAGTTGCATGAAGAGTTGCAATAGTTGAGTTGCTCCAAGTGATACTGGTATCATCAGCAAAAAGAAAAATTTTTCCATCGATTTTTAAATTAGTGATGTCATTTATAAAGATCAGGAAAAGTAGAGGACCCAATACTGAACCTTGTGGTACTCCACATATAATGTTTTTGAGACTAGAGTCAGTATCATTTGCTCTAACCAATTGTTTCCTATTATCTAAGTAAGATTTAAACCAATTCAAAGAAATACCTCGAATTCCATAGTAATTAAGTTTTTTAATCAAAATGTTGTGATTTACACAATCAAAAGCTTTGGAATAGTCACAGAAAACAGTGGCAGTATAAAGATTATTGTTTAGTGCTTGGTAAACCTCGTGAAGTACAGAAAACATGGCATCAGTTGTACATTTATTAGTTAAGAAGCCGAACTGATTTTGTGATAAAATATTGTTATCAAAGAGAAAGGACATAAGTCGGGTTTTTATGAGCCTCTCAATAATTTTGGAGAGTACCGGTAGTAGGGCAATAGGTCTATAGTTGCAGGCATTAGATTTTTCGCCACCTTTATGAAGAGGAATAATAATGGCTGTCTTTAGGCACTCTGGAAATTTACCGTTTTCAAAGGAATCATTAATTAGTGACACGAGGAGTTCTAACACATTATCTGTGAGATTTGAGAAGATTTTTATAGATAGTCCATCAGTACTACAAGATGATTTGCTTTTGATACTATTGATCGTTTGGATCAATTCAGATTTATAGATTGGTCTTATAAAGAATGAATTCGAGACAATTTCTGAATTAGGGAGATAGGAAATGGGATCTTGTTGAGACTGAATAGTGGATGTTATATTTTTACTCACGTTAATGAAGTATTCGTTTAGATTTTCAGGGTTTGGAAGGGCAAATGTTTGAGCTGCGTGGGTTTTGTTTCGAAGATCGTTTATTATGGACCAAGTTTCTTTTGCAACACTTTTGGAGCTTCCCAGACGATTTTGATAGTAGGCTTTTTTAGCTGATTTGATGAGTTTTAAGTATGTGACTCTGTAATTGGTGATATATTGAGTGACAGAGACGTTGGTAGTAAATTTCTTGATATAAAGTAGTGAACGCATATTTTTTGCTGATATGCGGATACCTTTGGTAGTCCAGGGTTTGCGACGTTTTGGCTTAATCGTAATTAAAGGAAATGCCTTACTGAAGATACAGACAAGCTTCTCCAAAAAATCACTGAAATTATAGTCCACGTCCGTAGAAGGAAAATGCCAGTCAGAAGTTAAACATAAATTTTGAAATTTATGAAAATTCCGAGCGGAAAAATCCTACCTAAACGTCGGGTTTTCGAGGAGGGTTTGCTGAAGATGTTAAATTTCGTATATACTGCTTCATGATCCGATAGTTCCGCATTAATAACTGTAGAGCAAACATCAAGGGGTGAGAAATCGGAGACAATATAATCAATTATGGTAGATGTAGTTTTTGTAATCCTTGTAGGAGAATTAACGTGCATGGAGAGACCATATGATTCAAATATGTTGACCAAGAACATTTGGGTAGCACAAGCAGCAGCATAATTTATGTTGAAGTCTCCGCATATAATTTTTCTGCTTTTGTGAGGCAAGTCATCTAACAAATTTAGCAGGTTCTGAAAAAATAGTTCCACGGAAGAGTCAGGTGATCTATAGATGCAAATAATGTAAAGATTAAGATTTTTATTAAAAACTAAGGAAAATTCAAAGAAGGCTTCATTCAACAAAAAGTCATATTTTGTTATCAGAGAAAAATCATTGTTTGCAGAAAGAATTAGGGTGCCTCCATGAGCTGAGTTTGGACGATCATACCTAGCAATTGTGGTATAATTCTCTACAAAAAAAGGCTCGTTGACTGCAAGCCAGTGTTCTGTAACAGCAACTATCTGGGGAAATCCTAATTCCTCTAGAAACAAAAACAATTCGTCAGTTTTATTTCTTATAGAACGAATATTAATCAGAACCATACTAAAGTTGTCATCACTAAAATTATTCGAGGTTTCTAGTTCCTCAGAACACGTCGTGTTATTTAAAAATTTCGTCTTGGAGAGCTAGTGGAATAATAATTTCGGTGACATTCCCTTGATTTTTGCAGGTGAATAATTCTTTCCGAAGTGAGAAAAGACCTAAAAGCAGCAAGATCAGCGTCTACTTCATCTGCACCGATTCCATAAGCATCGTTGAATTCTAGAAGAATTTTTCTTAGATCTTCATTCTTAGTCGGAAGTCCTTCGGAAGCCAGAAAGAGTTTAACACTTGTGTTGGTATACCCATCATAAAATACTGATGCAGGTTGGTCGTGTAGAAAAGCAAGATGAATTTTAATGGCCTTCAAGATATCCGGTTCCCTTAATCTGGCTAAAAGATATCGACTATTCGAGTTATTGGTCAATCTAACTCTTGGTGGGGTCAAAGGATCCAGATTTATCGATGGTTCTAAAGTATCCTTCTTAATGAAATTAATATGAGAACGGAAAGGATCTTTAGATTTGCACATTGCAATGGCCTGCTTGTCTGTCAGTATATTTGTGGTATCAACTTCATTCTTGTTGTTACTTGGAATGGTAATTGGATTTTCCAAGTTAACCGTGCTTCTGATGTTCTTCTGATTTATATCTGTCTCAGATGAAGTCGTTGGTTCGGAGTATAAGGATTCTGTAGACCACCTAACGTTTACACCCGGTGGCCAAATTTCTTTATTAAATAATAAGTCAATAGATGTTTTAGACTTAATACCTATTTTGAATGAGGAGCCAGTATCTGAGTTGGCATCTTTAAGGAGGGCGTAACATCTTATAAATTCCTTGATACCTAGCTTCTCTTTAATGTAATGAACTACTTGTATAGGTGTGTATATTGGGGCTAAGTTGCTAATGACGACAAAGTGACATTTATCTTGTGCAATTTTTGTTTTTTTGACTGTACTGGTTTCAAAATGCTGGGTGTCTTCAGTTTGGGTACTTGAAGTGGCATATACTATGTTTTTCTTCGATACCTCTTTCTTCGTTGGTATAGTAGGTAGTTTGTTGGAAAGATTACACATTTGATTAGATATTTCACTGATGTGTGAAGAGAGCCTCTCTAATCCCAACTTTATCTCAGATGAATGTGTATCTTGGACTTGTATTTTAATCGTGTCATTTGAACAGCCGAAAAAAACTGACGATATATTGAAAATATCTTGTTCCATCTGCCTTATGGATTTTAAAAGATACTCAGGATTTAACAAGTTATTTAATTTATGAATCTCGTCAATTTTTTTTGTAAGATAGTCTAATTTGTCGTCATTTTTTGCTAATAAATCATATGTCTCTATAAATACAGGCAAATTATCTGTGAGTTTTTTAGTAACTTGAAGTAAGGCGTCAAAGTTCTCTTGTGGTATTTGATTTTTTGTTAAATTTGTTACTTTTTCATTTAAACATCTGAGGCTAGGTGAATCACATAATGTACAGAAATATTTTAAATGGGCATTTTTTGGATCTAGTAGAGTTTTTGAGATGGTTTTATTGAGACCAGAACACTTGAGACAAAAATATCGTCTACAGTCCCCATGACAACGTATCTTATATTTGTCGTTTTCGGAAAATTCAATCAAGCAAATATCACAATTGTAGATCATGGTGGTCAAGGTTAAGCAATATTTAATTGGGTCGTTGAATGTTAAAAAAGTAAACAAAATGTAGAATAGTCAAACAAATCTGGTAACACTTACAACGAGTTTAATAACGAATATTAACGAATTTTTTTTCCGATTTCTTCCTGATTTTGTGGTCCTGTCCGATATTTTGTTGTTTCCGATTTACAGTCTTTATTTTTTTCTTGCACTTTCAAAAAGTTATAGCTACGAAAAAACTGTTCTACGAAAACCACAAAAATTGTAAAATAAACGTAAAGACTTCGGTAGATGACCTTTTGGTACATAGTATCAATGACGTACAATTCTCTATCTCTCTCTTATTATTTGACGTTCAAATTTAAAAATCAAAATTAAAAAGGTTTGTCTGGAATTAGACATTAGGGAGTTTTTGTTGCTACGTAACGTACGCATCTCCGTATACGTAAAGCCACTAACGTGTCGTAGAGGATGAACGTTAAAATAGGTAGTTTTTGTGACTGCCTTAACGTAACGTAAAGCAAATCGTAAAGTAATTTTTAAATTCCGTTGACATTAAAAAAATAAAACAATGTTCACACAATATACAATTAATATACAAATGTAAAAAAAAGATAAATGAATGATGAAATTGTATGGTTTTTATTGCTTCTATTTAAATATAAAAATATTATTTTTCCTTAGGTTAAAATTTTTTTATTTTTGTTTATACCTACTTTTTAGTTGTAAATTATTGTACCTACATCAGAATTCCAGTATAATGTAAATAGTTTGTTCATATTTATTTGAAAATTTTACAGAAATTAGGTCATTTATTTATCAAGTTATTAATTGTGGTGATCACAGTTTTTCTTAAATTAATACAAGATTTGTTTGTTTTGCTTTATTAATAGACAACTTGAAAACAATAAAATTTTAAATCTATTATGAAGTTCCAATTTCCAATTACAAACACAGAATAATTTTACTCAATTAGACTAAACCAATAACCAATATAACCTTAAATATTTATAAACGGGTAGTACGCTGATGAAATAATGTTCATTTGGTAGCCATTGGTAGGTAATCGCCAATCGGGCAAGATCCTCGTGTGCATTCGGTGACTTTCGTCTCGATAGGGATGCGTTCTCACGTACGTATCAGAGCGCTACTTTAGGTAATACGCATCGAGATACGGGAGTTCAACCATTAATGCGCAAGCGTATATGTCAAAAAGATGGGTTACGTTTACGTATTTGTGTGCACAAAAACTCCCTATTATAAAGAATTTATTTTATAGTTTTGTGGTTTATTGTAATACACAAAAAATGATATACTGCAAAGAAACAATTTTAGAGAAATACATAGTTTTTTCGGTAATCTTCGGACATATTTTTAATATGCTTGCAAGGCCGCTTTATCCATTAGGCAATATAGGCAGTTGCCTAGGGCGGTAAATTATGAGAGGGCGGCAAAAATACTGTACAAAACAATATTTGTACATGTTTGAAGGGCGGCTACTAGAGAATTTCCTAGGGCGTCACTTGACCTAAACGCGGTCCTGTGTGCTTGTATACCTATTGTTCTTTTTTAAAAACAAGTTAAATAAAATTTATTATTATATGAAAAGTTCTTTTTGTGAGGATTGTACAAATTATAATTGTGACAAATTATTTTAACCTTACAATAAGATATACCTACCATTCTGTATTATGTGACAAATGACAAACTCTATATAACTAATAACGTCAACGAAAGTAAAATGTAAAAATTTAAAAGTGAAATGGAGCTGAGAAGGTATTTTATATCTATTCAAGCGCAGGTGCATATCTTTAGAATTCAGGAAGAAGATTGTTGATGGTGAGGAGTGATACGAATATCTACACAAATTAGCAAGACGTAGGTATAAAACATTAGGTGATTTTGCAGGTGCTTTTCGTATATAAAATAAAGAAACATTTAAAAGTGGTTAGACACTTTTTTGGTAAAATAACAGCTTTTTTTTTGTTTTCAAAAGATAATTCTTTTTTTTTTAATGTTTTTATTAACAACAAACCTGTAAAATTTTTAATAAATTCGGGATAGGTAATCTCGTTAATAAGTAAGCAATTTGTAGAAGAATTAGATCTAAATGAATTGATATACATACAAGATTCCCCGGGTAATTTTGTTGGGTGCAAATAAAAAGAAACTGTCAACAATTAATGAAAGAATGCGAATTAAATTAAGGGTTGGTAGGAAATTTTATTTTTTGCAATGCGTAATAATAGAAGGAATGAGTCACGACATGGTCGTCGGAGTGGATAAATTACCAGAGGAACATTAATCCGGTCAACTTAGACCAGTGGTGTCATGACAAAATTAGCAGTGCGGGAACGCAGTGCCGGAACGCACTGCTAATTTTTGTTTACAAAACCTAAATTCTCTATTATTTTTTTTTCTTTTCTTAACCAGTGCGGGAACGGCGTTCCCACGCGTTCCCACACCATGACACCACTGACTTAGACATCAAAATGCTTGGCAAATAACAAAAATTGCCGGAGAGCCAAATTTTGGTGGAGAGCTAGGGTATACCATAACAAATAAAGTTTAAAAAGTCCCCATCGATCCCATGTGTGCGTCAAAAGTTATTCGGGGTCAAAGGTCAAAATTTGAGATTTTTTGGATTTTTTCGAAAGCGGTAAGTTTTATCAAAAAAATACCTTAAACCAAAGTTGTAGATCTTAAAATTCTCTACAAAAATAGTCCATACAATTTTTTTCCTAAGAGTTGCCATTCCTGAGATATCGCGATTCAAAGAGTCACATTATGCATGATATGCACACTGCACACGTTTCCACACCACCTGTGAGGTAGTGTACTCGGCGCGTTTTTTTTTACCGTGGTTTCCCCTGTAGGCCTACTCCACTAACTGTTTTGACAATTTTAGGATAATTTAAGGAAACAATACGGGTCAAGTTCTAGATATTACCTTATTATTGATATTGATTATTGATATTGCTATTGATTATTAGGTTAACTATTGTTTTGATTTCTTTAGATATTTAAATCAGATTCATATTCTTGAAAGTGTACTTCAACAGTCAAGTCTTCTTCGATTTCATCTTCTTCCTCTTCCTCTTGTTGGATGTTCAAAAATTGTTAAAATGTGACTGAGTCATTGGTCTCCTCATTAAAATCACAGGAGTCTTCCTCTCTTGTACTAAACTGGACATTTGAGCAAGACTGACCTTGGCAGTTGGTACACACTAGAGAACACAGCAACCCGACTTTTTTACATCCACATTTGGCACTACAACCTTTTTTGCAATTGCAAAAAATAGTGTTAAGGAGTTTTTTTGGAGCAGGTGGGAGTAAGGTTTTAATCGGTTCCAGAGTATTATCTATTAATTTCCAACCCCAGTCTTCTGGATTCAGTTCATTGCCTAGCCATGTTTGAACTTGATAATATACTCGATACAAATGTTGAAAAGCATATGCTGATGTTGGAGGAAGACATGATAGTTGTACTTGTTTCTTGAGATTATCTTTGATGAAAATATAACAGTTTTAGCGAATCAACAACAATTTTTTGCCAACATTAATAATAAATCTCGTTTCATTTCCATGTTAACTGACAAATTAACAGCTGCGAATATTGAAGTGAAACAAGCTAAAAATGACGCAGATGTCCTTATAATTAAGACAGCAATTGAAAAATTTAAGGCAACAAGCACAACAATTATTGTAGTTGGTGAAGATGTTGATTTGTTGGTACTGATTACTGCAAGGACTCCAGTAGATAAAGTTATTTATTTTCTGAAACCTGGAAGGGCTCAACAGCGAACAGAGATATATTCTTCGAATAGTTTATCGGCTTATCCCAAATGCCAAAAGTACATTTTATTTTTACATACGATAACCGGCTGCGACACTACGTCCGCAATGTACAGAAGGGACAAAACGTCAGTACTTAAATTATTCGAAAAAAAAGATTTGACTGACTGCTGTAAAGTTTTTACAGAACTTGATTCTACACCGCAAACAATAATTACGGAAAGAATTCGCTTTCTCCTTGCGGTGTATGGAGCTCCAAAAAAAATTATTTGTCTTGATAAATACCGATACTTAACTTTTGTAAAAAATACGCGAAACAAGAAACAAGTACAACTATCATGTCTTCCTCCAACATCAGCATCTGCTTTTCAACATTTGTCTCGAGTATATTATCAAGTTCAAACATGGCTAGGCAATGAACTGAATCCAGAAGACTGGGGTTGGAAATTAATAGATAATACTCTGGAACCGATTAAAACCTTACTCCCACCTGCTCCAGAAAAACTCCTTAACTCCTGTGATTTTAATGAAGAGACCAATGACTCAGTCACATTTGAACAATTTTTGAACATCCAGCAAGAGGACGAGGAAGAAGATGAAATCGAAGAAGACTTGACTGTTGAAGTAGACTTTCAAGAATATGAATCTGATTAAAATATCTAAAGAAATCAAAACAATAGTTAACCTAATAATCAATAGCAATATCAATAATCAATATCAATAATAAGGTAATATCTAGAACTTGACCGGTATTGTTTCCTTAAATTATCCTAAAATTGTCAAAACAGTTAGTGGAGTAGACCTACAGGGGAAACCACGGTAAAAAAAACGCGCCGAGTACACTACCTCACAGGTGGTGTGGAAACGTGTGCATATCATGTATAATATCATGAGTTTTTAAATTTTAATTCATTTTTGCTTTATAACAATGTAAAAAACTGGCAGGGCAAAACTTTAGATCAAGTAGTAGCATCTGCAGATAATATAAATAGTTGTAAGGTATGTCAAGAGCAGTTACCGTTAGTAAAGGAAGATAGATTACATCCATCTCTGGAAATTCAACTTTCATTTACAGTATCAAGTTTTAGACAAACAGATAAGTTAGTTGGTAATAGATTTAATTTTAAAAAAGCAAATTTTGATTTGATGTGTGATTTGATGAGAAATATGACGTGGGAAGCTGTAACAGAGGAAATAGAGGTAGATAAAGCTCTAGATATCTTTTACTCAAAAGTACTTAATATATTTGAAGGATCTGTACCACAATATAATATTTACAAGAATTATTCTAATTTTCCGAAATGGTTTACGCCTGATATCAAAAAGTTGCTCAAACAAAAAAATAATTTTAGAAAGTTAAGACATGTTTCAATTTATTTTAACAATCAATTTATAGAGACCAGAAAAAAACTGAAATCATTAATTAACATAGAGCACAGGAAATATATACGGCAAATTGAGGAAAATATAGAAAATGAGTTTAACAATTTCTGGAATTTCATTAATAATAAGAATTCTAAGTCTAATCAAACAGAAATATTTTATTTTGGGGGTAAAGAAATAAATCAGAGTGATACTGCTAATGAGTTTGCGAAATATTTTGAATCTGTTTATTCTACCGACATTTCTAGCTATAACACTAATTTTACAAATATTATTAGTAATAACAATGTTTTGAATTTACCATCAATAACAAGCGTAGATTATGATAATGCAGTCAAAAAGCTGAAACCAAAGAAAGCTGCCGGTATAGATGGCATCCCCCCGTATATTTTAAAGGCATGCCAAGAGTGGTTAAAGTTACCATTATTACATATTTTTAATCTAATAATAACTTATTCAAAATTTCCAGAAAAATGGAAACTATCTTCAATTACTCCAATATTTAAGGCGGGTAACAAAAGAGATATTGAAAACTATAGAGGAGTCGCGATTATGTGTGCTCCATCAAAAATTTTCGAACAAATATTGCATGCTCATGTATATAATCACGTCAAAAATAGTATTAATGATCATCAACATGGTTTTATGTCGGGTCGCTCGATAAACACAAGTTTTATTTCATTCACCGAGTCTGCAAACAATGCGTTAGAAAAACAATTGCAATTGGATGTAGTGTATACGGATTTCGAAAAAGCCTTTGATAAAGTAAAACACGATGTTCTTTTAAGAAAGTTATGTAATTTTGGCTTATCTGATAATCTAATAAAGTTATTTAAAAGTTATTTGCAGAATAGGAGTTTTGTTGTAAAACACAATGGAAATACTTCTGGTAAATTTAAGGCTAACTCGGGAGTACCACAAGGGTCTAATCTTGGACCACTTTTGTTCTTAATGTTTATAAATGATTTAGCAAACGTCATCCAGTATTCAGATTACTTATTATTTGCAGATGATTTTAAGTTATTCAAAATAATTCAAACTGTTAGGGATTGCGTAATGATTCAAAGGGATATTGAGAACATTTTATTATGGGGTGACAATAATAAGATCAAATTCAATATAAATAAGTGCTACGTTATGTCTATTACCCGTAAAAGAGAACCAATAGTATTTGATTATTTAATAGGAGTTAATGTTTTAAAAAGGACCAGTGAGGTCAAGGATTTGGGTTTGATTTATAATAATCAACTGTCATTTGCTACACATATTGGTAAAGCTGCAAAACGAGCGAACCGTATGCTGGGTTTTATATGTCGACAAACTTGCGATTTTACTAGTATTAAGGGTATAAAAATATTATATAATACTTTAGTTAGACCAATATTAGAATTTGGTTCCATTATTTGGGGACAACAACCTCAAGTACATTTAGAGGCACTAGAAAAAGTTCAGAATAAGTTTCTTCGTTATTTGTATTTCAAAAAACATCATCGATGGCCTGATTATGGAACCATAAGATCAACCATGCTAAGGGAAGAATTTGAAGTTTTGTCTTTGACTAGTAGGCGCAAATTTGTAATGGCAATGATTTTATATAAAATAATTAATAATATTTCAGGTACAATTGATCTACGAATGCGGATACCATTTAATGTTCCTCGAAAAGCAACGAGATATCAGTTGTTGTTTGGAAAAATAAGAACATCTGTTTGCTCTCCTCTAGAGGCCATGTTGAAACTAGCGAACAATATAAATTTAGTAAAAAACATTGATTTTACAATGTCAGTTGGTTGCTATAGACATATAGTGCAAGAGCACTTTAAACTAGTAGATGGATAATAGATATCATTAATCTAGCTGTTTTTGTGTTAAAGTCTTCTATATCTGCCTATCAATAGTTGTGCTAATGACTGTATATATTAGTTGTATTTGTTATATAAAGTTTATGATTATAACTGTCCATGTAAAAAGGTTTTAGGACCTGTTTGGATTTTTATAAATAAATAAATAAATAAATAAATAATGTGACTCTTTGAATCGCGATATCTCAGGAATGGCAACTCTTAGGAAAAAAATAGTAAGGACTATTTTTGTAGAGAATTTTAAGATCTACAACTTTGGTTTAAGGTGTTTTTTTGATAAAACTTACCGTTTTCGAAAAAAATGCAAAAAATCTCAAATTTTGACCTTTGACCCCGAATAACTTTTGACGCACACATGGGATCGATGGGGACTTTTTAAACTTTATTTGTTATGGTATACCCTAGCTCTCCACCAAAATTTGGCTCTCCGGCAATTTTTGTTATTTCAAATGTCTATATAGACCGGGTTACATGTATTCGTAGACTTTAAAGAAAAAAAGTTAGAGATAGAGGGACAAATAATTAATATAGAAGACGAGGAGATTTCGGACAAAGAAAATGAACAGGAAATGAATATGGTTATTAAACAAGACCAACACAGAGCAAAGCAAGATAAAGTGCACTGCAAAACAAAAGGAAGAACGCAAGAAAAACAAGAAAAATAGGAGAAGCATATTAAGAAAAAACGATGCTTGGGGTACATCAGAAAATGGGAATCTGGATGATCATAAAATAAGCAAGTTGGGAGAAGAGTAAAAAGAAATAAAAGAGAATGGAAAATTGATAAAAAGGTATGAACAAAAAAAAGATTCACATAGAAAAAAGAGAGGTGGGAACCGGAACATTAGTAGTTTAAGAAGTTATAATTGCATTAGGAATTGTATTAGGAAGTAAGCAATCGGAAGAAGAGGAAAGGAGAATAGGCTGCGGAGAAGAAATGGAAAATAAATGAGGATGATATTAGAAAATTATGAAAAGTTGACGAATGAAGAAAACAGAGTTGCGAAAAATTATAAACACATTTTCGAGGTAAAGAACTTAGAAAATTTCAACAAAAAACTTATCGAATTCCAATTAGCGAGAATTGTTCACGAAGTGTTTAATATCCATTACGTCTACAAATATGAATAAATTGTATTGTTTATGAAGAAACATCATAAGCGGGAGATTTCGTTTTTCTTGAGGTCTTTCATTTATTTGCAAATATATCTAGTAAAATGAGCAAAGTAAATGGAATATTTTGATTCAAATATTTTGTTGCATGGGACAAAATGTTGTTCATCAAATGGCGGGGAGTTGTCATGATTCTGAAATGCTGTCTCTCAATGCATTTTCAATAAAAAATTTACAAAAAGTACCAAACATTTTTATTGTTTTCTAGAGATTAGTTTATTCAGAGAAATCGTGCTACACAATTTCGTGCTACATAATTTCGTAGGACACAATGATCTCAAGTTTTAAATAAAAATTAGCATATTTATGTAATTTTACAGTTATTGACATGGAAATTTGGGTGAATTTTAGTTCTGATGAAAAGGGAAAGATAGTTTCATTGTTTGCGAATCAATTCATGAAAAATGAGTTCGCCAGTGGGAGAAGCCGTGATTTGGTAGAAAACTTAATTAGATAACTTAACAAAAAAAAATTTGTGACTGCAAAAGTGCTGTTCTGCGTGTCCAGAAATATATTTTGAAAATAGCTAAAATGAAGCTAAAACTGAAACTTATTTGCTTTCCATATTTGACTTTGTTTCGTCAAATTTGACGTGACTTCGATTCAAACCAAGATAATCTATTCTGATTTTTGGCTGAAGGAGACCAACGATTGCGAGATTCATTCCGAGATATTTGGGGACAAATTTTGTAATGTCTTTTTTGTCATAGGCCAGGAGTTCACTGTTTGTTTTTAAAAATTTAAATTTAAAAGATCAGTATATAACTGTCATCAAGGGTGTTTATAGAATACTGATCAGATAATAATTCGAAATATCTATTTTTTATTGGCAACACATTACATAACTTTTACTTTGTTGTTGATTCGATATATTCCATATTTCGGTTTATTTGTATCTAGCTCAATAAATTGAGTTTTCTCTATATTTGTGTTTTTATTTCCAATTGGCTTCTATGAGACTAAATACAATACTAACATTTGCAATAGGTACTGCAATAGTAAGTTTAGAAGCAGCACTAACCCTAAGAGTTTAATTTACAAAATTATAATTTCTTTTTATTTTTCTGTGACAAGCAAAGTAAAATTTGGTTACCAAAAGAATATATGGGTAACAAAAACACAAAACTTTTTTAATATAAATAATATAACTTTAGATACAGTGAAAATAATTTTTTAAATGATTAACCATCAGAGGATATGAAGTGATATTTCCCTCAAGTCAGTCTCTTGTCTACTACTTCTATTCCTTATTTGAGGTACAACTTCTTGATTTTTAAAGTCCATAAGGTACGCCAACGTGTTTCAGTTTTGGTGGTCCATCCACCTACTATCCACAAGCAAACAACTTTACGCAGCATTTTAGATGTTTATGTGGGTTTGTTCTTCGTTGTAAAGCCAACTACTTAGAAACTTTAAAGGTATAATAAAATAATATTCGGATTTTTAGTATATTCGGGGGTTTAAAAGCCATTATCAAAAGATTTGTCAGTAATATAAAAGCAAACTGTGTTAGCCTTTGTTATCTGATTAAGAAATATAAGAAAAAAAAACACGGCCTTTTTATAATATTATTTTTATAAAACTAAAGTCTGTTTAGTCGTCGCATTAATTTCAAAAATTCGTTCCTTTGTACAGTTTTTTTGTGAAATATACGATATTTGTACAAGGATTCGTTGTGGCTAATGTTTACTATGATAAAAAGAATATCGAGCACATTATAACACGCACATACACACACATACCAACACACGAACACACTCAAGAAATCTATGCGTTCTTATGCATGTTGGCATACAAAAATATCCTCAGTAGAAGATGGATTATCCTCCACATCTCAAACCTTCTCTAAATATGCAGCATTTTTCCTGAACCGTTGATGAACTAGGTACTATGAACCATTTGGTGAGCTAAGTAAATTACTTGAGTCATGCAACATTATTATTAAAGACATTCTGAATGATAACAAAACCTTTGGTACCTACCTACTTGTTCTATTTTATTATACGTTTTATTATTGTTTCTATAACTAAGGTGAATACACATTTTTATACCGAAGTTCCTAAAGATTAAAGAGTACCACAGGGATCATCTACTTTAGTAAAGAGAGTCCTGCGGAAATGTATTATAATCCTGAAAGCTGCTAATTAAGGAATCATTCCTTGCTTATCACATCCACGTGGGTTAGAGTCCTGTGTTGGCCTGAGCTATATCCAGGAATATTTACAACATCCTTCTGTTTTATTAAAAATATGTAGTATCATTTAAGATCTTGAAACTTTTAAAGGGTTCTTACCCATAACTTTTTGTTGGCTCACGCATGCATGCTATTGGCTTAACACTGATGATGGATTACCTATTAATCCGAAAACGTTTTGTTTTGTGATGTAACCCTTATTGTGGTCTTTTAAATATACCTTTTACAAAGGATCTTGTATTTTTTGTGATTTATGGTATACAGCCAGCAACAGGACTTTTATTTTCCTCGTGGATTTTTATGATATATATCAGCCTCCTTAAAAAGGGCAAAACGGCCACAGGGCTTTATTATGCTACATTATTTGGTGGATTCGACGCCGATTTGCAGAAAAAAAACAGCCCCAATTGGAGAAGAAAGAAGTGCTCTTCTACTATGACATCGCACCGGCTCACACCTCCGCCGTCGCCATGGCCAAACTGGTCGCTTTTGGCTACGAACTACTGTCCCATCTATCGTATTCTCCAGATTTGGCCCTGTATGACTTTTTTTTGTTTCCAAAATTGAAAAAGTCACTCGTCGAGCAGATCTTTAATAAGTCGAATGAGGAGCTCGTCGCCGCCATGGAAGCCTACTTTGTAGACCTCGAGCATCACTGGGTCAATTCTACAAATTTTAACTCTAATTTTTCTCTACAAAAACTTCTACTTCTTCTTCTTCTTCTTCTTCTTCTTCTTCTTCTTCTTCTTCTTCTTCTTCTTCTTCTTCTTTTTGTGTAGACATGACTCTGTCTGTTTTTTCAATGTGCCTCTAGTAAGTTGTCGTTCCATCGTTTTCGTGGTCTTCCCACTGATCGTCTTCCTATTGGGGAACCGTCTCTCGCTGTCCTGACTACCCTATTTATTGTCATTCGACTTATGTGGTCATTCCATTCTATTCTTCTGTTTCTTACCCAGTTATTAATGTTATCCACCTTGCATCTCCGTCGTATATCTGTACCTACTTCTAGCTCTGTCCCATAGAGTCTTACCATCGATTTTTCGAAGTGTTTTCATCTCCGCTGTTTCGAGCCATCTTTTTGTCCTCTCTGTGTCGGGTCGTGTTTCTGCCGCGTATGTCATTATTAGTCGGATGACTGTTTTGTAAATTCTGCCTTTCATTTCTTTTCCGATATTTTTATTTCTCCATATTGTGTCATTCAGGCAACCTGCGACTCTGTTTGCTCTATTCACTTGATCTTCCACTTCTGTCTCGAGCCTTCCGTAGCTAGATAGTGTAATGCCTAGATATTTAAACTACATCACTTGTTCTATTATCTGACCTTCCAGCTCCAATTTACATCTGATTGGATCTGCTGCATTTTGTCATTTTTGAGGAAATTAACATGTTAAATTTTCTGGCGATTATGTTGAATTGGCGCAGCGTACGTTGTAAGGGCTCTTATTAGTCTAGGTAACTGGTGGCGCAACTAGTGGCGCAACTAGTGGGCCCACCAAATTGTGAGCACGGGCAACTTTTGGCCGAGAATAGCCACCAGCAAAAATAATAAACTGAATTGGAATTGGAAAAATAATCAAATGCAATTGGAAACTTGTTTGTTATCAATTTTACGAAAAAAAGTTATTCTTCATAAAATGCTCTTAATAGTATAAAATATAAGATGCAACCATCAGATTCAAATTTTGTGAATTTTATACGAGGTATGTCAAAAAAGATGAATTTCGCTCAAGAGTAAAGTATCCTTATATTAAACAATATCGAAAAATGTTTTATAAAAAGTTGTTCGGAATTAAAAGCTATGTTTGAATATGCAATTACATTCTTCTAATTGAAATATTGTGAACCGTAAAGGTACTTTACTCTTGGACGAAATTCATATTTTTTAACATACCTCGTATAGAATTGATAAAAGTTTATATATTATCATTGCATCTTAGATTTTAGATCATATAAAGCTTTTTGTAAAAAATAACTTTTTTCGTAAAATTAATAATAAAATACTTATATATAATATAAGATATTTGTAATAAAATGATGTTGGGTAGGTATCCGTAATTTAAAAAAAATTGCATTTTTTTTTCACTTAGAATGATGTAATACAATTAATGCGACCCAAAACATAGTTTTTTTTAATTCTTAACAACTTTTCATAATAACAATTTTCGATGTTGTGAAATCTAAAGGTACTTTACATACAATTTTTTTGGCATACCTCGTATAACATAGCATAACTATGCAGAGCATTTTATAAAGAATTTTTTTTTTCGTAAAATTGATAAGAAAAAAGTTTCCCATATGGTTCCAAGTTACGCAGACATACTGTACCTATATATAAAAGCTCATTTTTTTTTTAATTTTCCAATTAACGTCACATTCGGATTCAGCATAATCAAAAACAAAATAGAAACATTTTTGATCAAGGTAAAGTGATGAATTCACCGATATTTCTAAAATATAAAAAGAGCTTTTATTGTTTAAACAATGAATAAACAATTAACGGCTAAATCTGCGAGAAGAACTTTTTAATATAACATATTTTTAAATCAACAAAAAAGGTTTTAGAAAAATATACGCTTGTTAATAGAAAATATAGAAGTTAATAGAAAAGAAATACGAAGCACTCGATTAATACAATACAAATGAACTAGTGGTGGCCGACACCAGTTGCTCAGTCTAATAGGGTCCATATAACATAATGCCCCGGCTTGGTGGCGCCACCAGGCCCGGTTACCCGGCTGGTGGACGGGTTCGGCCACCAGATCGACAACAATTTCTGGTGGCGCAACCAGTTGCCGTAGTCTAATAGGTCTCATTTACTTAAATGCCCCGTGACGTCATGAGTCACTGGTGGAGCAACTTGGTGGCGTCACCAGTTGCCTGCCTAAATCATCTTCACTTTGAGAGATTATTATTGCATCGTCCGCATAGCAGAATATTTTAAGTTGTTTTTCTCCCATTTGGTATCCTTTTTAGTTCTTACTTTTTACCTATACTTAATATTTAAAATTAATAAATTTATATTTTTTCTTGAATAAGACCAAGTAGCAACGCATTAATAAAATAAATTGCAAAAGTAAAAAATAGATTTTTGGTATAAAACTCCTTACCAAAAAAACCTCATATTTTTGCACCTAAAGTTCAATAAACTCTACATTAACAAAAACATATAGCTTTTCATGTCAGTAGCTGCATTTGATAAGTTCGAGATAGGGGTGAAAGAACTTTATTTTGTAACCGAAGTCAGATAAACATTTATAAGATAAAGAAAGAAAGACACAAAAGCCTTCTATTGTTGCATTTATTAGTTTTAGTATTTTCAGTGGCGTTTAATATTAAATTAAATATATAGGCCTGGAAACCGCGTACCAAAAAAAAGTTGATTAAAAGCAAGCAGAAAATTTGTTAATAGTTTAACGGTGTCTAGTCGGACAAACTTTGATGTACGGGAACACTGGAACAGGGGAAGTTTTAATTGTGGAACAGTTTAAAAATTTGGAACGTCAGATTACGAAAACGTCCCATGTATTTTGTCGGACAGAACATCCAATTGATTTGTTACCCTTTCATTAAACTCTCATGCAAAAATCAGTCTGCTATTACTAACTAACATGATTCCTGTCATTTGACATGTTCTTCGTGTTCCACTCATTAAAATGCCCAGTTGGTGATAAACACCAGTCTGATTTTTGCATTAGAGTTTAATGAAATGGTAACAAATCAATTGGAAGTTCTGTCCGACAAAATACATGGAACGTTTTCGTAGTCTGACGTTCCAAATTTCGTGACCCGTCAAAATGGCCCGGTCAAAACAGCCCCGTCAAAAAAGCCCCGTCTAAATAGCCCTTAAACAAAATAGCCCCGACAAAATAGATCGCACACAAAATAACCCCCGGTCAAGACAGTACCATTTATTTTAAGTCACTATTCTAATTGGGAAATAAGCCACAATTTTACTTAAAAAAATATTTTATTAACGTTTCGACTTCCACTTCGGACGTCGTTGTCAAAATACAAAATATTAATAAATTAAACAAAAATGTTGTTGCTTAGTAAAGAAATTCTTCTAATAATTTAATTTCATCTCACTCATTCATATCGGCAATTCAGACATAAAGTATGGTGCAAATGAAAAGAATTCGTTATTTCGTAAACCCAGGACGCGACGTTAAGGAAAAATCCTGAAATAGGTCTTTTTATTTTTTAGTTACAATATTTTGGTATATTTTATGCCATACTAGTGGTGTCATCCATCTGGGTGATGACGTAATCGATTATTTTTTTAAATGAGAATAGGGGTCGTCTGCTAGCTCATTTGAAAGGTTATTTAATTCTCTATTCAGTAATATAAACATATACATCATTATTTACACAAGGTGTCCAAAAACTTTTTTTAATTTAAATTATTTGACAAAAAAGAAGAATGTATATAATTTATTTATATTACTTCAAAATACATTTTATAGCCCAATAAATGACCGTTTTGGAGTGTAATTTCCAGGGACAACTCCGAATTGCTTGAAAATTTGGATTTAGGTTCTACTTACCCTCCACTTCGAAGTTGAATTTTTGCCGTTGGTTGCTTTTACTTGGAGGGTGACATTTACCCATTCTCGGGGGGTGAAAAACGCGTGTTTAAAATAAGGCCGGAAATGGATAAATTGGCTTATTTTAAGCACCTTTTGTTCTATAAAGTTTTTTACGTAAGTCAATACTTTTCGAGTTATTCGCGATTTAAAAGGCTGATTTTTCGACAAAAAAACTACGTTTTCAGACTGTTTTTCCCAAATAACTCAAAAAGTAGATATTTTATCGAAATAAATATTTTTATCAGAAGTGTAGCCTATAAAAAACGAAAAAAATGGTGTACCAGTAAAGTCTACAAATTGAGCAGAAGCAAAGTTGTAGCTCATGAAAAATACGTTCTTATTCGTCTACTTCCAAATCGAATAATTCAACGCCACATCACCGAAGAAAGAAGCGTGTTTCGGGAAAACCTTATTACCATTTTTAAAAATTCGAAAAAAAGCTTTTTTGTTTTTTACAAAAGTTTACAGCATCAAAAATAAGCGAGTTATACTGAAAAAAAAGTTGGCTCTTTTTTTTTTGGTAAAAAAAATCGTGAAAACCTCCCTCTATTTAGCACTCTAAATGAAATTAATCGTTTTGCTTTACCATCTATTTTAACTGTATATGTATTGTTTATATGATCTGTAAGTTTGATTGGTTTGAAGTGCTTATTTTTGAAAACATTTGGTTTTATAGTAAAAAAAATTCCTAAAAATTTTTGAAAAATTTCATTTTTTCAAAATAGCTTAAAAAGTATTAGTGATAAGAAAAATCTTAAAGAGTAAAAAAATGTAGGTTTTGCTATTATAAATATGCTAGTCTCATTTTGTTTCTCTGTAAGACAAAAATTGGTTAAGATATGGATGTTCAAAATTTGCATACACTCGTGATTAGTGACCTTTTCAAGCTTTCTCAATTATAACCCTTTCAAAAATAAACACTTTAAACCGGTGAGACTGACAGATCATATAAAAAATAGATAGGTAAATTAATTTTTTGTAAAGCGGTAGCGATTAATTTCATTTGGGGAGCTAAACACCGCGAGATTTTCATGATTTTTTACAAAAAAAAAGAGGGCCAACTTTATTTTGAGCGTAACTCGCTTATTTTTAATGCTAAAACTTTTGTTAACAATTAAAACAAAGTTTTTTATAAACACTTTAAAAAAGTTTAAATGGGTTTTTCCCAAAAGTGCTTAATTTTTCGGTGACTTCACCTTGAAATATTCGATTTGGAATTAGACGAATAAGAACGTATTTTTCATGAGCTACAACTTTGTTTTTATTTGATTGATAGACTTCACTGATACACCATTTTTTTGGGTTTTTTATAAGTTACACTTTTGCTAAGGATATTTTTTTCGATAAAATATTTACTTTTTGAGTTATTTGCGAAAAACCGTCTGAAAACGTAGTTTTTTTTGTCGAAAAATCAACATTTTCAATGTCAAATAACTCGAAAAGTATTGACTTACGTAAAAAACTCTATAGAACAAAAGTGGCTTAAAATCAGTCAATTTATCCATTTACAGTCTTATCTTGAACGTATGTTTTTTCACCTCCGAGAAGGGGTGACTGTCACCCCCCAAGTAAACGCAACCAACGGCACAATCTCAACTTTGAAGTGGAGGGTAAGTAGAACCTAAATCCAAATTTTCATGCAATTCGGAGTTGCCCCTGAAAATTACACGGTATCGCCGAATTTCCCGTTCATTTACTGGGCTATTACTGCTGCCAGAAAACACAAAATATGTTTATATCACAAATAAACATTGAGTTTCGCTTAAATTAAATGTTCAAACTGCCAAAAAACAGAGATAGCTGGCGGGAGCTGGCTTGAACATTGAATTTAATCGAAAAGCAAAACACATTAATCGAAACAGAAGAAAGGGTTCGAGTTCTCTGAAAAGACCATTTTTATTTAATGTAGTTAAGATAAACATCTGAATAGAGGATAATTACCATTTCCGAAAAAATGTATTTTTAAGGGATTATTTCATGACGAATTCTGAAGGGAGCTTTTTTGTCGGAACTATTTTGTCGGGGCTATTTTGTGGGCGAGCTATTATTACGCGGCTATTTTGTCTGCAGGCTATTTTGTCGGAGCTTTTTTGACTGGGCTATTTTGACGGGGTACCTCCAAATTTTTAACCTGTTCCACAATTAAAACTTTTCCTAATGTTGTTCTGAAGCTATTTTCTTGTGGCATTTTTATAATCAAGTATATTCAAATGGGAAATAAGCCACAATTTTACCTAAAAATGATTTTATTAACGTTTCGACGCCCAAGTCGGGTGTCGTTGTCAAAACACAAAATAATACTAAATAAACGAAAATGTTGTTGCTTAGTAAAAAATTCTTCTAATAATTTATTTAATCTGACTCATTTATATCGGCAATTCAGACATGTATTATACATTTTAAAGTAGACGACTTTAAAATGATATTGCCAATATTGATGAGTTGCGTTCCTGGGACGACTTTACTAAAAGATAGTTCATTCGATTACATGAAATCAATCCCAACTCAAGAATATCCGCCACAAAAAATCATAGCATGTGCTCTGTCTTTAAAAAAATAGTATCACGAGGTTTTTTCCTGGTTTTCCCTCGTGATTTACTATGGAATCTCTAACGCGAGAATTTCAGTGCCACCGTTGCATTTGGTTGTCTTTTTAAAGACAGAGCACTATCTTTAAACTTATAATAAAGAACAACCATACTGTCAGGAAAACGTCACAGTTGACAGTTTTTAATTTTTGCTAAAAAAACCTCATCAAACCTAATTTAGTGTGAAAACAGTTGTTAATTCTTGTTAATTTTTTATTTATCGTTGATAAGAAGTCGAGGTCCGCTGGGATGAACAGCCTCGGCTTCTTTTCGCAGTGAATATCTGTTGTGAATTTTGTTGTGTTTGACATTTGATTTTTTGGAAGAAAACTTAAAATAGACAAATCTGTGATTATCGTTCGAGGTGAACGGACGACTCATCCAAAGGGTAAGGGCCAAAACTATCTATATTTCCCTGTTAATTTCTAATTTGCATCGACTGGCATAGATTTTAAATTCGTCAATCTGCCGCATAAGATGGAGGAAGAAGTTCCTCCCGATCCTCCTCCACCACCTGACCCTCCTAATAAAATCAACCAACATGAATGTCAATCTCAACCTCCAATTATTCAGAAAAGTCTTAAAGGAAAAAAACAAATACTATTTTCGGAGACCGACATAGGTCCTTATGAAGTATTTGTCCAGGGTCAGGATAAAAATATTGGAGATTACCACGTGTTAAGTATAGCTAAATCTATTTCTATTTTAAAAATTAAAGACATCACGAAAATCAGTAGAAAAGGTAAAAACAGGATAGGGGTATTATTTGCCACTAGAAAAGCAGCCAACGATTTCGTTGTGAGGAAAGATTGGGAAGCCCTAGGGTATGACGTGTTCATTCCATTTCATCAGATTTCTTGTAGGGGTATAGTAAGGGGAGTTAATAAAAGATTCACAGAGGAAGAAATAAAGGAGGCATCAGAAACCAACTTGGCTTTATGTAAGATATTAAGTGTAAAGCGAATGAACCGGAGAGTACAAGTGGATTCAAAGGTTGAATTTGTCTCCACGGGAACTATTAGCATAACTTTTTCAGGAAAAACTATTCCTAAAGAAATTTCCATATATCAACTACCAATGAGGGTCACACCATTCATCAGCCCTGTTCTTCAATGTGGAAATTGCTTACTTTATGGCCATTCTACGAACCAATGTAGAGGAAAAAAGAAATGTGCTAGATGCGGAACTTCTCATGAGGATTCTTCATCTAATACGTGTACAAAATATTGCATTTTCTGCAAATCTTCTGACCATGAATCAAATAGTCGTAATTGTAGAGAGAGAGAGTCAGACAAAAAGATATTAAGGATCTAATGTCCTTTTCTAATCTATCTTTCTATGAGGCAAGTCAGCAGGTTCCTAGGATCCATAATATTTCATCTTTAAACATAAACGATTTCCCCCCCTTACATAGCGATCAGAATAATTCTAATGGCATCTTACCACAGGAGAGGAGGTCTGCAGCCTCAGCTCAATATTCAAAACCTTTTAGTCAAGTCACTCAATCTCCACCAAAAAGAAGAAGACCTTCAATACAAGAAAATACAGGTTATGATAAAATCTCCCACCAAAGACTACTTATTAATCCATCAGGTAGAAGAATAAATGAGCCTTCGACTTCAAAATTCAATCCTGCTCACTCTGATTCTCAAATCACTAACTCACAATCTTTATCCCAACTTCATTTGGATTTCAATCAGGCCATGTCTATGCTGAACCAATCTCACAGGGAGCTCGTCATGACCTTCATTGGGGACTTAATAAACTCAAAATCATACTCCATTCCTTACAATATGGCAGATCTAAAGACTAGCATAAACAAAAGTGTATCACCTTTCAATACAAATGTAAACCAGGGTCGGAGGGGAATAGAGGATCTCGAGCCTGAGGATTCGAGATCTTTTGACTTCTTGGTCTAGCAAACATACTCTTTATAATGAATCCTAACACTCCGATAACTATTATTCAGTGGAATATACGTTCGTATAACACTAATTCTGACAATCTAAAAATCCTTATAAAAAACCTTAACCCAGATATAATCCTTATTAGCGAATCTTGGCTCTCAAACCAACATGTTATAAGATGTAGAGGGTATCAAATAATCAGAAAAGATCGAGAGGATGGCTATGGCGGATTAATTACTCTTATCAAAAATAATATTGATTATAGGGAAATTCAAATTGCCAATCCAGGCTTCAATCATGATGTCCAATTCCAACTCACATTTCTCCCTAACTTTAATTTGAATATTCTTAATATATACTGTCCACAAGATAACTCTATCTCCAAATCCAACTGGTTTTCCCTTGTTAAATTACTTAATAAGCCATTTTTAATCATGGGTGATCTAAATTGTAATCATAAGGCATGGGGTAGTTCTAGAGACAGTCACAATGGTAGGATTATTTTTGACTCTTTGGAGGAACTTGAGCTAGTATTTCTCAATGATGGGTCCCCAACTAGACTGGTGGCCCCAGGAGGCAGTAAGTCGGTAGTAGATCTAACAATGGCATCAGTCGATGTGGCAGCCAGTGTGGGCAAGTGGTCCACTATTTCAGATACTGGAACTAGTGACCACTTCCCCATAATATGTCAGATAGGTGTATGTCCTCAATCTCCCCCGCATTCATGTAAAAGAAGAAATCTAAAGAAAGCCGATTGGTCTACTTATCATAACAATTTAAACAGCATTTTCTTAGCTTCTCCCAGGGAAGATTACGAATTTTTTACAAACTCCATATCATCGGTAGCTGATGAAACAATACCTTGGCTTCACCCTTCTAATAATTCCAAATACCACATTCCATGGTGGGATGACTCATGTGCTGAAGTCGTCTCTGCGAGAGTGTCTGCCTTAAAAAAATTTAAAAATATCCCCTCAATGGAAAACTATATCGAGGCTAAAAAGAATATAGCCAAATCAAGAAAATTCCTAAAATCAAAACGTAAAAATAGTTTCAGACTATTTTGCAGTAAATTAAATAGAAACACTCCTCTAAAAGTTGTGTGGGAGAAAATTAATAAGGTATCGGCTTCGAAACCTTCAATATATACACAATTGCCCTCTACTCCTATATCCCACGAAATTCTATGTTGCTTAACCCCCCTTTCCGCTGTCAATAAAGTATTGGTTAGATCTCCTCAAGCCCTAGAACCGCCATTTGCTCTCGACGAGTATCAGAACTCCCTCTCAATTAAATCTGACTCGGCTCCTGGTTTGGATCAGATTTCCTACTCAATGTTAAAAAATCTTCCCGTTGTTGGATCTTTGTTATTAATTCAACTTTTCAATGAAAGTCTTAGAACGGGTATAGTTCCTGTTCAGTGGAAACAATCAGTAATTTTACCTATAATCAAAAAAGATAAAGATTGTAATAATCCGTTAAACTTTAGACCAATAGCTCTTTCTTCATGTGTAGGCAAAATGCTCGAAACTCTTATAAAGAATAGAATAGAGTGGATTGTGGAACATAATAAGATTTTTAATCCACTACAACTAGGATTTAGAAGGGGTAGAGGTTGTACGGAATGCCTTACATACCTCACCTCAACAATTCAAATAGGCTTCGCTCAAAATCAATACACTGTTGGCATATTTCTAGATATCTCTTCTGCTTATGATAATGTCAATATATCACTCTTGTATTCCAAATTATTAAAGTATAACATTCCAACCCAACTGGCTAATTTGATTTTCTGCCTTCTAAATGATAGAGAGCTATTTGTCAAAGACAAACTGGGACAAACCCATGGCCCAAGAAAATCAAGTCTGGGACTACCCCAAGGTTCCCCATTAAGCCCTATCCTCTTCAACCTATATTGTCTTTCCCTGTATAATTTAATCCCCTCTTCATGCAAACTAATTCAGTATGCAGACGATTTGGTTCTTCTGATTAGAGGGAGTGATATTAATGAATTGGTAATTAATGTAAATAAATTATTGATTCAGATGGAATCATGGTTGCTAGACCACAATTTAAATCTGTCTAAGAACAAATCTTCTGCAATATTATTTACAAAAGGAAACACGAAAATCTCTCCCCCTAACGTAATATTTTGTAACCAGAATATTGGTTGGGTGGATTCAGTCAAATACCTGGGGGTAAATATTCAAAAAAACTTAAAGTGGAATTCATATGTAAACTCAATAGAACTAAAAGTAAATCGTGGCCTGAATGTGATGAGAGCTCTTTGTGGGACTTATTGGGGAAGTGATCCAAAAACCTTACAAATTGTACACAATGGTCTGATTCAGAGCCATCTGGACTTTGGCTGCCAGGTAATTTTCGATTGTCCAACTTCCTTAATTAAAAGATTGGAGAAACTAAAATACAAAAGTATCCGAATTATAACTGGATGCATGAAATCTACCCCAATTCATGCTCTCTTAAGTGAAAGTGGTCAGATCTCGCTTAAATCTAGATGGGAATGGCTTAGCTCTAAATTTATATTAAAAAATTTAATGTTAATTGGCAACCCAATTATTTCCGCTCTCGACCTGTTAGAGTTGGCAATTCAAAGGAACCAAAATCATTGGAAAAACAGAAGTATTCCATTTCTAGTGCTTTTAAAAAACAAATTTAAAAGTACTTATCCCAACTTATATTTAAGTGACTTATACCCATGCCATAACTTTGAACTAGACCATCAATTATCAACAATTCCAATCATAAATATCCAATCTAATCGTTCAGATGAACTTGCCTCAGTTCAACTCCAAAAAATAATTCTAAATAAACCTAGTCACACCAAATTCTTCACGGACGGCTCGGTTGATGATGAAGGATCAGCAGGCTTTGGTGTCTTTAGCCGAGAGATCAACTATTCTTATACCAGTAAACTACCTAAGTATACCCAAATATGTACGGCTGAGATTGTCGCAATTAATCATGCCCTCCAAATTATTTTGAAAAAAGGGATTAAACAAGCAATCATCTGCTCGGACTTTAAAAGTGCCTTACAGAAAATAGGCAGATCAACCTATTCTATGGAAACAGAACATTCATCGTTCATGCTCGTGCCCTATAAATATGTCACCCAATTTTGACCTATATAAAGAATTAGCCAAGACAAATATCCCTACTCCCATTGAAATTTGCTTACTTATGTCCAACCTTAATCCACGTAGGATTAACCTGATCCTTAAATTCCTTAACTTAGCCAAACTTAATTTATAAATTAATCAATTCCCAAATTTGAATTAAAAAAATTAAGAAGATAAAGATATAAAAAGATATTGGACCTCCAAATGATAAAAGCCTTAACCCTTATGGTATAATATTGCCTTTCCTGTAGGGACTGTCTGGCCCTATACGAAGATGTTCCTGCTAATATATATTAAAAAAAAAAAAATTGAGGCTTTAACATATATATTTGGAAATATTCGACTGCCCAGAGCAAGACAAGAGTATTTCCCTGGTGTAAGCTGGGCGAATTATCCCGAGGGATATAACCCAATAAAGAAAGAAGAAGAAGAAGAACTTATAATAAATATGATATCAAATTATAAATTATGATATTATGAAATGTAGATAAATAAAAAATGGTCAAAAACAAATGGGGCTTAAATTACATTTTTTGGCGTATTTTTTTGCTAGTGCAAATTTGTCTAGATATTTTATAATGATTGCCTCCCCTATTGTAAAAATCACGAGCCGCCACTGAGACAGAGTCATGTCTACACAAAAAGTAGAACAAGAAGAGAATTAGGAATTTGTTTGTTCATCACGGAGAATAAAGGAAGTAAATTCCACCAGATCCAATGTTCACGGCTTCAATGAAAGTATACTACTGAATCCGGTATTCAATTGTGGAACATCTTCGAACTTCAGTGTCGAATTGTTGTTCTCTTTGTAACTGTTCTTTCATAGAGCCACAAAGGAAATGAAATCTGAAAAGTGTGAACATTGTGTATTGCGTAGAATTAAGTATAATTATTTTGTCACTGAATTAAAGAGATACATAGGTACATTTTTTCATTCTCTTACCATCAATTAGTTATCAGCAGTTGGCTGCCTTATAAAATAAACTTCTGTTTTTTTTTCGTTATTCCCAACAAGGTTTGTTTTTCAATTTCAATTTAGTTTTTCAGCAACTAATTTCGTGTTAAATAGCTACGTTTTATTTTTTAACATTCCTTTCTAGTTCTTGTTTTGATTTACAATATGCGTATTTGTCTGAATCATACCTATTTTGTCTTTTATTATAGGTTCCAAAAGACTCCGTGTCTCATTTCCCCCATAGGTTTTATAATTCTTCAGAATCTCTATTTTTTATTTAATCTTCTACCCTGCAATGTTTTTATGATCTTTTTACATTTTTGCTCACTATTGTGAACTTTTGAGTAATCACAGATACAACTAAATTTTTTATACTACACCACAAATTATGCAACCAACAATTCACTTTTACAGAGTGGAAAAAATACAATGATTTATCATCTTTTCTATCCAAAACACACGAAGCACTTACTTTCAAATCCTTTCCTTGATATCAAAGTTTTGAAACAATGCATAATATACAAAGAAATGAAATAATGTGATACTCCTAATTTCCGTATCGCCAAAAGCTGCCAGGGTTCATGTACTGACTGTTCTGTGGTTTTGACTTCAACGGTCACCGCTTGACGTCAAACTGTCAAACGTTTTTTATTTTAGGTTATGAAAGATGGTTTGAATTTTAATTGTAGCCGCAAATTTTTTTAATTATAAACAAAACTTCCAGTTTGATAAAAACTAAAATATAAAATAACATGGATAATGATCTTGACAGGTCCATTCGCTTATTGGAAAATGCTTTATCTACCTCTAACAGAGGTCTTTTCAAGAAGTCATTTGGAAAATCAAAGTTAGCTACTGACAATATTTCTAATGTGTCCATAGCTTCTGCAGATGATGATTTAAGGAATATCATCAGTAAAAGCTTCCTTACCAGCGATAATGCAGTGTCTAGGATACTGCAGTCTGATCAAACTGTAACTGGAAATGTTCTTCAAGCCAGTACAGCACCTTGGAAAACGGCTCTGGATAGTCTTTATACCGAATTTTTTGAAATACTTACTTCACACTCAGGTAAAATTTCATTTTATTAAAGATAATATTAGTCCTATTTTGTTAAAAAACGAACATTATGTTTTTCCGCAATGTTTTGCTGCATTCTAAATAGGTACCTACTATCATTTTAAGTTTATTGATCTATTAAGGAGGTATAGTTTTCATTAAATAATAATTCTATTGGGTAATAATATTTATACAATATAATATACGATACAATAACAAGTTGAAGTCTCTCTTCAGAAAGAAAAATCTAGTCAGATATAAAGGCTAATAGGTGGGCAGTGCATGTGATACACAGTAAGGACAATTGCCTTATAAACAATGTGTTTTGGGAAAGGTCAGATGGGAGAAGGTCTGTAGGACAGCCTAGAAAAAGGTGGAAAAATGCTGCCAGAGAAGATCTATAGATAATGAGAGTGAGACAATGGAAAATAGTGGCACAGAACTGACAAACATGGAAGGCAATAATCAATGTGACAAAGACTCACGAAGACCACTGATGATGATGATGAGCTATTGGGTCATAGAGGAAATTATAACAGTTAATAAATGGACAATGAGTGAAATCCAATATCAAATTTCCAACAGTGATATTCTGTATAGATAAAAGTTTATAGTAAAAAAACTGCAGTGCTTAGTGCTGAAAATGCTAGTTGTCATTACTCGTAATAGTTCAATTAATTTAAATATATGTATAAAGGTAAATGAAAACATTAAATGTCTCTCCAAATGTAAAAATATAGTAACAAAGTACAGAAACTCAAAGAACTTTGTGGTACTTCTTTGAGTTTTTGTACTTTGTTACCTCGAGACCACATTTGAAAAATGGATACTTCTCTTCATGTTTAAAAATAAAGTGATTAGTATAGCAACCACAATCCATAATCATTCATCATTGACTGTGTAATGTATAAGTATAACACATAGTGGGTGTTGGCCTGTTCTAGGATCAGCTTACATTTCTTCCTATCCTTTTCCTTGGTTTTCCAATTTTCGTACTCTCTACTAACAAGCGCTAAAACTTGTAACAAACTTCCACCTCATCCTTAAATCATGCTCTAGGCCTGCCTATTCTCCTTACTCCTCACACTTGTTCTTTTATAAATGTGTTTTGATTGTTTTATCTCGTTCATTCTCTCTAAGTGGCCCAGCCACTGCAGCCTGTTTATTTTGATGGACCTACCAATACTACTCGTACATTCACTAAAAAGGCAGTAAAGTTCAAAATTATAGCTATATCTGAGGATTTTATGTTAAAACAGCCTAAATGTTCTTTGTAACTTTTTGTCATCTCCCAAATTTCTGATGTGTAAGTGAGAACAGACTTGATATATCAAGCCTCTTATTCCTTTGAATGTATATGTTCCAACTGTTAGATCTTCAGGTTTTACTACTTGCTCACTATTTGTCACCTTCATAATATACATGGTTTTACTAGAATGCTCCCATTCTTTTTGCTGCTGTTTCCATTGTCATGAAAAATTCTACTAAGTCTGCCTTTCTTCTTGCTATGGTATCAATGTCATCAGGATACTCTAGTCTCTAGTATTTGTACACTCCTATTAATAATGGTTCCCCTTGCTGTTATTCCAGATTCTCTAATATCTTTCAATATTTATTGAAGAATTTGTTTTCAAGAAATGAATAAGTAATATGCAACTATTAAAATGGATGTACAGATTAAATTGATCAGTACAAGTAAAGTACATTCAGGGGCCAAACTAACTTATTTAAAATGCCACATCAAATTATTTATTTCTTCTCTCTTTTCTACTCTATGGTATTGTATGCTTGTCTTTTATGTCATTTCCCAGTCAATTAGTAGCCAATTGCTTTAGATAAAGATAACTCCCAAAGCTAGCTGTAATACAGAAATATGTAGAACCTTCTTGATTTACGAAATAGAAATTAATATTTAGTCTCATAGTTCTCTAATTTCTGCCTCAATTTATCAACCTTTACACAATTACCTATAAACACCACTAAGTACCTAGTTAGGACTATAAATTTGATATTGCTTATCAAAAACTATTCCTGGATACAAAGCCAACAAACATTATTACTTAAATAAAGATAAAGAAGGAATCCCAACTTCAACTTAAATGAATCAATGATAACTTCTTTATTGTAGGTGGCTTTGATATACTGGAAGTAGTTACCGACTTAGCTAGGTGTTGCTCTGATGCCCTTAAAGTAATTCAGAGTTTGAAGTCGAAGGTAGCAGTTTCGCAGTTAGAAGAAGAAATAAGTTTAGAGAAGGAAAGGAATACATGGAGATTGCTTTTTATCCTTTACCAAGATAGATTACTGACCCAAAACTTGATGAAAGATGATAATGATGGTAAGTGTCTGTTTACAATTCTTTCTTTATTATACAGTATACTCTCTCTATAATGAACATGGATATTATGAGGTTTCGCTTATAACAAGGTACACTAGATATCCCATGAAATTACTTTTGAACTATAACACCCCTATAACGAGGCGTATTTGGTTATAACGAGGAAAAATGAAATCGAAGGATATGTTTCTTTACCTGTTTTTGGCGTAGTGATGGCGATAAATAAATACCATAACTGCCTGTATACAGGAATGCCCAACATCTCTGTGCTTATTGAGACCAGTGCTGTAATAAATTCCACCGCCGGTAATAAACTTCTTCCTTCTTGTTTATCTATCAACCAATATTGAATCGTAGGAAATTTAAAATTTACAATAGCCAAATTTCATTGTTGAAATCTACCATCGAAACCTAATAAACTACATAAGAGGCATCAAAACATTTCAGTGGTGGTGGTATGCACAATATTATTGTTGTCTGATATAACGAGACCTGCCTATAATGAGGTAATTAGTCCGCTATTTCAGTTCTCGTTATAGAGGGAGACTTATTCTCGTTATAGATCTACTGTAGTATAGTATACTCCTCTTTCACTTACTAGATCCATTTTAAAGGGTGGATCAGTCCCTATCATCATTATATTTATCCACTAATATGTCTCCATTTCTTCAGGTCTATTGTCTTCTCTTTCCATTTTGTAATTCCTGCCCGGCTTAGGTCCTCCTCTACTTCAGTTAACCGTTTCGATCTGGGTCAACCACGTCTCCTTTTTTCTCCTGGTTGCCATAATATCATAGCTTTTGATACTGATTCTAGCCCTTGCCTCAATATATGACCCAGCCATTTGATTATTTGTACTTTTATTTTATTTACTATATCTTCTCCATTTAATTCCTCTAACATTTCTTTATTCATTCTACTTCTATACTCTTGTTCTTTGATTCTCAGTGGACCCTGTATTTTTCCTATTATCTTTCATTCAATTATCCTTCATTTCTCTTCTTTATTTGTCATACTCTTCGTTTCTGCGGCCCTACATTGTTATTGATCTTATTATTGTTTTATAAATATTCATTTTTGTTTGTTTGGTCAATATTGTGCTCTTTAGTAGTTTTCTATTTGTTTACCCGGTTTGTCGCAGTTATTTTTTCTTCGATCTCCGTTTTTCTTTCGCCTTTATTGTTTATAATAACGCCCAGTTAATTAGGTTTTTGTACTTCTTCGCATTTTTATTTCCTATCCTTTTCTGTTTTGTTCTGCGTTTCCAAGTCTCATTAGTTTTGTTTTCTTTTCATTAATCTTTAGTCCCATATTCTTCCCCTTTTCTTCAATCTTCATTACTAACTGTTTTATGATTTTTCTTGTTTTTGTTACTAATGCTATATCATCTGCATAGGCGTTTAGTTAGTAACCTGATGCTCTTAGGTTTCCCTTGTGGATCTTTCTTGAACGCCAAATCTACTGCCAGGTTAAATAGTGTTGCTGACAGTGAGTCACCTTGTCCCACCTCTTTATTTATGTCGAATTCTTGTGTTTCCCCTTTTTGTGTTGGAATACTGACTTTTGATTTGTTCATTGGCATTTTTATTAGGTTTCTTAGTTTTTTACTTACTCCTTTCATTAGGGCTTTCATTATTTCCTTTCTCTTTATTGAGTCGAAGACTTGTTCAAAGTCTATAAATAATATTTCTATTTGTTGTTGATGTTCGTGTGCTTTTTCCATGATTTGTTTAATGGCATGTATTACATCCGTTGTTGATCTGCCTTTTATGAAACCTCATTGGTATTAGCCTATGATATTTTCTGTTTTATCCGTTAATCTTTTTTGTATTATTGATGATAATATTTTATAGGAAATATTTAATAGTGTAATACCTCTGTAGTTCTTGTACATGCTGGTCTTTTATTACTATAACATTTGTTTTTTAAAAAATAAGTTCAAATCAGTCGTGTGATTTAAAAAAGCAATTTATAACATTGCTAATAACCACATATGAAAGAAAGCATGTGATGTGTTATGTCGGAATAGAAACCAAGTGCCATAAATATAATATTAATAGATCACATTGGGGAAGAAGTGTTTTGAATATAACTGTGAAACAGTTATAAACAGAATTAAAAATACTATGCAGAAAAGAGAAAAAATATTTAAAAACCAGTCAAATAAACAATTATTGCTTATTGTTATGTTTCTGTTTTATCATTTGTTTTTGTTGTGGGAATATTAGATGCAAAAGGTCTAGATAACAATGTCATAAAGACTCTTACTTATATAGGATCCCAAGTGGCATATGACTCGAAAGTGGCTTACAATCCGTGGAGTAGGACAAGGATATGTGCCCATTCTGTTCAATTATTACATAATAAATAACTGGTAAATTCTTAATCAATATAAGGTATGCTGACAATAAAACAGTGTTAGCAGATAGCATAGAAGACCTTCAACTTCTGATAAACACATTAACTTAAACATCAACATGTTTTCCAACGTTTCCAGTGTTTTATTGTTAGATAAAATGAACTTCCATCAAGTAACGGTCGAATCCATAAAAATACAATTTATTAAAATCTAGACAAACAGAAACTCAATTAATAAAGTATCCACTTAAAATTTACTGGTAAACCAGTAATAAGTACTAAAAAAAACAACCTTGCATAACAAATAATTTCTCTTTTTTCCTATGAAAATCAAATTCACCTTAGTTCCATGTAAACCAATATTCAATTCCTATTTACATGCTACCTGTCTACCAATCTTAATCACTTTAATCCTTATAAAAGTATCTATTTATCCGAAACTTCATTGTCTTGACTGTGCCGTAATCAAAAAATACCCGCGCCTAAACTTTTTTTTTGGTTATTCCGAAAATTCTAATCTTCTCATGCATTTAAACATTCATCGCATTTTCAAACCTTGACAATATACTATGTCTTGTGTATGGAGTAGAAGCCTGGACTATGAAAGTCGGTACCATGAAACTAAGAACGGCACAAAACCACACACAATTCACCAAAATAGTTGCTAACCTCCACTTAAAAAACAATTGTTGTATTAGAAAAATGAAACAATGAAAAAAAAAATTAGAAACAATATTAATGATATCTTCTTATTATTTTTTAGAAGTAATACAATATTTTGGCCAATCAGAGAAGCTTTGTGTCTTAAATTTATTCAAAAGAGACAGTCTGATCAGGGAAAACCAACTAATAATCGATTGGTTGGAAAGTAATGCTGCCGATCGAGATGATGAAGCATTGCTCTTTTCTGATAGCACGGTTGGATGGGAGAACACTCTACATCAGCTTCAAAGTGCTGATACCATCGCGTTTAGTAGTTCACGACAAATAGTAACACAGATGGATCCAGATGCCCCTAATCATCAGAAGAGACCATTACATGACTTAGATGCTGAAGATGAGAAAAGGTTGACAGAAAGGATTTTTATGGAAATTAGATGTGGTAAATTGGAAGAAGCCCAAAAGGTAAATGATAATTTATGTTAGAATTATACAGGGTATTTCATTCATAATTTTAATAGGCAATATTTTAACTGTAGATTGTGGCTCCTTACTGAGTTACAGGGTGTTTAGGAATCTACATTTAAAATATTTCCAATTATTAATAAACAACCTGTATTGTCGATCATATTGTTTTTAGTTAAACTTATTCCACTGCTATATTTTTATAAAATGCTCTTTTTTGTAAACTTTTTTGCTATTTCATCTTTGTTTTGAATATTTTGTCATTCAGATTTTTCTTTTGACACGTAGCTCTGCAGACATTGTGGTCATGCATGGAAAGCAGCACTTTACGAAGGTTGGAGGCTGTTCCATGATCCTAACACCAAAGATGAATATGAAAGCGAGAATACTTCAGACAACAACACAGATGAGGAGATGGACTCTGATGAAATGAAGGATATAGAGGGAAACATTAACAGAGACATATGGAAAAATATGGCCATTAAATTTTGCAAACAGGTAAGGATAACAACATATTATATTTTTGCATATAAACAATTGGCATCAATAATCTCAGGCTGGGTTTTTCTATTCGTCTGAGAACTGTAGCTCGTTTTATTGGATAAACTGGCTAAAACAATCTTTAATTAGGTTAATAAAAGTCATATATTATATAATTATTTTATTGGTTAGCCTTGAATAGAAAAGTACTATTTTGTCACTTATATTCTTCATAACATTGCAGACAATAAGTAGCCAGTAATGGTGTTATTTTGATCAAAGGATACGGCCAAAAGTCAAACAATTAGGAATACATGTCATATATTTTAATGACATCATAACCCTCCGGTACAAACTTGACGGCAAACAAACTCAACAAATTTTTCTTCATTTATTAGATTTTTCGCTACCGTCAAGTTTGGCAGGAACGCTCTGTTGCCAAATAAAAAACATATATACATTTACCGCCGCAGCTACCGGATACACTGTTTCTCTTGATCTTTAAGTGTGAAACGAAGATAATTATCTGTAATATAAGTGTCAAAGTCAAGTTGTCCTATTTATTTATTAAGCGCAACAGGCCTTGTAGGCCTAGGGCTAAAATGTTTACATTTCTGATTACATAAATAATATAATAAATAACTTAGTATAAGTTACATAACTTGTAAAACTTGTAAATTTTATTTAAATACACTTCAGTCTTTTTATACACTCCTTCACCACCTCTCTCCATCTCCTTCTGTCCAATGCTAGTTCTTTCCATCTCTCAATGTTACTTTTCTTCAAGTCTTCATATACACTGTCCTTTCATCTTTTCCTTGGCCTGCCTTTCCTCCTCTTTTGTATTGGTCTTCGTGAGAGTACCATTTTTGGCATTCATTTACTTCCCATTCTCTCTATGTGCCCCAAGTATCGTATTCTCTGTGCTTTGATCGTCGTCGTAATCGTTGGCTCTTGATATAGTTCTTCCAATTTTTATTGGTTCTTCTTCTCCACTGACCTTCTATTTTCACACCTCCAGATATTGCTCTTTGCATTTTTCTCTCCCATCTTTCTAATAGGTCTGTTTCTGACTTTTTGAGCACCCATGTTTCACTTGCGTATGTTACTGTAGGTCTGATAACAGTCTTATAAATTCTTATTTTTGTTTTTCTTGATACGTATTTGGATTTCAATAATGTGCTTAATGCTCCATATTTTTTATTTCCTTTAGCTATTCTTGCCTTTATCTCCCCTTCTTCATGACCATTTTCATATATTTTGGCTCCCAGGTAAATAATTTCTTTGGCTCTTTTGAACGAGTATGTTTTTTCTCCATCTATTTGTACTATGATGTTATTCTCTTTTTCTTTTTGGATCTCTCCCATTATCATATACTTTGTCTTTTCTTCATTTATTTTAATACCGAATTTTTTGGCTTCCGTTATTATGTTTTTCATTAACTTTTGTAGTTCTCTTTTGCTTGTTGCTAATAGCGTCAGATCATCTGCAAATGCTATGCATTGGTGGCCGTTTTTAAATATCGTTTCTTGCATGTGTATTCTGCTTTTCCTGATTATTCCTTCCAATGTTAGATTGAATGCCATTGTTGATAGTGGGTCTCCTTGTCGTAATCCTTCCTTGGTTTCAAACTTTTTCGATGTATACCCTTTCCAAGCTATTTCGTTTGTTGTGTTTTCCATCGTCATCTTTATCATCCTAACAATTTTACTTGGTATCCCCAGTTCTTTCATGAGTTCGTACATCTGCTGTCTATTTACTGTGTCGTAAGCCTGCTTAAAGTCTATGAACAAAGCATATAGTACTGTTTTATTTCGTAACAGGTAGTCTGTATTTCTTTTAAGGCAAATATTTGGTCAGTCGTTGATCTGTTGTTTCTAAAACCTGCCTGGTATTCCCCCAGTATTTTTTCCGAATAATGACTTAGCCTTTTTCTTATACTTTGTGCCAAGATTTTGTAAACTATTTCTAATAGTGCGATGCCTCTGTAGTTTTCGCATAGCATTCTATCACCTTTTTTATGTATAGGGCATATTCTTGCTATGGTCCACTCTTCTGGCATTTTTTCTACTTCCCATATTCTTTTTATCAGGCCATATATCTCTTTCTGTTGTCCTATAGAAGAAGGTTATGTACTTAAGATTTTTGTTTGCTTATTTTTTTTTTCTTCTTGCACTCTGAATCGACGATTTTCGACCCTTATTGAAGTCATCATCGGAGAGGCGTAGACATGCTGCTCTCTGCTCGATGTGACCAAACCATGAAAGTTTATCCCCACATTGCAACTGACGTGTATGGATTAGGTGACTAGCGTCATCTGGCAATTGAAAGGTAAAGTTTTCAATCCTAATAGCAACATTAATAATATTGAAAAATATTAAAAATATTACTAAAAGATTTTTAAATTGAAAAACTTATTGGTCTATTTCCCTGGTAACACCTCCAAGGCTTCTAAAATTTGCAATCCAGATGGATGCTGCAGTGAAGACAAAGGGAGGGAATTCTAAAAAGTTGCAATTCACAACCCCCGTCTGCAGCTTGGTAAAGTTCTAACGGAAAATGGACCTAGTTACTCTATAGGAGTAATACTAATATAACATAAAATAAAAATGTATACCCTTTTTATTCAGTTGCAATGCGAAGGCAAAACAATCTTATTTTTCACTTAGAACAGGGAGCGCAGTCCAGCACTTTGAATCGACGATTTTCGACTCTTATTGGAGTCATCATCGGAGAGGCGTAGGCCTACTGCTCTCTGCTAATCCATACACGTCAGTTGCAATGTGGGGATAAACTTTCATGGTTTGGTCACTTCGAGCAAAGAGCAGCAGGCCTACGCCTCTCCGATGATGACTCCAATAAGAGTCGAAAATCGTCGATTCAGAGTGCTGGACTGCGCTCCCTATTCTAAGTGGAAAATAAGATTGTTTTGCCTTCGCATTGCAACTGAATAAAAATGGTATACATTTTTATTTTATGTTATATTAGTATTACTCCTATAGAGTAACTAGGTCCATTTTCCGTTGGAACTTTACCAAGCTGCAGATGGGGGTTGTGAATTGCAACTTTTTAGAATTAACTCCCTTTGTTTTCACTGCAGCATCCATCTGGCTTGCAAATTTTAGAAGCCTTGGAGGTGTTAGCAGGGAAATAGACCAATAAGTTTTTCAATTTAAAAATCTTTTAGTAATATTTTTAATATTTTTCATTATTATTAATGTTGCTATTAGGATTGAAAACTTTACCCTTAACCTCCAATATTATAACAGACGTCATAATATTGACATTTACCATCCCACCAAATATAATGATGTCATATAAACTCATCACTACTTCTGGCCAATGAAATGCTCGCTGTAATAGGAATGGCATGTCAAGAAAATCTGATTATTCCCTATATATTTTTTCAAATTTAAAATATGGCAAAAAGGATAAACTTACGTGCGAGCCTTATTGTTTCACTTCGACCACATACATTTTATCTGCAACATTAAGATATATTAATTCATTAATCGTTCTTTAATAGGTTGGTTCTTTTATTGTATTCATATTTATACTTTTAGGAGTACTTAAGTTTGTATGAAAGAGCAGCAATAGCTACATTTTGCGGTTATTTAAGCTCCATTTTGACTGTTTGCAACTCCTGGGAAGATTCTTTGTGGGCATACATGAAAACGATGGTTGATATACGAGTTGAATCAGAAATTCGAGACTGTGTTCAAAGAAATAATGATTACCTTCCATTACCAGAGGAATATTGGAATCAAAAGTAAGAGTTACATATATTTTACCATTATATATTTTTAAACCTTCTGTTTAGTATATTTATTTTTTAACGAATAAAAGACATGACGACTACAGGAGACAACCAGGTAGCTTCTATTTTTGGTATTTGAGAAAAATTAATTTCTTTGTACGGCTTTTTAAAAAGCTATAAATTCAATATGTTTTCGATAATTGAAAACCATTGAACTCGTTTGATGAACTCGTGAACGTTTCTAATCCATTTAGGATTCTTTACTTTCATTATCCAGTTAATAAATATTTTCCGTGCATGTAATCTAGTCAAGATTTACTCACCGAATTCTTTGACATACATTAAATGTTCAAGATATATAACTATTCCTGCTTACTAATAGGAACTGATGTAGTAAGTTCTAAACTTTAGGACTGTTCAAGTAAATGATCATATATAAATAGTCAATTAATTTTCACAATTTTACGCGATTTGCGCCAAATAAATACAACTTACTTCCATTATTAACCGATTTAATGACGACGCCAAGCTTAGATTTTTTTCTGGATCAAGTATATTCTTCTGAAGGCTACCTATATAGTGCAATCACTGAAGGTTTTCACCACCTCCGATTTCGTTGAACCTCCATCGATTTTCATGAAAATTGGTGTGTAGTGAGAGGATACCTCAAGGAACAAAAGTGACATGATACCAACTTGCGCTTTACCCTGGGGGTGGATGCCATCCGTTCTCGGGGATGAAAATTATTATATTAAAAATAATACCATAAATCGATAGAGGGACAAATTCTAAGCAAAATTTGTTTTATAAAGTTATTAATATAAATCAATACTTTTTGAGTTATTAAAGATCAAAGATTTTATTTTTTCGTAAAAAATACATATTTTAAAGCTTTTTTTGACGTATAACTAAAAAAATATTAGCTTTTACAAAAAAGTTATTATTACCAAAATTGAACACAATAAAAAGTTGAATACAATCCTCACTTAAGGTACTAAACTAATGAGAATTCAAAGTGAGTTATGAGTAACTGAATGTATATTTTTTTCGACGAGTACTCAAATCTAAGTATCAAGCTTAAATAACGGGGAAACGATGCATTTTATAAAATATACTTGCTAAGCACTTGTCAAAGTAATTCGGAATACCTATTAACTGAGCTCCAGAAGAAGTTAATAGCATCGAAATTAAGCAAGTCATGATGAAAATAAAAGAAACCTTTCGAATTTTTTAGGCAAAAGTGAAAAATAAAACATAGGTCATTTCCACAAAAATTAAAATTTATAGTAATCCTTACAATAATTTCTTTATATTAGCATAAGTAATGATTTCAAGAATTTTGACCGGTTTAAAATGCATAATTTAAAAAAAACGATATAATTTAAAAAAATCAGAATTTTTAAAATTATCGTAATTTTCATTTTCTTTTGATAATAACTCAAAAAATACTCAATATGTATACGTAAAAAATGATATATAACCAAATTTTAGTTTTTTCTGTATCAAATATTTTACCTTTTTTTTACTATTTCTGTAGGGTAAAAAATAACCGAGATAGAAACGTTTAGAGCTTAAATTTTGCTGCGAGAACCATGTAACCGGGGCCATTTAACCTTTTATTTTTAAAAGAGTAAGAAATTTAAAAGATTAAATTCAACGTGGTTTAATAGCACTTGGAACTAACTTTCAAATGGTTTTTAGCTGAACCTGATATCGTAAAAATGAACAGAGGTTTAAAAAAAACAATAACATTTTTTGGAAAAAATTTTAAAAGATAAATTTTGAAACATTTTTGGAGCATAAATTTTAATGCTGTCAACTTGTTCGGGGGCTCATTTGATAGATATTTCTAAGTACTTTGACAAATGTTTAATACGTTTATGTTATAAAATGCATCATTTTCCCGTTATTTAAGCTTGAATACTTAGATTTGGGTACTCGCCGAAAAAAATATACATTCAATTGCCTATAAATCACTTTTATTTAACATTAAAAGGTTTTTCTAGTAAGAAGTTTATTTCATTTTTTATTAGTTTCAATTTTGGTAATAACTTTTTTGTAAAAACTTACATTTTTTGAGTTATTTATGAAAAATCGGTTAAAAACATGCATTTTTCTCAGGAAAAATTAAAATCTTTGATCTTTAATAACTCAAAAAGTTTTGATTTATTTTAAAACTTTATATAACAAATTTTGCTTGGAATTTGTCTATCTAATTATGGGGTTATTTTTAATAAAATAATTTTCACCCCCGAGAAGGGGTGGCATTCACCCCCAGGGTAAACGCGCAAGTTGACACCATGTCACCTTTGTTCCTTGAGATATCCTCTAACCACTCACCAATTTTCATGCAAATCGATGGAGGTTCAACGAAATCGGAGATAATAGCTCATATCCACCTTCAGTGACTGCACTAATAGTTGTTTTCACTTCAAAAAGAAAGCTCCGTGAATATTATGTTCCTACATGATCTACAATGAAGACACCCCTCTGTGGCTCAGTGGCAATAGCGCCTACCTTTGGATCGAAAGGTCCGAATGGTCGTGAGTTCGAATCTCACCTGGGTAGAAAATTGTTCGTTTATTATTAGTAAATGAAAATAGTTTCTGCCCTTGTGTGGTCGGTACTTACCGGAGGAACCGCAGACGTTCGGATACAATTAGCGTCTCTTTACAAAGACAATGACGTCGACTTTGCAAAGTAACAAGACACTTACTCAACACACACACACACACTACACATTACTCCCCTGAGTTAGTGATAAGTTATAGTCTAAAAAATCATTATGAAATTGACTGGCCAGTTGGTTGTGAAAACCAGTGCCAATAAAATACAAAACACACACACACACACACAATGAAGACGTAGCTAATGTGGAATACTTTTGGCGACCAAAAGAATATGTTGAATGGTTGATTGTTTATGGAAGAAAGAAAACCTTTGTCGTCTTTGTTAGGCCACATATTTCATCATCCACCCTCAAAAGACCACTGCTGAATATAGGCATCTTTCTCGTATTTCCAACCATATCTATCTTGCGCCGCTCTCATCCAGTTTTTATTTAGCCTTCTTAAATCGTCAGTCAATCGTGTAGGTGATGAACCGATGCTTCTTTTGTCTTTCCATTGTCTCCTTTCCAATAACCTCATTTTTCAACGTCACTCTAGCTATGTGTCCAGCCGATCTCCATTTTAGTCAGCCAATTCTTTCGATGACGTCAGTCACCTTGGTGCTCCTCCTGATCTCTTCGTTTTTATTTTGTCTTGCAGAGCTATTCCTAACATGGATTCTTCCTATGTGACTCTTAGTTTGTTAGCCGAGGATTTTGTTAAGGTAAGTGTTTCTGCTCCGTGTGTCAACACTGGGAGGTAGAGATATTGAAAAAGTATCTATTCGTTACAAAGTACTCGTTACTTACGAATACCGTAAGTAACGATAACTATACAGAGAGGCAAATCGTTACTTTGATTACTCTTATTACTTCGTTACTTCGTATCAATCGTATCAGAGCGAGTAACGGACGGGACCGGTATTTTACGAGTGTTATCGAATATCGTTATCGGTATGAAGCGTTTTAAGGGTGTGAGAGTGAGGAGAAGATAGAAGATGAAACAGAGGGAGGTATAATGGTATGTATTCGTAAAATATGTAATATAAGTCATTAATAAAGATCGAATGCTAGAACCCTATATTTTTATCTAGATCGGTGAAGGTCGTTGTTATATCGGAATACCTATACAAAATACCTACCTACTGAGAAATACGATTCTCGATATGATTACCGGTACTCAAATACAAAAGTAACAAAAGTAATCATAGTAATCAAAGTAACGAATACTGTAAATGGTTACTTTATACAAAAGTAACGATTTGCAACGAATACTCGAAAGTAACTATAATCAACATCACTACTGAGAGGAGGTATTGATCAAATACTTTTCCCTGCAGGAATGTGGGCAACTCACTTTTAAAAGTATCTCCCAGTTTTCCATTTGCTGCTTAACCAAGACCGATTGTTCTCTTCAGTTCATGGGGTTGATTATCCCTGCCAATAGTAATTTCATGGCTTAAGTGTTTATATTTATCTACGAGCTCTATTTCTTGCCCACCAATATTGATGTTCTGGTTGGGTACCAAAGTAATTATTTTTATTCCATTTGTCAGCCAATCCAAATTCTTAAAAGCATGTTCTAGCACCGTATTATAAAGTTTAGGTGATATTGGGGCTTCTTGTCTAACATACCGCTCTATTTTGGTGCCATTACTATTAGTATGTAATTTGACAGTGGCTGTTGCATGTTCATCTATCTATATAAATAAAAATGAATGTTTGTATGTATGTATGTACCTTATAGACTCGCAAACTATGCATTTCATCATATGATGACCTTAATCAAAGTTGTTGTACATGAGCCCGGGATGGTTTCCGAGTTGGTATCACCAACCTAAGTAAAAAGGGGGCTTGCCCCCTATAATTATTTTTTATTTTTTTGGACAAACTATTCTTTTTTCATTTTATGTGATGTAGAACCAAAATATACATTAAACCCTAAATTTTTACTTTTCTATCACCAACCGTTATTTTTTAATAGCCATCTAAATATTTCCTCTTCTATATAAATAAAAATGAATGTTTGTATGTATGTATGTACCTTATAGACTCGCAAACTATGCATTTAATCATATGATGACGTTAATCAAAGTTGTTGTACATGAGCCCGGGATGGTTTCTGAGTTGGTACCACCAACCTAAGTAAAAAGGGGGCTTGCTCCCCCATAACTATTTTTTTATTTTTTTTGGACAAACTGTTCTTTTTTAATTTTATATGATGTAGAATCAAAATATACATTCAACCCTAAATTTTTACTTTTGTAGCACCAACCGTCATTTTTTAATAGCCATCATTTCCTCTTCGAATAAAAATGAATGTTTGTATGTAGTATGTAACTTATAGACACATACGCCTTTCAGCGCTCATTTAATAGATTCAATTTTTTTATTACCAACTCTACATACTGTTTGAATCAAAACTTTTATTTTCTTAATATTTTTACTTAAAAAAGGTATACTACATTCATCTCGGTAAACTCAAACGTTTTCGAGATAAACGCATTTTAAATCTGCGAGGCAACATTATTTTTTGTATAAATAACTTAAATTGTAAAAAATAACTTAAAACCATAAAAATCTCCAAAAATGTATCGCAAATTTCAAGTTGATTTTGTGGGTGTAACTACAATGATATTATGCAAGAAATTATGTTGTATCGCAGATTTAAAATGCATGTATCTCGAAAACATTTGAGTTTAGCGAGATGAATGTAGTATACCTTTTTTAAGTAAAAATATGAAGAGAACAAAAGTTTTTATTCAAAAAGTATACAGGGTGATTGATTAGTAGGGTAAAGTTCAATAGCTCCGCTATAGTAATAGATAGCAATAAAAGTTAATAACAAACATTTTAGCCACCATTGAGCTTCACATTACAATTTAGTTAGAATGTTACAGGGTGTTCGATAACACAGTGGCAGACCTAACTTATGTTTTTTTAAATGGAATACCCTATATTTTATTTTATATTCGAAATCCTGTTAACTTCTTCATCACAAAAATATAAAGGTTTGTAATGTTATACAGAGTATTTACAAAGTTATAATCAATTTAGTATGAAAATCGTAACAAGTTCAACTCCCTGTATAAATAAAAATAAGCACAACAGCAATGGTTTATTAATGCCATATTTTTTTATTTATTGTCAAAATTTTTATAAATATTTTAATGCTAATTTTCTTTATATCAAATACAGGGTGAGTCAAAACGCAAGTACATTATTTTCTCATGTTTTCACCCATTTTAAAAAAAGTGGGTGAAAAAGGTTTAATTATATTTCAACGTTTTCACATTTTTTTAAAATGAATGAAAACAGTATTTTTTTACTTAAGTTTTTTTCTTTTAAATAATTTGTTTATTATATTCGTTTACAAGAAGTTAAATATTATAATTGTTTCTACTTTGTTATTTTCTTTTTTAAATCTACTTTGGCAACGCTGTTCTGAGAAAGCCCTACCTACGACATGAAGTGGGTTGTGCGCGCAACCTAGCTTTGCCGGCGTATATCTTCTAGCCCGTTTTAAATGTATAATAAATACATGTGTCTTTGTCGCTCTCATTAAAGGCGCATACCAACCATGAGAAAATTCCTAATCGGTATATTATATTTATAATCATTTTGTGTACCTATAGTTTAGCCTGCATTCTTTAGGCGCCTGTAGTATTTTGTTTAGATGAACTACTGTATCAAAGGCTTTCTGAAAATCGATAAATATTAGTACCAGAACTAGAGGTTTATTATACCCCACTACTTTCTCTATTATTGTTTTTATACTTTGTAGATGGTCGTTAGTTCCGCAACTTTTTCGGAATCCTACCTGTTCTCTTGGTTGATAAGCCTGTAAGCCACCTATTAATTATTTATTAATTCTTATAAATGTATATAAAAAATACAAATATCTTTTTTAGGTTGTCACTCAATGAAATCTTCTCCAACTTGGAATCGTCGAAAAACGTTAGGGTTCGAGAAGAGGCTAGAAAGCCTGAGCACATAATTCAGAAGTATATCATTCTAGATGAAATCCAAACACTTTTGTTGAAATTCGAAGAGTGGATAGAAGAAGATAATGTTCCGACCAACTTTCTAAGATTTTTAGCTCATTTGGTGTTATTCTTTGAACAGATTGGACAAGGTCATCATAGAGGAATTATAGAGAAGGTTCTGGAAGCGTAAGTTATATGTTTTGTATTGTTTTCTATATTTTTGGTCCAAACTCTACTTTGGATCTGACTCTAAAAACGTTCCGAACAAAAATATTTATTGGATTTTACTTCGATCAGTCTTACAGAGGTTGACAGCACACAATTTGTGTGTTATTATAAATTTAGAAAATAGTATTGAGTACAGGACATGTGATGAGAGGAGATAAATATCTAATACTACATGTCATTATGCAAGGAAAAATCCAAGGAAAAGATCCATAGGCAGGAGACGTAACTCATGGCTGAAGAACCTTAACGAATAGTGTGGATATAGTAACAACGAATTATTTAGAGCCGCTGTCTCAAAAGTAAAAATCGCTCTGATGATTGCCAACCTTCGAAGCGGAGACGGCATCTACTAGTAGGGAAGAAAATTGTGTATGGAACAACCGGTTGTTAGAATAATTGCTCTTCCTGAAGACGAGCCTACTCAGAGGTACATTGTTAATTTAATATACAGTGATGAGCGCGCTAATAACCGGCAAAATAGCCCAAAAGATGGAAAACATATTAAATTGTGAGATAAAAAGAAATAAAAGTAATAGAGGTGTTAAATTTAGCGATAGTAACTTAAAAATTGACATTATATTGATTGTTTCCCACCTTTAGACGTATCAGAGGAGCAAGTCAACTAAAACTGTCACTGTGACAGTGGCATTTCTCAAACTCGTCCGATACGTCTAAAGGTGGGAAACAATCAATATAATGTCAATTTTTAAGTTACTATCGCTAAATTTAACACCTCTACTAGGATCATCCCTTTTTATCTCACAACTTAATATGTTTTCCATCTTTTGCGTTATTTTGCCGGTTATTAGTGCGCTCATCACTGTATATTTTAACTGTATCCCGACTAATAGTATGGACAACAAAAATGAAGAACCTTAATAAATTAGAAGCGTTCGAGTTGTGGTGTTACCGTTGCATACTCAGAATCCGTGGACAGCACACATATCCAACGAACGTGTGCTAGAGACCATGCACAGTGTAACGTTGTCGTTGTATTTGATGCTCCAGGTAACAAAAATTCAGCCGAAGACAAAAGGTTCGCTTTTTAAGACATTTATTTAGAATCAAAACATACAAATGATAAGATTCTTCTTCTTTACGTGCCATCTCCGCGACGAAGGTTGGCAATCATCATTGCTATTCTCACTTTCGACACTACAGCCCGAAAGAGTTCAGTTGAGCTGCATTCAAACCATTCTCTGAGATTTCTCAGCCAGGACATTTTTCTCCTACCTATGCTGCGCCTTCCTTGAATCTTTTCCTGCATAATTAATTTTAGGAGTTCATATCTGTCACCACGTGTTATATGATATCATATGAATGACAAGATAATTAGCCTAAATTACTACTCGTTAATTTCGTTAATAAAATATATTTACAGTCGGAAAAATGAAAGAATACCCATGAACGATCACATCAATCACTTATTTTGTATTTGCTGTCTTTTTCTATATCAAACGTTGGTTATTTATAGAAAAATACAGCAAATACAAAATAAGTGATTGATGTGATCGTTCATGGGTAATATTTCATTTTTCCGACTGTATAAACTACGTATCGAACATTAAGTTCGGGTCAATGTGACGATATCTGGCACTGGCGAAGCGTCCATGTAACCACTGTTACCATTGGTAACAGTTAAAAATCTTGCAAATAAATATGTATTTTATGACGATAAATAATTCCATTTATTATTTTATTTTATTTTTACCAATAGAAATATATTATTATATTATGTGTTAATAGTACCTAATTCAGTAAATAGCCAGACACACGAAAATATTGGCGAGTTTATGTGACTCAGTTGCACTTTATTATATTCTGTTACCAGTCTCATTTGTGGTGACAATGAATGGTTATCTCGCTGTCGCTCGGGCGGCTCGGGACCGGCTAGTACTGAAAATTTTGAAGGAACGATGGGCGTAAGCACGCTGTGTATATCAGTAGGGCTGTTACCAGATTTAAATTTGCTAACAGTACCTATAATAAAAAGTGTGCATGCAGTTCACCATGGATGAGTGTCGCTGCGTAATCGATCAACTACTTGAAAAGTAATTCTGATTGAAAAATAAAATGAGATTATTGAAAATGAAAGACCTATTTTAAACAATTTAAAAAAGGAATTTAAAAAATTAGCTCGATATTTTAAATTTAGTTGGTACAGTGAAAACCCTTGGTTATGTGGTTGCAAGCAAAATAGACTGTATTGTTGGCCATGTCTTCTGGTTTTTACAGAAAAATGGGTGGACCAGGTTCACGATTTAAATAGTTTTAGAGTTTTAAAAAAGAGACATGAAATTTCTCCGTTACCTACATGTAAGATCTATACCCAATTTGATTCAGTTTGGCAAAACAAGAATCAAAAGTTCTCTTAACCAAGCATTTAAAGCAAATATTGCTAAACATATAATGAGTTTGTTAAAAAAATAGATAGGTACTCGTATATCCTTAGCTCACTTATAATAGATATGTACTTACCATGATAGATATGTAATTGCCAAAAAAGATCAAAAATTTTGCCAACATCTAGAAACATCAACTGTTTTTTCGAGAGTTTCAAGTGATATACAAAATGATATTATTGAAGCTATGTGTATATACATTTAGCCATATCTTCATTTTTTTAAATAAGATTTTTTGCATCTGGTTTTGGTAACACTTTAGAAAAAGTCACGCGTCGCCACTGATACATGAATTAATACTAGCGACGATCGCGTGGATTAGGAATTACATTTATTAATATGAAAGGGACATATAAGGATAGGATATCTCGCTCAGCTCGCCAGCGGAAAAGACATGTAAGGGAAATACGATCACCGCTCGTATAAGGATAGGTAAAAGGAAAAACCGTCGGATTCGTTCAACACACCAAAACGACGGCGGAAAATAGTCGAGATAACTCACCTCTTATACCTCGTTGTTGTTTATTATTCTTCGATCAACGCTCCAAGAATAATCCTCAACTAGGCTTTTCGTTCCGACTTTTATATCGTCCGAGACGGTACAAAAACACGTTTTACTTAATTCATTGGCGTACTCTAGACGATAAAATTATATTATCGTCACAACATAGAGCGAGAATTGATCAACATCATCAAAATGAGAAAGGTTCAATACTTCGGTCATATAATGAGAGGACCTAAATATCGCTTACTCCGGTTGATCATTCAGGCCAAAATCGAAGGAAAACGCTGACTTGGAAGAAAACAACTGTCTTGGCTTGGTAACATTATGCCGCGTCCGCATTGGTAGATTTTTCGTTCGTTTTGAACTAATGGTTCGTCGCAAAACCAGCTTTACCAGTGAGGACGCGGTCCTCTATCAGCAAAAATTTATTTATTGTTCGTTGTGCGTACCTGCTCAGGTTCTGTGGAGTAAATCACAATTATTTGATTTCGCTCAAATACTGACAACCTATGGATCTTGTGCGTTGTGTGCGTCGAAAATTCTTGCGTTTGATTTATGCGACGAACACGTCCACATTAGCACAATTTACTTCGAGCACGCAAATATTTGCAACGAACAGCTCGTTCAATGCAAATTTTTACCAATGTGGACGCGGCATTAGACAATGGACAGGTCGAACGGTCGAGGAATTGTTTTGCAAAGAAGCATTTCATCAGCTTGTTAATACGACGATAACGCTTGAAAATAAGTACGGCACACAAAGAAAGTAGACAAATAGTATAGATTTGCAAACAATAGAACACATATTATTTAATTGCGAAAGCCAAACACAAGAATTACAAAGAATGAGAAGAGACTCTTCTTTATGCTTGTTGGCATAAATATAGAACATATAATACAAAATGAAGAATTATATAATACATTAAATAATTTAGCGGACATAATATCAAAGAAACAATTAGAATTGTATAATATCAGACGAAGAAGAAATCAAGTAAATATCCAACCTATGTGAATTTGAATAAGAAATTATAAAATAAAAAATTAAAATTATATATAAAAATATGGAATAAAATAATGGTATAACTAAATAAATATTTATATAATAAAAAATTTAGAATTTAAAATTAAAATTAAAACATAAAATTTAAAAATTAGCAATTAAAAATTAAAAATTATTAATCAAACAAAAAAAAGTATAGCTAAACACTTGAAATTTTAAAACTCAATTATTTCTAACTATTTTTAGATTAATAGTGAGAATTTATTTATTTCTCATCTGAGAATGAGAACTGGAAGCACTGGGTCAATCCATGCCAAGTGGTCCAATATAAATTAAGTTGGTTGCTTGACTATTTTTAATATTTTTTATTTTTCAACCTTTTAAACTATAGAGACTACAGAATTCCATATATTTTATTTTTAAAAAATTTAGTTTGCCGATGACGGCCATTTTTGTTAAAACGTATCGATCATTTTCACGGAAAACATGGCTTCGCTCTTTAGCCAATATTTTCACTGAGGTTTGTCCTAGAACAATAAATCAAAAACCATACTTTTAGAAAAGTATGCTCTAAAAACGGCCTATAGTATTATTTAATTTCAAACTACGCTTAAGGCCTTAAATGAACCTCAAAATTTGAAGAGGTAAACGGATAAAATTCCATTTTATTCATTTTTTTAACAGCATAAGGCAAGCCGATAATGGTTTGTAATTTTTTTCTGCAAAGACATACGTACATACTTTAAATAAAAAAAGTTTGAGCTTTGAGACTTAAGTAAATTTTTTCAAAAACAATCTCAAAAATGTAATTTTTTGAAAAATCTCAGAGTTTGACCCCTTATATCTCTGATGGGCACGGATGAAAAAATTTGAAATTCGGCTAAATGTTAGCCCCTAGCAAGTAGAATGACGAGTAAAAACTTGGAGTTGCGGACTTACCTCATATAGGAGTTACAGGCCTGAAAAAATGGTCGAAAATCAAAATGGTCGAAAATTTGATGGGTCTGCGGGCAAGGTAATTAAAATTCAAATAAACTGTCTAATGAAATAAAAATTAATGTATTTTCACCAGATTTCACAATGAATACAAATTTATACAGGGTGGGCCAAAGAAAAGAGTTCAGCTTTATATTTGGCAGTTATTAGATTTTAAGGGAATGCCAAAACAGGTCGATATTTATTTTTAAATTACTTTTTTTTATATATATTTTACACGTCTCCATGACGTGTCATCGTCAGTGACGTCATCCATCTGGGCGTGATGACGTAATCGATAATTTTTTTAATGGGAATAGGGGTCGTATGTTATCTCATTTGAAAGAGAGTTCAATTCTCTGTTCAGCAGTATAAACAATAATATAATTATTTATACAGGGTGGGTAAAAAATAATTTTTGAATTAAATTAATTGACACAAAAAGAAGAATGTATGTAATTTATTTAACTCAAAATACATTTTATTGCTGTCATAAAATAGAAAAAAAAATATTATTTGGCAAATAAACATTGCTTTTTTGCTTAAATTAAATGTTCAAATTGTCAAGAGGTAGGTAGAAGGCTGTTTGTGATTTAATTTAAGCGAAAAGAAATGTTTATTTGTGAAATAAACATTTTTTCTATTTTCTGACAGCAGTAAAATGTATTTTTAGTTGCCACAAGACCCCTATTCCCATTTAAAAAAATCATCGATTACGTCATCACGCTCTGATGGATGACGTCACGTAGTATGAAATATATCCCAAAAAGTTGCAATATAATAAATATAAAAATGGACCTATTTTGGCATTTCCTTAAAATCTAATAGGTAACTATTGCCAATATATCGAGGTGGACTCTTTTCTTTGGTCCACCCTGTATATATTTGTATTAATTGTGAAATCTGGTGAAAATACATTAATTTTTATTTCATTAGACAGTTTATTTGAATTTTAATTACCCTGCCCGCAAACGCTCAAATTTTGACCATATTTTCAGGCATGTACCTCCTATATGACGTAAGTCTGCAACTCCAAATTTTTACTTATTATTCTACTTGCTAGGAGCTAACATTAGGCCAAATTTCAAATTTTTTCATACGTGCCCATCAGGGATATAAGGGGTCAAACTTTCAGATTTTTCAAAAAATTACATTTTTGAGATTTTTTTTGAAAAAATTTACTGAAGTCTCAAAGCTCAAACTTTTTTTATTTAAAGTATATACGTATGTCTTTTCCAGAAAAAATTACAAACCATTATCGGCTTGCCTTATGCTGTTAAAAAAATGCTGAAAATGGTATTTTATCAGTTTACCTTTTCAAATTTTGAGGTTCATTTAAGGCCTTAAGGGTACTTTTCTAAAAAATTTGGTTTTTGATTTATTGTTCTAGGACAAGCCTCAGTAAAAATATTGGCTAAAGAGTGAAGCCATGTTTTCTGTGAAAATGGTCGACACGCTTTAACAAAAATGGCCGTCATCGGCAAACTAAATTTTTTAAAAATAAAATGAATGCCATTTTGTTCTCTCTATAGATTGAAGTTTAAAAGGTAGAAAAATAAAAAATATTAAAAATAGTCAAGCAAACCACCTTTGGACCACTTGGCGTGGATTGACCCCACTATAAAAATTTTACTTTCACAAAAAAAAATAAAATTTAAAATAAAAAAAATTTAAAAATTATATTTTGTTTATTAAAATTGTTTAGAATGGTTTGTTAAAATTGTTTATTCGAATTATTTATTATAATTATTTATAATTTATCATTTTCAGAATTAGTAATAGATTAGGGCCATTATTAATTAGTTAAATTAAATTAGAAAATTGTTAAAATAAAAATTATGTGTATCAACTACTGTAATCCCATCAGAAAACGACCTGGATTAGTCTCAACAGGTCATTTGTATTAACTATAAATAAATAAATAAAAAAAAAAGAATGTGTGTACTTTGTACGCACGTAAGAAGTTATACTAAAAATTAACACATTAACACATTAACACAAATTAAAAAAGATTAAAACACACACACACAAACACATTGAAAAATGCCATAAAGAAATGATTTCTGAACAATAATTGTTGCCAAACATTTTAACTAAATACGTATTCTCTGAAAAAAATTATTTAATAATATACTTACAATCATAAAATGTATAAAAAAAATATAAAAAATAGTAACTTGCATTAGGGATCGAACCCACTTCCCGTCGATCGAAAATCAAAGTGCTTTCCCATTTCGCCATCTTCGAGTATATGTCATGTGGGAATATTCACCAACTGAACGTTTACATCATAAACTTTTGACAGTTGTTTATTACTTATAGGAATTTAATCAAATTAGTTTGATTTTTGTGGAATTAAAGGAATATTTTGTGAAATATCAATATATTAGGTGAATATTTGTAGAAATTTTGATGGTAATCAAATTATGTAAATCAAAGCATTACATACTATTTTGGTAGGTTCATTTTAAATTTTCCAAATAGGTAGGTACCTATGTAATTTTTTATTAGGATACTGAAATATTTAAAATTATTACGTACCTGTCGCTTTTAAAAACTATTTAAAAAGTCACTACAATTATAAACTTGCTTTTTTCTCTGTCACAACAATAAAAACTTATATACACAACATTTGTTTATCCATAATCTCCATATTGAACAATTATTGACAGATGATTTTAACACCCAATCAGATCCCGTATAACGTTTGAGCGACTAATCCCATACTGTCGGTGTGCGCATGCGCCCGGGAAAATAAAAATTCACCCTCGTGCCTAAACAAGTATAACTTCAATAAATAAATAAATAAATAGATTTTGGACTTTTCAAACTTTGCATAAGACTTCTAACAGCCAAACAGCTTTAGAAAAACTTGACTGAAGCTTGAAATGTAAGGGTAACTTCACAAACCTGAAGAAACGTTTTGAGGCATGCTGGAATTAGAGCCGGACTAGATGATAATGTTGCTCGGCTAGATATGAAATTTTTTATCATTTTAAATAATAAAATACTCTTTTAATTTTTAAACTAATTACATACTTACACGAGTTTATTATGTCTTAATAGGTACATAAGAAGAATAATGCTTGCAAATGAAACCCAACTAGTAGCTTTTTACGTCAGTAAACTGAATCCCTCAAATCAGGTACATTTGTATGCTAAGTACCTTGAAAAAATTATAGACCAACAAGAAAGAAAATCTGCGCTAATCTTCGCCGAGGATAGTGGATTGGAAGTGCATGCAATTACAAAACAAGTATTAGAAAACATTAGGAATCTTCCACATGAAACCGAAGAAAACGGAAGTCTACAGGTAATATATAAAATATGTTAAATTGTCTTCACTTCCTCTATTAACCAAGGGGTCTTCTTTTAAAACGCTTTTCTTTAGTTCAATTATTTATGTCAAATCTTTATATGTTAATTTGACTGCCTTTTCTTCAATGCAAATGAATGAAAAATTTGCAGACATGTACATTCGCGGGAACAATACACGAATAGTCAATAAATTTTTTTTATGTTTATTAATTGTTTAAATAAAAAAAAACGATTTTAATGGAAAATGCTTAAATTCTCTTGTTTTTTTACAATGTAGAAACTTAAAACTTTTACAGATTGTAGCTAATTATATTAACTATACATAATTTCACTTTTTACGTTAATTGTTTTCGTTATGGTTCATAAATAAACAATAAAGTTTCAAATTTTTTGCCGATTCCGACTACTTTTCATGTTTGTACATAATATTTATAAACATCCTAAGCCGCGACGATTTTGAACGCTCATATCTTTGTTTATATAAACATCGGCGCTTATTCGTGTCAAATTTCAATACGATATGAAACAAAACTTCAACCAAAACTCGAATTAAAAAAATTCGTGTTTTTAACGTAGTCTTAGAAAAACCACCGGTAGAGACGTTTCGTGCTGCAATTAACATTAGAATTCGTTTTGGCGTATTAATTCAAAGTTTGTTACGAACCCTTAAACATATTCAACGGTCATTTACTTTTAAACATGACGATATACATATTTTAATGTTTGAAAAGTGTAAAACTAAAAAGTAAAAAATAAAAAATATGAATTTTTTTTAAGAAACGCTTCACTTTAGTTACGAGTGACTAAAATTAAAAATATTATAAAAAATCAACTAAAAAGCAAAAAATAAAAAAAATTCAAACTCGAAGGATTATTCGAAAAAAAAAACTGTTAGACAGATTAATTATACAAAAATCTCACACATTCGTTAAAATATTGAAAAAATTTAACACATTCGTTAAAGAAAAGCGTGAGGCGCATCTTCATCGAATAAACGGTTCATCGAATAGACGCGCCCCACGCTTTTCTTTAACGAATGTGTTAGATTTTTTCAATTTTTTAACGAATGTGTGAGATTTTTGTATATTTAATCTAACAGTTTTTTTTTTCGATTAATCCTTCGAGTTTGAATTTTTTTTTTGCTTTTTAGTTGATTTTTTTATAATATTTTTAATTTAAGTCACTCGTAACTAAAGAGAAGCGTTTCTTAAAAAAAATTTTTCATATTTTCTTATTTGATTAGAGATGGTGTTCAGTACTCGGAATGGGACGTTTCGATGCCGCTGGTTCATCGCCGGCCGTTTCGATGCCGCCGGTTCATCGCCAGTTCATTTCATCGCCGTCATATCTCGCATTTCCTAGAATTCCTAATTAATACTAAAAATAACCAATAATTGTAACTGTCGAAAATTCGGAAATATATCAGATAGCGATTAATTGACTGGCGATGAATCGGCCGGCATCGGCATCGAACTGGCGGCATCGAAACGGCGGCGATGAAACGTCCTAGACCCTCAATACTATTCTCAGTTTAGTAATATGTTAATTATTTTTGATGTTGCACCTAGAAGTACTTTTCAGTTCTTGCATTTATTTAAATCTTGTTTTGGTGTTTTTATTATTACATCCCATTTATATTTTTATTTGGTATTTGTTTCTTTTTTCTAGATCTTGTTCAATATTTTCTACATTTTTGTTATTCTATATGATTCTTTATTAGTTAAATCGACAGATTATTCGTAGTGGTTTCCTATGTATCTTATCCAATTATCTTATTGTACTACTCTATATTTCATCTTTTGTTGCTTCTTGTAAAATTCATTTCCAGATGTAATTTTCCTCGAGTATATCGCTATTTGTTGATTATTTCCTTATCCGATTTCCTTTGTTGCCCTCTTTGTTTGTTATTTCTTTAGTATTTAGTCACGCTTTTTTTGACAGGCTACATTTTTTGTTCTTGACGTTTCGATTTCCAATCTAGAAATCGTGTTAATAAATTTATTTTAACAGTATTTAGGCAAATTTGAAACGTGTTACCACGTTGTTAATTTGAAATTTTTATATTCTATTAACCTATTATAATGGGTTAATATAAGGTCAAAAACACATCATTTACAATTAACTACATAAGCACACAAAAATCAGAATTTGATATCAATCCGAAGGTTCATCACCCTCCGAATTACAACTCATGAGCATGGCTATTTGCCTTCAAGATCAAGTCCAAGTAAGTCAACTGTCAAATTTTCTACTAGAAAACTCCAATTGATACATACTACAGGTTAACATAATTTCTTAATAAGGCCATCGGTACATAATTCGCAAATATTTTACGGCTATCCCTACTTTTTCTGTACCTGTATCCCTACACGGCAAATTACGTGTAGTAATTTCACACTGGTTTGGATATGTAAACATTACTAGAATGTCATTCTACTCGACATTAACTTTAAAGAGATGGCTTTTGAATGTTCTTGGATAACTGTTATTTGTATAATTGCAAATTATTAATTCAGTTAATAAATGTGATAATTTTTTCACTAACTATCTATTCAGTGATTGTAATAATTTATATGTACAACAAAAACTAATACTCAATCGAGAAAAGAGGAAAAGTGATAAAGTGATTTTTTAATAATATATTGTTACTATGGAACGCTTACAATTTGAACATCTTTAACAAAAACATACTTGGATCACAGAATATATCCTGATGTATTCTCTGCATGGATTTTCCATAAATAATAAACAATAAATAACTTTTTATTAAGTTCACGTCTTAAATCAATTATTTATCAAATACACGATCAATACTATTTAATCAACAACTCAAAATATTCCCGATGCCATGTCAAATATTTAAAACTGTCACTATCTTGTCATCATATTCTATTTGACTCAGTGCGTTGTATGACAAAGATAGCGAATGTTGATTTGGAAAATATCACCACGGACATGGTGTCCATTTTTTTCGAATCCTGAAAAAACTAATAAATATTTAAAAAAAATTTAAACGCAGAATGAAAGACTAAATTATTATCGAGGGCCGAAAGTCCCTTAGAATAAATAAAAAGTTTCTTTTGAATGAGATATTTGAAATTAAAAATCACACTACATTTTCTCTTAATTTTTCACCCCTGTAATTTATTAAAATAAACATTATATAAGTTTTCAGGGACTTTCGGCTCTCGGTAAGAACGTAATCTTTCATTCTGCGTTTAAATTTTTCAAAAATACTTATTAGTTTTCTCAGGATTCCATAAAAATGAATCCCCATTTGAATAGCATTGCAGCCGAAAATACGTACCCATGACCTTAATTTTATAATAATTTTTTAGAAGTATTTTCATTACAATCGGTTGTGGTTTAATCCCCTATAAATACAATGTTTAACTTAGCATATTACAAGAAAACAATTTCAGAACCTCTTTATGAGTTTTAAATCATTTTCTTGTGCTACATTCGCAGATATTTTTAAGATTATTTATTTATGCGATTTCTTTTGTATTTTTTTTTTAGTTTCCTCACTGCTGTTTTTCTTTTTGTATATTTATTTTCCTTTTATTTTCTTCCTTTTTGCATTATCTTCCTTAACCTTTTTTCAACCTTATTCCACACTTTTATCTTATCTTCTTTATTTATCGTTTCTTTCTGGAGGAGAGCAGCCAGAGACAGAGATACTTGGAGGCGGATGCTGGGGGAGGCTAGGCCCGACTTGGGCTGTAGCGCCATAGGAAAGAGAGTATCGTTTCTTTATAGTCCAGAGTAATAAGGATTTTCTCGGGACACTAAAAGATCCAGGTAGCTGACTACTTTTTTAGTTATTGTAGACCTATAGGAAGAAAACCTACCTGTTTCCTGCCTAGAGTTCGCGTCCGTTTTTTAATTATTAACAATTTAGTGCAAAAATCGCGATTTTTTCGATTTTTTGCACTCTATTCAAAAGCTAAATAGTTGACATAAAATAACAAAATTCAGTTTTTTAGAACATTGAAAAACCTTCAAAATGCCGATTTTTGAAAGTTAAAAAGTTAATTTTTTGCTACGCAAACTGCAAAATAAGTTAAAATCGTTATTTGTTAATAACTTTTACTAAAACTACCTTAATACTTTAGTGTTTCACCTAAAGTTGGGTATTGGCGTACTTAACAAAGCTTCAAAATTTGAGACCAATCCATTAATTAGTTTAAGAGTTATTATATTTGTTTATACCAGAGATCTTTATTTTGCAATAAGATAAGACAGAAAATAATGAAGATAGGGCAATTGTGAGTATGCCAAATGAAAGTAGAAGAGTGATAGTATCAAAATGTATTAAAAAAAGATAAAAGAATAATTAATATAGTCAAAAATCCTAATGCCAAATTTTTGAAATTTTGTAGTTTATAAATATTTCAAATAACTTTAAAAATGTCCGTAGAAACAATCTTTTTATATATTCGAAAAAATAGTATTTTAACACGAATTTTCAAATAAAAAAATTTAGCCTGGGTTCATTTGGGACAAAGTTAGCCACATGTTTTTTTTAATTCACAGCTAATTTGTTTATAATAATTAAGGAATCTCATTAATGCCATTTTAAAGAATGGGATTTCTATTTTTTCTTAAAAAATTTTCACAAAGATTGTACTGTCACAGCACCCTCTACGATTTTTCAAAAATGTCGTTCAAACGATTACTAGGGGAACTTACAAATTCACCGAATTAAAATACTGTAAAAGCAATTTCAAACGAATATAATTTTCTGTATCTCCGGATCAACTCAATGGATTTTGATCTTTCTTTTTTTAATTTGTATGTAATTTCTACGTACATTACAAATATGCAATTTGTTTATAAATTTGTTAATTAATAAATAGTCTTAATTTGTTTAAACTATTCTTGAAAACATATTTTTTTTTACAAAAATCTATTTTTTTAATCATAGTATCATTAATGATCGTAGAAAAAGTTAAAGTACACTTTAATAAAAAAATATTTTTATTAGATAATTTTTTATTGCAAGATAATTTATTTATTAAAGTATACCTTAACTTTTTCGATGATTAATAACGATAGTATGATTAAAATCATGGATTTTTGGGACAAATTATTTTTTCAAAAATTGTTTAAACAAATTAGACTGTTTATTAATTAATAAACGTCTAGACAAATTGCATATTTGTATTGTACAGAAAAAATACATGCAAATTAAAAAAAGAACGATTAAAATATGTTCAGTAGATCCCGAGATATAGAAAATGATAGTAGTTTTAAGTTGCCTTTTTTAGTTTTTGAACTCGCGCATTTGTCGGCTCCCAGCTCCCCCTTCACTTACCACGACTAGTCACCAATTGAACTACATTTTTAAAAATTCGTGTAAAATATCAGCTTTTCTAATATGTAAAATGATTTTTTGTCCGGACAATATTTTGAAAGTTATTCTAAATGTTTATAAACTACAAAATCTCACAAATTTGGCAGTAGCATTTTTGACTATGTTAGATAATTTTTTATCTTTTTTTAGTACATTTTGATAGCATCAGTTTTCTACTTTCATTTGGCATACGCAGAATTGCCACATCTTCATTATTTTCTGTCTTAGGTTATTGCAATAATAAACAATTAGAATAACTCTTAAACTAATTAATGGATCGGTCTCAAATTTTTAGGGTTTGTTAAGTACCCCAATACCCAACTTTGGGTGAAACACTAAAGTTCTAAGGTAGTTTTAGTAAAAGTTATTAACAAATAACGATTTTCACTTGTTTTGCAGTTTGCGTAGCAACAAATTAATTTTTTAACTTTCAAAAATCGGCATTTTAAATGTTTTTTAATGTTCTAAAAAATTAGATTTTGTTATTTTATGTCAACGAGGTATTTAGCTTTTGAATGGGGTGCAAAAAATCGAAAAAATCTCGATTTTTTGCACTAAATTGTTAATAATTAAAAACGGACGGGAACTCTAGGCAGGAAACAGGTAGGTTTTCTTCCTATAGGTCTACAATAACTAAAAAAGTAGTCAGCTACCTGGATCTTTGAGTGTCCCGAACATGGTCTATTACCCTGGAGTATTATTATTTGCTAGTCTATCACTTAATGCCTGCGTAGTATATTCTTATCTTAAGCCTTCTACAGTGTCTCATTTCCTTTAATAAATTTGGGCTAATTTAATTTTTGTTTCAGCTTCAAGTAGAATGTGGTTGGAACTTATGTGAGCTTCTTTTATATTTAGTCAGTTCCTCCATTTTTCTCGATTACTATTTATCGATTTGATTTTTGAGTCTTCGGAGAATCCACGTTTATTGATCTGTTTTTTCTTTTCTTTCAGATTCTCCTTATTCGGAGAATAGGGAGAATCTCCTTTTACTTCTATTTTTCTTGCCCCTTTATAAGTTTAATTTCTTTTATTTTTCTAATTTTAATATTTATATCTCTTAATTCCTCTATACTTCCTTCATTATATTCGTTCGTTGTTGAGATATTGTCTTGTGTCTCATTTTGATATATATTATTTAGTTTAAATTTATTTTCATAGTATGTCTGCCACATTGTTATTACTTCGTCTGTTCCACTGTTTAGTTAGTTCGTATCGTCTTTCTTTTTTGCTTTTACAGTCATATTTTTAATATTATTTCTTTTCCTCTTGATATATAAGATCTTGTCTTATTAGATTTTTATTTTCACTTATGTTTTCCATGCCTCATTCTTTACGATCTTGTACTTTTTTATTGCATTGATTTATTTTGCTTTTTATATTGGCACTTTTCTCATGGCATAAAAGTTTTTCTTATTCCCTTATAAGTTCCAACTTTGTTTTATTTCTTATATACATACTTCATCAGTTTCTAGTTGGTATTTTTTTATTTCTAATTTTTCTAATTATCTTATTGTTTTCTTGGTCTAGTGAGTGTTTACTTTTTTCATGATTTTCAGTTACTGTGATTAGGTCAGCTGTTACTAGCCTATGCCGCATAGCTGTATGCCATAGTTTACTTCTTTGAGTTTTATCTTGTGTGTAAACTCTAGAATCTATAATGCTTTTAGCGAGTCTACCTTCTACTACGTACGAATATTTATCACCAAAATTTTGCTCCAACAAAATATTTCCTATTTGTAAATTGTTTGTTATGCAAAACACGATCATTCTGACTCCAATTGTATTTAAGGTTTTCTCCTAACTCCCCATATACCCCATTTTGCTATTCTGTTTATATAAAAGACTACATAATTTTTGTATTACATTTTTAGCACAAGATCACCGAAGTTGACAAGTACAAAATTTCGTGTATTGATTGGATACTTTACTACGAAGAACAACGAGCAGAAGCTCTCTTCCAGATAAACGCATTGATATTCGCATTCCTAACATTAGGAAAGTTAGATGCTGCGCAACTAGCTTTCAATAAAGTGCCTCCAAACAGTGTTGAGAAAATACTTAATGAAGGTGAGTACAATTTCTGGTAAATAAAAGGCATATAAAAAATAAATGTTTCAGTTTGTAAACTTCATCATATCTCTTGGACCGTTTTCTATAACTTTTTTTGTGCGTAGTTTTAGTCACTCTTTTTGAGACCATTTCGACACCCCATCGAACAAGGTTGTATCTCAAGTTACATTTTTTTCAGATTTCAACACAGGCGAATTCAGCAAAAAATTGCGCACACGTCAATATCAACGACATAGTTTAATTCTCAATAGTTTGGCTAATAAGAAGTTGTATTTTAAGTTACGTATGCCATTTTACTCCATTTTAGCTTGAAGAAGGCAGTAACACTGGATACTCCCTATGTAAAATATTTACTTTCTTTATACTTGACGATTAACAAGGTTTTTAAATGAGTTACAACTTTGTTGCACGTATGTTTAATTTATAACGTATTCAAACATATGGTGCATCTCATAAGTCAAATTATCGAAATAAAAGTAAAAACGGATTTACGGAGTTTTTTTCCTTTTTGGTAGTTGCGGTGGACAAAATAAGTATCGAATAGTGTTTGCTACGTACTTCTATGTAGTGAAAAAGTTTAATATTAACATTACACATATATTTTTAAAAATTGCACATTCACAAAACGAGGGTGATTCAATGCATGCCCTTATGGAAAAACAGAAAAAACATTGAGTCGTATATGCTCCACACCAATGGATAACCATGATACGATATGCCAAAGCCTCAGGCAAGCCTAAATCCGTAAATGAAATAAATCAGAAGCAAATTCTAAATTTTAACCCATTTAAGGGCACACATGTTAATTTTGAAGTAGATATTAATAGTAAAAGAGTAAAGTAATAAAGTAAAATTGTTTAAAATTAAATATTTACAGATACGCAATAAAAATGCGAAAAATTTGAGATATTTTATACCATGATTTTTTCATAGTGATAGAAGTTGTGTTGGATATTACTGTTATTGTAAAATTTATAATTTCCAATTAAAATTGTGTAAACTGTGAGTTGATATTTTGTTTAAATATACCATAAAAACTAATTTTCTTCTAGCTATATTGCAAATAACTCAAAACATACAACCTTTTAATAGTTAAACGGGAAAAATAATTAAAACGGAAAGTGTAAAATGGTTGTTAGGCGAGATACAACCTTTTTATACGAATACTCATGTTTAATCTCAAGGCTGTATCTCAGTCAAACTCAAGATTCTCAATAGCTAATAAAATTACAAAGCATACATCTCACAGTAATCCCTTATTATGTTATAAATATCATATCACATTAGTGTAAAAGGGTCTAATAATTTCGCTACAAATTTTAAAAAATTCTTGTTTTGGTTTTTTGCCTCTCCTGTAAAATCGCTAAAAATGAGTTACAACCTTGTTCGATGGGGGTGTCGATTTTTTCTTTCTTCTCTACCGCTACAATCCCCTGTGGGTTTGGACTGTCAACAATTGCATTTTTTGCCTTTCTCCAAATTCGAACTCCCACAATCCTTAGATCATTATCGACACTATCTAACCAACACTTTTTAGGGCGGCCTTCTGGTTTGTTTTCGGCCTCCATTCGGTGATATATTTTTCAGTGGCTGCTGGTCAGAGGAGGCAAGGGAGGCTTAGCCTCCCCATAAATTTTTTACACATGCTACACTGTTTTGTTTACTTTGCTATTTTGCTTCGCGTTAGAGATATCCGAAAAAGTTATTTGAACAAGTTATTCCAAATAATATTCTAACCACACATACCAAATTTCATCACGAAATTCGCACTTTTAGTTTTTTCATTATTTGTAGTCAGGATCCTAAAATCGCAGAGGAGGCTGCTGGCCGGAAAATCTCACTTGCTAATGCTCCGCGCAGCCCAGCAGCGTTTAACCTACGGATGACCAGGCGGGGGAAATTTTGTCCCCAGCGTATGTTTTTCTTTAATAAATTCAAAAGTATTTTCAATTTTTAACTCATTATTTTTTTATTTGACTTTAATATCATTCTAGATATCCTCATATTTTGAAATAAAAAAAATTCCCTATATTTTACGAATAAAAAATATATTCTGAAGTTGATGTTTAGTAATAAAATACCGTCTATTATGTGTAATTCCAAGTAGTTTTACGCTAATGACGTCGACTTTGCAAAGTAACAAGACAATTACTCAACATACACACTACACATGACACTAATACTCATGTTGTGACTGGCTGAATGACATAAAGTCCATGCCATAAAAAAAAACTTCATTTTTTTGTTAATTGTCATTTTTGACCTGGGGTCATTCCCCCCCCCCCCCGGTCATCCGTGTAACAAAAAAAGGTTGGTCATCGGAAGGTTAAGGATGGTTTTAGGAGACCCGGTCTCCTTAGAGCTGCATTATCGCTTAACGCACACGCTGCCCGAAGATTGGGCAAGGGCGGCTAATCAGCCAGCAGTCTCCTCTGCGATTTTAGGATCCTGACTACAAATAATGAAAAAACTAAAAGTGCGAATTTTGTGATGAAATTTGGTATGTGGGATTAGAATAATATTTGGAACAACTTGTTTAAATAACTTTTTCCGATATCTGTAATGCAAAGCAAAATATCGGTAATTTACCGTGTTTTTGGATTCTCAGTAGGCCGCTTTGAGAATTAAAAAAAATTTAGTTGAGTATCTTAAAAAATGTGAACCTTCAACCTGTATGGGCTGCAAAACTTCAAATCTGTATTTATTTTGATATCCATATCTACTTTTACAGAGATAGAATTGTTAACAAATAAACGACACAAACTTTGGTAATACACTTTTACAATTAGACTAACTATTTTTAAAATGATATGATATTATGAAATTGTGAATTATGATGATATTATAAAATGTAAATAAAAAATGGTCAAAAAATGGGGCCTTAAATTAGATTTTCTTGGCGGATTTTTTTGCTAGTGCAAATTTGTCTAGATATTTTACAGTTAGGTATAGCCTCCCCTATTGTAAAAATCACGAGCCGCCACTGATATTTTTGTATTTTTTTATGGCTCATTTGGAGCAAGTGAGATTTAACAAACATTTCTTTCTTTCCTTTCAAAATTTTTCATGGCATTTTCGTCTTTCTTGAACAGATTCCACGTTTCACTACTAGAAGTCACAATGGGACTTATTTAGTGTTTTGTACAATAATTGCATGTTCTTAAGTATCTTGGATCAACAATAACTGAAGACAACGGATCAAAAAAAATAAAAAATAGGATACATGCCGGTAACAGATGTCTTTATGGCCTTCAAAACCTTATAAAATCGAAACAACTAATAGTCTAAGAGCTATAGTGATTTGTATAGTGATAATTCATAGCACACCAAAGCTAAAAACCATGGCCTGGCAGGCATCACCCCTGCACGTGTATCTACCAGGTGAATCGAAAAGTGCATAGTTTAGAGGAAAAATAAACTTTCTGGTGTAAATTTTAAATTTAAGTATGTGTTTGAGTAAGTCATTTACAAGAAATGTGTACAATGACAGGCGATTCTGAACAGCACGAGACCTTGCCAGGCGAGCGGAAAGATTAGGGGTTTTTCCTAAAATTATTTTTTTTGCATCGAACAAAGTTTTTTTACGTTTTTTGAAGCATTCCAAACAGAAAAGGTCTTTAGTGATTTTTCTCTTAGGTTAATAGTTTTTGTTATATAAGCGATTGAAAATTAAAAATTGCGAAATCGCCCATTTTTAACCCTAAATCGGACATTTAACTAAAAATTTCAATGTTACCAAGATAGGTAGATATTCTTTAAACATTGACTGATGAAATCCCGAAGAGCTTTTTGCAATACAATATCGAAAACCCCTTTGTTTTTTAATTGCTAATCAAGCGGGCGCGACACTGTAGTATAAGTGAGGACGTTTGAGTTTGTTTGCCTACATTCACTATCTCGAGAAAGGGCAAATTTGACGAGAAATCCGACAGGTCGATTTTTATTCTTAATTAGGACTTTTTGGTATATATATAATACTAGTTACGTCATCCATCTGGGCGTGATGACGTAATCGATGATTTTTTTAAATGAGAGTAGGGGTTGTGTGATAGCTCATTTGAAAGGTTATTTAATTTTATATTTAGTATTATAAACATTAACATAATTATTTATACAGGGTGTACAAAAACATTTTTTTTATTAAATTAATTTAGACAAAAAGAAGAAAAAATGTTTTTGTTCACCCTGTATAAATAATGATGTTAATGTTTATATTACTGAATAGAGAATTAAATAAACTTTCAAATGAGCTATCACACAACCCCTACTCTCATTTAAAAAAAATCATCGATTACGTCATCACGCCCAGATAGATGACGTCACTAGTATTATATATATGCCAAAAAGTCCCAATTTAAAAATAAAAATCGACCTGTGAGGATTTCTCTTCAAATTTGCCCATTCTCGAGATAATGAATTTATGCAAACTCAAACGTCCTCACTTATACTACAGTGTCGCGCCCGCTTGATTAGCAATTAAAAAACAAAAGGGTTTTCGATATTGTATTGCAAAAAACTCTTCGTGATTTCATCAATCAATTTTTAAAGAATATCTACCTACCTTGGCAACATTGAAATTTTTAGTTAAATGTCCGATTTAGGGTTAAAAATGGCCGATTTCGCAATTTTAAGTTTTAATCGCTTATATAACAAAAACTATTAATCTAAGAGAAAAGTCACTAAAGACCTTTTCTGTTTGGAATGATTAAAAAAAAATAAAAATAACTTTGTTCGATGCAATAAAAATAATTTTAGGAAAAACCCCTAATCTTTCTAATCGCCTGGCAAGGTCTTATGCTGTTCAGAATCGCTTGTCATTGTACACATTTCTTCTAAATGACTTACTCAAACACATACTTAAATTTAAACTTTACAGGAGAAAGTTTATTTTTCCCCTAAACTATGCACTTTTCGATTCACCTGGTAGATACACGTGCAGGGCTGATGTCTGCCAGGTCATGGTTTTTAGCCTTGGTGTGCTATGAATTATCACTATACAAATGTCTAGCCTTACAGGAAGACCGTTAGTCGGAGGGTTCACCAGCTCTTAGACTATAACAAGATGTACAAAGATACAAGTAATTATATAAAACAATCATACGACCCGTAGTGATGTATAGAAGCGAAACGTGGACAATACCAAAGGCAAACGACCAGAGACTACGTGTTTGGGAAAGAAAAATCCTAAGGAAGATTTTTGGGCATGTGCTTGATAAAGCAGCAGGACAATATAGGATTAGAACTAACAAAGAGCTCGAAAAACTATACCCAGTCGCCAACATTATAAAAGAAATAAGGTTCAGAAGACTCCAATGGGCAGGAAACCTCAGCAGACATTCTGACCAAAGAACAGTAAGGCTGGTATGTGAGGAAGTTCCAACTGTAAGAAGACCACGCGGACGGTTCGACTCCGGTGGCGAGATAATATAGCAGGAGACCTGAAAGCTATTGACTTGGAGAATTGGATAGGGATTGCTCAAGACAGACAAGAGTGGAGGCATGTTGTCGAGTCAGCTAAAGGGTTGTAACGCCACGGAATAAGTACAATTGCACCTTCGAATTTTGCCCTAGTATATGTAATGTCTAGATCTTTTGTAGACTACAAAGAGGTACCTATTCAACGGAATAAAGCAAGACAAACCGATATCGAAACTGAAAGAAGTTAGAACATCCCAAGTAGCACCGAACGGGTTTATTAAGTCTTGTAAGGATGCTTTAAAACTGTAGAATAAAACTAAAATTAAAACCATTTGGTTTTTAAGTAAACCTTACGGTTGCAATAAAACCGCTTTCAGCATAAAAGGGCCCACTCTGAAAGAGGTCAATAAAACCAAAAATAAAAACCTTAAAACTTTGTCTTCTTAAGCAACTGGTTTTAAAGCTGCTGTTAAGGTCCTTTTAAAACCATGTTAAAAGACACTTTAAGTGCAGGCAGTTTTATAGCAAACTTAAAAAGGTTTCTTAAATGGAGACTTAAAGACAATTTATCATATTAAATGATTCTTTAAACCCACATACTCCATATAGGCCAACCAATTTTTACATGTGTTTTGATAGGTAGATACGTATTTGTAACCATAAAATAATAAAAAGTACTTGGTTATTTCGGACTGTCAAGGTAAAGAAACTCCGTCTGTTAGACGGAAATCACACTTTGATCCTAAATATCTTTCGAATAACAACCTGTCGCAAATTTCCGAATTCAGTACTACTAAAGAACAACCGAACTTGAAAAGTCATAAACGGGTGACCTTCAAAATTTTCTAGGAAGGGAAATATCTCACTTTCGACAAGCGATGCCGTCTGAGAGACGGGATGTTAGGACTTATGGGTTAAATGTGTATTATTGTGTATGCTTGTGTATTATTTGTATTATTTATCTTATATATCCTAGTTTACTTTATATTGTTGTATTTGTAATTTTGGTGTTGTTTCCCGTAAAAACTTATTTTTAATTATTTATGAAGTTAATTATTATATGTAGTTGTACATCGAACCTATTGTAGGAGCTTAAATAAGAATATATATTTATAAAGTAGGTTAAAACGTTAAAATTTCATTATGTATTAACGTAGTAATAATGTTGATGACATTTTAGAATGTCAGGTACAGGCTGTAGTGTGGCCAAATTTATTATCTATTATTGAAAGTCTTACAATAAATTATACCAGTAATTCTAATTCACATAATCCTAGCTGACCTCTAAGGTTGGTATGTATTCAATAGTTAATCCAGTATTAATGGAAATTCAGCGACAAATTTTCAGTGTAGAATGGAGATTAAAGTCCTAGATTTCCGTAAATATTGCATAAACTATTGGATAAATATCAACCGTTTTTCATAATTGAAGCTATAAGTGGATTAAGGTCATATGTCACAGTTTTTGGGAAAATTGTTTTATTAAGTTTTTGTTCTTCTTATATGCTGTTTAACCTTTTACAATTTTAAAATAACCTCTTTTTAGCTAAATAAAAATAACAGGAAGGTATTAAAGCAATATGTCACACTAGATTTTTCGAATTCTAGTGGATAAAGGTATTATGTCCAAAATCGCGTTTGGACATAATACCTTTATCCATGAGAAATGTGTAAATATGGAGAAATTTTGCTACGACTTTGAAAATCTGCTGATAAAACTCTATTTACGTAAAAAGCAAACAAACAGTTCAAATGAAATGATTAATATTCGTGTTAATGTAAAATGGATAAGAGTGGACGAATTTAGCTTCTATCTCTATATGGCATACCTAAATGACTACGTGCCATTTCAGGAAGTAGATTTAAGAAAAAAAAGGACAGCACATCTGACCAGAACTGAATATATACCAAGAAGACTGGAAAATAAAATTGGTGGTTTGAGTTTGGAAAAACCGGAAAATTTAAGAGACCGAATAAAATTTGTTACCGAAGAGTATAGCTTGTTTTATGAAAACGCGATACGGGAAAATAAATAAAATCCCAAAAAGAACCTACTAAAAAATATGTTTTTATTAATTTAACATTTTGTATTGTATTTGTTTTTTGAAAACAAAAAATGCCCTTTTTGGAGACAACTCTTTTATCCACCTAACCCTAACATTTTTCAATCATGTTTACTATGTGGACAAAGGTAATATGTCCACAAAATTTGAAATATTTGGCTTAATGTAACTTTTTTTTAAATTCAATTTAAAGTGTAAAAAGTACCTTCAGATTTCAGATACCTGTTCAAAAAAAGTGTAGCAATGCAAATTTATAAAATAAATAATTAACTTGGAACAAAAGACACTAAAATGCTCGTTACTCAAAAACATTATTTTGTGACATATGACCTTTATCCACTTATGTCTTCAATTAGGTATCCACTAAATCCACTATATTGACTATTTTCCATACATCAAAGACATAAAAATACCGATAAATCATATTACGATTCAAATTACAGTATACTCGTGACGTAATAGCGCCCTTAATTTTCATTGGTTAGTCGATGCAGACAACCATAGTAATGTCTAAGAACCGTGGGAGATGGTGATGTAGTTGTCGTATTTATGGAAGCTACCTTTGTATGTATTGTATTTCTTGTAGAGTTTGTCCAGTTGTCAGGTCATTGCTTGGAGTGCCATATTTTGATGAAGCAATTTTATTTCGACTTCTTATGTGGCTTGACCATTTCCGCTGTTATCATAACTGGACCTTGTGCTTTATTATACTTAAGTTTACTGATCGCCAGCCTTATTTCATTCTCGAGTATATTCTTCTTCCATTTCTTCAGGGGTTTCGTGAATAACTTCCTAACGTTAATCATCTTTATATAGATCCAAGCAGTATAATCTCCGTCTCTCTGCTATGTATTCTCTGTTGGTTCTCAGGGTTCCTGTTTGGTCTTCAACGGATCAAGTTCTAGCTTTAAAGTCTGTTGTTAGGTATCATATTTTTCTAAATATAGGAAATAGATCTCTAGGCTGATATTTTTCTAAATAGATCTCTCGGCTGATGGTTTTGATCATAACTCTCAAAGTCTTTACATATATTGTGATAGTACTGTTGTTTATCAGCTTTAGATCTTCGTTTTATTTCTTTGTTGAGGTTTCTTAAACTAGCTTTTTCCTTTCACTATGTACACCACTTTGACAAAAACTTCTTCTGTTCTCTGTTATAATATTTCTTCTACAGAACAACATTTTAATTAAATTGCGAATCTAAAATAGGTAACCAGTTGACAAGTCTCGTATCAATTACAAAGCAAAGTACCAAAGGGTTGCATATTGTTCCTTTTTAATGTATACTCCGAGTAAATTTTCAAATATGCTTCCAGCAATCATGGCTACTTCCCAAAGAACTGTTGCTATAGATACACTTGTTCAGATTTTAAATGTTTTAGGTAAAGTGAATGATAAAATAAACCAGACAATCAAGGAATTCCTATGTTATAAAGCTTATCTTGACGCCCAGGAAGCTTTTAGCGAATGGTTTAAGCATCGCAAAAGTCAGCCCACTCCACCAGACAGTCTACCAGAGAATGCTCTATTTCCAGAAAAAGTGGCCCATCAACATAGGGAGTCGCAGTATAAAGCAGAGTTGGGAAGGTATTTGTGCTTGATAACGATATTTGTACAAAAAATTTACTACAATTTACAAGTATTTTTCGTCGTAAATATATTTGTTGCTAAAGAAGTTCTGAAACTGTTTTCTTGTGGCATATTTAAATATTTTTTTATATTTGTTCAAACCACAATTGGTTTACCACAACCCCAAAAAATTTTAAATTAGAAAATTATGAGATTTAACTAGGCTTGTTCGGGTTGAATGTGCTGGCCCAGAGATGCATGGACATGAATCAGGATAACTCGACAAATTAAACAAACATAAAAATATACTTGGTGCTACGTAACTTTACGGAGTACCTCTGTAGCTCTAAGTCTTCAGAGATCTAGGGGTGTGGATTCTTAACATATTTTAAATATAATAGAAACTCAATTGCTCGGGGGCGCCATAATTAAAAGAAAATGAAAGACGAAACATACTTAAAACTTCAAAATAAAATAATTAAAGTAACAAGTTAATAAAAATATATAGTTATCATAAGATACAAACACATTCACATAAATATAAATATAACATGACCTTACCTTAGTGTTCTCATGTTGATTTCTCGCTTATGAACAAAAGAAAGGGATCAGATAAGAATATTATCAATCAAAAAAAATTATTATAAAATGAATCAAGTTTTTATTAAAATTAAAATAAAAAAATAAAATGATGGATATCTTGTAGACAATATAAGAGATTCTGTTTAAAAAAACGATAAAAAAGTTTACAAACAATACCTTGTGATATAGTCCTGTCCTTATTCTTCACGTTGTGAATTTCCAAAGCACTACTTTTCACTGAATTTACATAAAAAGTACAAAAAAGGTTGTTTCCATGAAAAGTTTTAGCAAAACTAAATAAACTTCCAAATGATTCTTATCATATTGACTTTTAAATAACTTTTGAGGTATTTAGGGATTATCTTTAGCACTTAATCCATAACTGCTTACAAAAAGAAACTTAGGTAGTGTAGTATACACTAAAATAAACTGAATCTTTGCTTGATTAAGAACTACGTCAGAACTTAATCTTCGAACTTAACTTTCTCAGAAAACCGCCAAAGCAGCTTCTGCCGAGGCTTCAACAAACCTCCTTCTTTGAAAGCTCAGACTTGAATTCTTCTCCTCAAACCAAAACGCTTCCTTCCAAAAACCCACTCCATTTCTCTCATTCTACCCTACTCATCCAATCAACCAATAAGAAAAAAGTTTAATTCTTCCTTCTTTCATCAATGACTAATAAAAAAATAACGTAATCTTCCTACACTTTTTATCGACCAATAGGGAAAAATAAAACACATTATAAATCCAACCTCTTTGGTAGCGAATTATACTCTTTAACCAATAGGGTCATTTAGCCATGTCAGCGAACCTTACTAGCTATAATATTTTGAAGAAAGGTATTGCTGAGTCCACAATTAACACCCGCGCTTTCTGATACTGATATTAGCACGTATGTGTATCTAACTCCCAGGATTCGTGGAGCCAAAACGATCATTAGCTACATTGTAACTCTTTTTTACATCACAAGCTGAACACAGGAAATCGAATATAGATACCAGATACCTATGACCGTAAAATATAATAACGTCTTTCTTTAACAAGACGGATAAACTTCAATTTCTCACTTTTTTTTTGGACAGAAATAAATTCCTTACATTCGCTTGCCATATGAAGCGATATTTTTATATCTACAGGATGGGACAAAAATATATTACGATACATTTACAATTTTTGGTTTCTGCATAAGGCAAAATAATTGCTTCTTTTGAACCGTTTTAAGGTATATCTATCAATGGAGAAGTTTTGAACAACTCACGTTTTGCAGACCATACAGTAATAATAACGGATAACAACAATGATTTACAGAACGTAATGCAACGCCTTAATGAACGCTGTCATGAGTACGGACTGAAGATGAATTTAAAGAAAACTAAATACATATTCATGACTAAATCAGCACACGCAAACATCCAATTGACTATTGAAGATACTGTAATTGAGAGTGTGGATAACTACAAATACTTAGGAACATGGATAACATCAAATGTAGACCAAACCAAAGAAATTAAGACACGTATTGAAATAGCACGTGCATCATTCATTAAACTTAAAAGTTTCTTTGTGGTCACGATATAAGGTTAGAACTACGCCTTCTACGGTCTCTACTCTTCTTTATGTCTTGGAAGCGTGGACGTTGAAACAAGTCCATTTGAATAAGTTGGCCGCCTTTGAATTGTGGTGTTACAGAAGAATCCTACGAATATCATGGATTCAAAGAATGTCAAACGTGGAAGTAACTAGAAGGATAGGAAATAAACCGGAAATAATACTAACCATCAAAACTAATATCAAAAGACGAAACCTTGAGTACTTGGAACATGTGATGAGAGGGCAAAAATACTCATTATTACAACTAATAGGGAACTTGCACATTTTTTTATTACATAATAATGTTCAGTTTTGTATAAAAATGAGATTTCCAAAATTTCACGCTTCAAAACCTCATAATAACTTAGAAGTACAAATTTAAAGTCTTCGGTATTTTAAAGTAGTTCGAACGACCCGTAACGTCACCTAGTTTTACATTAGTTATTATTATGGTTATATTTCGCTGTGTCTAGGTAAACGCTAACGTGTACGCAAATAAAAAAGTTAGGTACATACACGCGAGTTAAACTTCATCAAGCCAGTGACGTCATTATTTAACGTACGCAGTGACTGTATATTTTGGTAAATACATGCTATTTTGATATGTTTAGTGTTTGTTTGATAGAAAAATATTTGTTAAGGGAAGGGAAGCAGAACTATTTAGATGTTTCAAACTTAATTGTAATAAATCAATGTGTATAATAAAAGTATATATTTAGGTTAGCAAAATAAATATATGTATTTAGTTGACATGACACGTACAAAATATTGCTAAAATAATTTTTATACGTAAGTTAATTATTATAATCAACTATTCTAAATGGGAAATGAGCCACAATTTAACTAAGAAAAGATTTTATTAACGTTTCGACGCGACGTCCAAATCGGATGTCATTGTCAAAATACAAAAATTAGTCAGATTAAATAAATTATTAGAAAAAATTTTTTTACTAAGCAAGAACATTTTTGTTTAATTTAATAATATTTTGTATTTTGACAACGACGTCCGATTTAGACGTTGAAACGTTAATAACATCATTTTTTTAGTTAAATTGTGGCTTAGTTCCCATTTAGAATAGTTGATTACAAAAATGCCACAAGGAAATAGCTTCATAACAAGTTAATTATTATTGTGAAAGCTTAAGGTCTTCCTTTTATTTTAATTTTGGACGGTAATACTAAATATTGTATATACTAAATTGTAACATATTGTACTATATTGTAATACTAAATACTGTATTTTACTTATAACTAAAAACATATATATTAATTTATAATCTCCTAACTTTTTCATACTGTTTTAAAATGTTGTTAAACTCATTAAAACAACTAAATAATTGTCCACACTGCATAGTTAATTTAAAAACAAACACTAAACAAATAAAAAATAAGAAATCTCTACTAATCAATATTATAAGTATAAACACAACGCAATTAAACAAATTCCAACACTCTGACACTAACTTTTTTATTTGCGTACACGTTAGCGTGTACCTAGACACAGCGTTATATGTAGGTATATTCTTCTTTTCCTTCTTTAGTTTATTGGCCTCCACCTACTTGGGTATTTGGCCAGCTCGTCGTAGGGTAATAAAGGAAAAATATTTATATTCTAATGACATTTATCGTATGTCGTTGTAATAATATATACCAGTTTGTTGAGATTGGAGTTTGATACAGTTTTTGAAGGAAAGAAAAGAAGGTTGACTATTGAAAATAAAACCATTTTGTAAAAGTAAAAATTTGCTATGAATAGTTCAAACGAACAAAAACACTTTTAACGTCACATAACTGTATTTTTTACTGACGTTTATAATGTCTAATTAATTTTGTTTACTTTTTGGTGTAAAATGTAAATGCAAAACCATATGACGACGCGTTTTTTGCTGGCTGGAATCATTTGAATTTTTAATGGTCTTTAGGGGAAAAACGAAAGACAAACAAAACTTTTTTATCATTGATACATGTTTTAAATTATGTTCTGTTGTGATTTATAAGATTTTTTTCCAATTTTAAATTTTATGCAAGTTCCCTATGGAACTTAAAGAAGAAGAAGAGATTTAACTTGTAAATGTTTATAAGTTGGCGCTTGGTGCCAAAAACTGATTTTTGAATAAAATTTAAGAATTCAATGAATCAGCCACAAAGGAGACCTCTATAGAAGAACAACTGATACTAAAATAATCAATTTATATGGCGAACCTGCAATAGCTCTAGCAGCAACGAGACTAATTTAGCTAGGACGTTTAGAAAGAATGAAAGAAATAAGGATACCAAAGAAATGGAGACAACCAGACTTGGGAAGTAAAAGAAGAGTAGGACATTAAAAAAAGATGGTGAAAAGAATAGGACATCTGAAAAAATATGGCGCGATCAAATGGGGAAGAAGAATCAGAAAGACGTTCTCATTGCTCACTGATGGTGTGAATCGACTTAGTATTCAGTGCTGGAAGATCTGCTGCTTGTATTTTCATTTGTTGCTGTTCATTCCTGCCTATTTAACCGAAGAAGTTGGCCAATGGAAGCTATAGTAACTGCAAAAAAAAAAGATCTGTATAAATGATAAATGTGTATAAATTCAAGGCACGAATCTTCTTCTTCAAGTGTCGTGCTCGATTATCGACCGTTGGCTATAAAATGGGCTATAGTAATTTTGTTGACGGCAGCTCGGAAAAGGGATGCAGAGGATTTGTTAAACCATTCTCTCATTTTTCTAACCATCACATTCTTCTTCTACCTGGCCCGCTACTTCCGTCTACCTTGCCTAGTATTATTAAATGGAGTGTATTATATCTCCCTGGTTGTCGCATCTTCTTCTTCTTGTGCCACTCCTATCGGAGATTGGAAATCATCAAGGCTACCCTGACTTTGTTTACAGCTGACCTAAAAAGTTCATTAGTGGTGCAACCAAACCACTCTCTCAAATTCCGCATCCACGACATTCTTCTACGGCCTGGATTCCGTTTTTCTTCTATTTTTCCCTGCATTATATTTTGAAGTAATGCGTATTTATGACCTCTCATCAGGTGACCCAAATACTCGAGTTTGCTTCGTTTTATCGTTAACAAAATTTCTGGGTCTCTTCCTATCCTTCGTATTACTTCAAGATTTGTGATTCTTTCAACCCAACTTATCTTCAGCATTCGACGGTAGCACCACATCTCGAAACTTTCAATATTTTTTATGTTGTTCTGTTTGAGAGTCCAGGACTCTACACCGTATAATAGCGTGTTAAATACGTAGCCTCTTAGCATTCTTAATCGTAGAGGGATGCTTATATCTCTGTTGCAGAAGAATTTTCTCATCTTTATGAAGGTGGCCCTGGCAATTTCGATACGTCTTTTTATTTCATTGTTTTGGTCTCCAGTTTCGTTTATTAAAGTTCCCAAGTATTTATAACTTAATACTTTTTCAATTTCAATGCCGTTTATACTAATATGTGCTGGTTGTGTCGTGATTTTACTGAAGACCATATACTTGGTTTTTTTTGATATTAATGTTTATGCCATAATTGTTGCAAGCAATATTTATGTTTGTAAGTAATCGTTGTAATTCTTCTACTGTTCTTGCAACTAGTACAGTGTCGTCTGCGTATCGAATATTATTTACAACCTCTCCATTGATTACGATTCCTTCATTTGCTTGCAAAAGGGCTACCTGACAGATGCTTTCACTATATACATTAAATAGCAGTGGTGACAAAATGCATCCCTGTCTTACTCCTCTACGTATTTCTATTGCTTTTGATATCTCGTTTTCTATTTTGATGTTAGCTTTCTGATTCCAATATAAGTTGAGAATTATTCGCAGATCTTTATTATCTATGTCTTTTCTTTCAAGAATGTCTCTTAGCCTATCGTGGCGTACTCTGTCAAACGCTTTTTCAAAATCGATAAAACATGCATGTACTTCTTGATTAACGTCTAGGCATCTTTGTGTAAGAACATTCAAACCGAAGAGAGCTTCTCGAGTACCTAGTCCTTTTTTGAACCCCATCCGTGTATTACTAATATCTGACTCCAACTTTTGATAAACTCTGTTGTGGATGATTTTTAGAAATATCTTTAGTAGATGGCTCATTAAAGATATTGTTCGATGTTCTGAACATTCTTTTGCATTGGATTTCTTTGGCAGTGTAACGAATGTAGAGAGCAGCCACCCTTGAGGTATAATACCAGTATTGTATACTGTGTTAAATAAGTGCAATATTATACCTATTGATTCATCATTCAAGATCTTTAGTAATTCAGTAGGAACCTCATCGGGTCCATTTGCCTTTCCAGTTTTGAAATTTCTAAGTGCCATTTCTACTTCACATTTTAGGATTTCAGGTCCCGTTTCACCATTTACCTTGTCAATGTTATTTCTGTTGTCCTCAAACAATTCTCTTATGTATTCACTCCATCTATTAATTTTTTCTGTTAAGTCTATAATAATATTTCCGTCTTTGTCCTTAAGCAAACTTATTTGATGTCTTCTTTGGGTTCCTGTAAGTTCTTTTACTTTTTTATGTATATTGAATGTGCCATACTTTCTTTCATAGTCTTCCATTTCTACACATTGTTCTTTAATCCATGATTCTTTGGCCTTCTTTATTATTTGCTTTATGTTCTTATCAACCTCTCTGTATTTTTCTGAATTATTCTTCAATTTGCGTCTTTCATCCATTAGTTCTAGTATGTCTGGTGTCATCCACACCTTATGTTTCTTTGGAGATTTGGTTAGGTGTTTCTTTCCCGTAGTTCTTATTATAGTGTTTATATACTTCAGTTTTTCATCTATATTGTCTGTTCTGCGGATTTGGTTTTCTGCTACACTGAGGCCGGTGTTGATTTCTTCGCGCACTGTTTGTCGTCGGTGTTCACTTTTAAGCTGACTTAAGTTTAACGCTGGGATTTTTTTTTCTTTTTTTGGGTTTTTCTCATTTTCTTTGGTCTAGCTTCTAACACAGATACTACTGGATTATGATCCGAACCGATATCAGTTCCAGGGTAAGTTTTAGTAGATTTCACGGCATTACGGTATCTTTTTGTCACCATTATGTAATCTATTTGGTTTCTGATTACTTTTTCTTGTGTGTGTTGAGGTGACGTCCACGTATACAGTCTCCTTGGGGGTAATTTAAAGAATGTATTAGTTATTATTATATAAATTATAAAATATTCAAGTTTGCGATTTTTAACTGTTCTAACGATTTCCGTAACTTTTCCCATTCGATGCAAAACAAATTCATTACGAACTCTATCCACCCAACTTATTCGTAGGATTGTCCGATACACCCACATTTCAAAGGCTTCCAGTTTCTTGAGAAGTGTATATGTTAAAGTCCAACCTTCGACACCATACAAAAGAGTAGACACGACTAAGCATGCAGTCTGAATGTCATGCATAACATCTCACTAATCTAATTTTCACACTCATATTGTTTCCACATAACAGTTTCTTCATCTTAATGAATGCAACTCTGCCCCTCTCTATACGTAGGTATTCTAATTTCTTTGCTCATATCCCAGTTCTCATTCAGATTACAACCAAGGTAGGTGATACTGTTAGTTCTCTCCAGTTGTTACCACTTCTGGTTGTAGTGGCGTTTTACCGACAACCATCACCTTTGTCTTTGCGATGTGTAGCTCGAGTCCATATTCATCACAAGTTGTGGTAATCCTATTGATCAGATGTTGAAGTTCTTAGTAATTGCTTGCAATTAACACCGTGTCTCGGAATAGATGTTTAATATTAGTGGGGACAAAATGCAGCCCTGTCTTACTCCTCTTCGTATTTGAATCTCTTCAGAAGTATCACTGCCAATCCTAATGTTTGCACGTTGATGCCAGTAAAGATTTTTAACAACGCGTAGGTTTTTAGTATCAATACCCACCTGCTGAATGGCAATCATTTCAGTATGTTTCACTCGATCAAATGCCATCTCAAAGTCAATAAAACACGTATAAACCGGATGTCCGACATATCTGCATCTCTGTACCATAATCTGATTACTAAATATTGCTTCTCTGGCTCCGAGGTTATTGCGGAATCCAAACTTTGTATCACCAAGTTGTTCTTATATTTTTTGGTATATCAGGCTTTCATCAAGGCACGAATATGTATCGAAAAGGCTATAGCGGGATAAGATAGTCAAAAATGTCCCCGCACCGATCAGCCCAGCTACTTATGTTTTCGATAAAGGATATAAAATTATGCCCTCATGCAAATTTTTAGCTTCCCAGAGGTGCTAAAACCTCTTAAATCGAGAAAAGAAGAATTTTTAGGTTTTACTTTTTTGTGAGCGCAATTTTAACTTAAAAAATCTGAAAAAATTCAAGAGGATGTATATTTTGAATACAAAACAGCCTGATTTTTTTTCAGATTTTTGTAATAAAAAATGAGCCCAGGAAAATTTTTTTTAATTTTCAAAAAATGTTTAGGTTATGTAAATACGATTTGGCCAACTTTTAAATAGTATTTTTTTGTGTGTTTTTTGTCGTTCTTTTGAATGGCAGAGGCAGAATTTTTAATATCTGAGCGGAAAGAACGAAAAAATTGAAAAAAGTCTCGAGATGCATCTCGGGACAGCCAATCTTAGGATTTAGGATCCTGATTACAACAACAGAAAAAACGCTAAAAGTGTGAATTTTGTCATAAAATTTGGTATGTGGGCTTATAATAATATTTGGAACAACTTTTCCAAATAACTTTTTTCGATATCTCTAACGCGAAGCAAATCGAATCGCATATCGAAAATTCACCCTGTTTGTGGATATATTATCAATTTGATAATTTACTGCAACTGATATAGTCGTCTTTTTTATACCTAGATTTAAAATATACATTTAAAATACTGACTAATTCACTAATTTTATCATAAAAAGTTCAAATTGATTGCATTGAAGTATTGAACCAATTAATGTGTTAATAATATATACAGAGTGAGGTTTATGTACGGAAACCCTCAATTATCTCGAAAACGGTTTGCACGATTTTTATAAATTTTGGTGGGTAGGGGTTTTCTAATGCGGCCGATATTATAGTGATAATTACATTGTTGTCAGATCTTCCGTTTTTTTACAAATCTAATTAAATTTTTTACTTCAATTGGAATACCTTCTAAATTTTTTGCGTTTTGAAGTCCTTAAAAAATACTAATTATTTTTCATGTTATATTCCCCATACGTAAAGGCCATAATTTCGGAGTTCTTGCTACATTTATTTAAAACAAATTTAAACAAATTATAAAAATCAATTTTTTCGGCCCGGGTAGACATTATTTTACGTTCTTTGGACCATTGGGAACAAAAAAGTTATTTTGTAATTTTTCTCTAAATTTAATCGTTTTCGAGTTATTAGCAATTTAAAACTGAAAAAAAAATCGAATAATGACGATTTTTAAGGTTCAAAAACACAAATCAAAAATATTATTTTTGTTACTATCCAGTATACAAATTCAAGTTCAAGCCTTATTTTATCAGTTACCAATAAGTAATTTAAGCTTGTTTCATTCTAAAATATTGTTTTTTAGTTGTTAATGCAGCCCCCGATCGCCCGTCCTCTCATATGCGTTTCACTAACAATTATTAAAAAGCAATGTTTTAGAATAAAACGGGCCAAAAAAGTTTATAGCGAGCGCCTAGAAGAAGGGCTTAGCTTGAATTTGGGTACTCGGCAGTTTCGAAAAATAATATTTTTTATTTGTGTTTTTGAACCTTGAAAATCGTCAGTATTCGATTTTTCTCAGTTTTAAATTGTTTAGAGTTCGAAAACCATTAACTTTAGAGAAAAATTACAAAAGACCTTTTTTCTTCCTAATGATCCAAAGAATGTAAAATAATGTCTACACGGGCCGAAAAAATTGATTTTTATAATTTGTTTAATTTTTTTTAAATACATGTAGCAATAACTCCGAAACTATGGCATTTAGGTATAGGGAATATAACATGAAAAATAATCAGTATTTCTTAAGGACTTCAAAACGCAAAAGACATACAGGGTGTTTCTTTTGAAATAAGAAAGTTCATTAGATTTCCAGAAAAACGGAAGATCTGACAACAATGTAATTATCACTATAATATCGGCTGTATTAGAAAACCCCTACCCACCAAAACCTATAAAAATCGTGCAAGACGTTTCCGAGATAATTGGGGGTTTCTATACATAAAACTCACTCTGTATATTATAATTACTATAATAATAATATTATATTAATACGCATTAATTGGTTCAATATTTCATTGCAATCAATTTGAACTTTTTATGATAAAATTAGTCAATTAGTCAGTATTTCGAATGTATATCTTGAATCTAGGTATAAAAAATACGACTATATTAGTTGCAATAAATTATCAAACTGATAATATACAGTGTGTCGCATTTAAGATGAAGACACCCCTATATTTCGGCTATCAAAATATATACAGATTTGAAATTTGGCACAGTCATACAGGATGATGGTTCACAATTTTTAAAATAGTCAACTGAAATTTAAATTTTAAACGCGGTCTACTGCGAATCCACAAACAGGGTGAATTTTCGATATGCGATTCGATTTGCTTCGCGTTAGAGATATCGAAAAAAGTTATTTGGAAAAGCTGTTCCAAATATTATTATAAGCCCACATACCAAATTTCATGACAAAATTCACACTTTTAGTGTTTTTTCAGTTGTTGTAATCAGGATCCTAAATTCTAAAATTGGCTGTCCCGAGATGCATTTCGAGACAGCTAAAAACGGTTTTTTCAATTTTTTTGCTCTTTCCGCTCAGATATTAAAAATTCTGCCTCTGCCATTCAAAAGAACGACACAAAATACACAGAAAAATACTATTTAAAAGTTGCCCAAATCATATTTACATAACTTAAAAAATTTTTTGAAAATTTCAAAAATTTTTCCTGGGCTCATTTTTTATTACAAAATCTGAAAAAAATCGGGCTGTTTTGTATTCAAAATATACATCCTCTTGAATTTTTTCAGATTTTTTAAAAAATTGCGCTCACAAAAAAATAAAACTTAAAAATTCTTCTTTTCTCGATTTAACAGGTTTTAGCACCTCTGGGAAGCTAAAAATTTGCACGAGGGCATAATTTTATATCCTTTATCGAAAACATAAGTAGCTGGGCTGATCGGTGCGGGGGCATTTTTGACCATCTTATCCCGCTATAGCCTTTGAATATTATTAATTAGGTCATAAACACATTACAGCAATGTTCTATTGCTGTTAGTTACAAAACTGGAAATGCACAGTGGTTGAAAAATTATTCTGCTTCATGATATAGCTCTCTTTTTTACAGATTCTCCTCTGTAAGGACAAACTTTCTAATTTTGTGTTTTTTGGATTCCCTGCTTACAAAAATAACATAACATCAAATAAAAACCGTGAATAATGCCTTAATTGTGCAAATATTCAACTGGCACACTGTACTTTAAAAGGCATTAATAAAATGAGTTCCTACTTTTATCGGTTAATGTGAGCAAAACAACAGCAAATTATGCTTCATTAAGCCTCCTAAGGCGGTGCGGGGTGTAGCTGCACCCCAAACCTTCTTTTTCTCACCTATGTATTTTAATATATATTTTTTTATTTTTGTCTAATTTTTCATTCGCATTAAATTCAATTCTACACGCATTCCATCCATTACATTATAGCATGTAAAACTCTTTGTACTTACGTGCTTTTTTGGAAAAGTGACTCTGGGGTTCAGTAATGCATAACGTTTAATGTCGTTAACGTTAACCGTAATTGTTTGTAATAGTAGAGTTCGCTTGGTAATAAAATCCGGAAGATTTTACTAGAGTCGGTGCGGCTTCTTGTGTAGGATGATTTATCACACCCAGAAGCTGGGCCGCCGAGAGGGATGACCGAGCCCCGCTAAAAAGTGAAGTGCGGGCCCCTGGCAAAAAGTGGAGAGCGAAAAAAATTGTTTAATTTTTATAGAAATCAAATTATTAATAATAAATAATAAGAAACATTTCATATAAATTTGATTAAATTTTGATAGATCTATTGCCTATAATAGTGAAAATATTTATAGGTTTGGATCCCGTGTATGAAACAAAGTTGATTAATAGCAAGCTGAAAATTTATTAATAGCTTAAGGGGGTCTAGTCGGACAAACTTTGATATATAGGAACACTGGAACAGGGGAAGTTTTAATTGTGGAACAGGTTAAAAATTTGGAACGGTCAGACCACGAAAACGTCACATGTATTTTGTCCGACAGAACTTATAATTGATTTGTTACCCTTTCATTAAACTCTTATGCAAAAATCAGGCTGCTATTTATCACCAAATGGGAATTATAATTAGCTGAACACGTAGAATATGTCAAATGACAGGAATTGTGACAGGTGATAAATAGCAGTCTGATTTTTGCATGAGAGTTTAATGAAAGGGTAACAAATCAAATTGGAAGTTCTGTCGTACAAAATACATGTGACGTTTTCGTGGTCTGACCGTTCCAAATTTTTAACCTGTTCCACAATTAAAACTTCCCCTGTTCCAGTGTTCCCATATATCAAAGTTTATCCGACTAGACATCCTTAAGCTATTAACAAATTTTCAGCTTGCTATTAACCAACTTTTTTTTTCATACGCGGGACCCAGACCTATTATATTAAAGGTGCTTTTCGAGTTTTCTGATTGGCAAAAATAAAATGTCTCTAATATTTTGAAAAATCGCATGTTTTTGCCAAATCCTTTTCAATTCATAAAGTTGATAGGCAACTAACTGATCCTGTTTCATTGTAGCTATCACTCATAGAATTTTTTATGCGAAGAAGAAAACTAAAGATTCTCTCTGCTTCTCTGTGACTGTCACCGGTAATGTGCAAAATATTCTTAACGCAATAACGATTCAAATTTGAGATATTTAATTTTATTAAGCAAATATAGTGGAGAAAGTTGACATTCACCAATATTACTTATCCTTGTATATCGCTCTCAAATTTGAGAGCTTGATAGATGAAAAATTTCATCTATCAATTCTTCACTGATGTCTTCTTTATAAAACTTGCGCAACACATACCTATATAAATTTTTTTCTTAATATTGTCGTCATCTTCATCTCGGAATATCCATAAAATGTTAAATAGCGTATGAATTTTATTTTCCGCATTAAATCTTCTGGTTAAATTGCTTATTATATGACAATATTAAATATTTGCCAGCGAAATATTGCACCGGGCTCAAAATTATCAGTCGCATCACTACTAGGCCCAGGCAAATCATCAAAAAATCTCACAAGCTTTTTGAGCCATTTTTCTTTATTTGATGTAGAATAGAATAGAATAGAAATATGCTTTATTGTCACTGAAAATTTTACAATTTTATGGACAAAGCTTAACATAGAGTCAGAGTTATGTAAATTTGTAAATTCTGGCTTTATTCCATAATTGCTGGTAACTAATTTAGATTCTTCAACATAGATTCTTCTGATTTTTTTTTAAATCTTCTAGAAGCCCTGATATATTTTTAATCTCCATATCCATACCATAGTTTTATCTGACTGCACTTTAGAATTTGACTCCTGTGATTTATTGCTGTAAAAATTTTAAACAAAATTATTATTATTATTATTATTATTATTAAATATAGCCGAGTATTAATTAAACGCATTATGGGCATAAAGTGAAGAGCAAAAAAAACGGGAAAAATTACGTCTTTGGTCTGGTCGACGCCGGGCCCCTTACATTGCCGGGCCCTGGTAAAATGTACCGGCTGTACCGCCCTCTCGGCGGCCCTGCCCAGAAGCATTTGTCAGCAACTTTCCCAATCGAATCCGTCAATACACGTGTAAGAATTATTCGTTTTCGTGGAATCAGTTTATATTTCAGTTTCTTCCCAAATCTTGTTGAGTGTAAGTTGGTTTGTGCAAGTGACACTTCGAAATTTTTATTGTTAAAGTATGGCTTGTTCATCCCGCTGGATCCCGCTTACCAAAAAAAAAAGTTGATTAATAGCAAGCTGAAAATTTGTTAATATCTTAATGGTGTCTAGTCGGACAAACTTTGATGTATGGGAACACTGGAACAGGGGTAGTTTTAATTGTGAAACAGGTTAAAAATTTGGAACGTCAGACTACGAAAACGTTCCATGTAGTTTGTCGGACAGAACTTTCAATTGATTTGTTACCATTTCATTAAACTCTCATGCAAAAATCAGACTGGTGTTTAGCACCAACTGGGCGTTTTAATGAGTGGAACACGAAGAACATGTCAAATGACAGGAATAATGTTGATTAGTAATAGCTATCTGATTTTTGCATGAGACTTTAATGAAAGGGTAACAAATTAATTGAATGTTCTGTCCGACAAAATACATTTTGTCGGTTTCGTAATCTGACGTTCCAAATTTTTAAACTGTTCCACAATTAAAACTTCCCCTGTCCCAGTGTTCCAGTGATCAAAGTTTGTCCGACTAGACACCGTTAAGCTAGTAACAAATTTTCAGCTTGCTATTAATCAACTTTTTTTTGGAACGCAGGATCCAGGTTTATCATATAAATTTCAAGATTCTCGATTTTGTACCGAAAAAGAACTAAGATTTTAGTTGACAACTATGATCCGGAATATGACCAAAAGTGGCAAACCAAGAAAATATTGACGAGAAGAGTAACAGAGAATTGCTTCACGAGAGTGAATCTGACGAACTCCTATAAACCTGAAATGATACTTCATTAGAACAAAACAAAAAGATCTGTCTGTCGATGTAGTAGACAAAATGGCAAAACAATTCACAACACAATGCCAAACATGCAGGTGGCTCGTGGTAATGTTTTATCACCTATTAGATATTTCAGCTATAAACGCTTTCAAATTTTGAAAAATAAAAAATACAAATTACGATGGGAAACATTTGGATGTAAGACGAAGTTTTTACGTAAAATGATGAAAATTGCATATCCTGAATTGGATTTTTCTGATATTCTACCTGCAGCTATTAGAGCTACGGGACCAGGTCGACAAAGTTGATGTCACTTACGCCAGAGAAAAAAGACCGAAAGTCACGTTATTACTCGATTCTGTGTAAAAACTTTGTTTGTGCTGCTCACTCTGTGCAATTTATCATGTGTTTGTCTTGCAACGATAATTAATTTTTGTTTAAGAAGAAATAAGTACTTTGTAAAATTATATTTCATATTACAATGAACAAGTTCTAATTATCTTTCAAATCAATTTCCGTGACGTTCACATAATAAAAAAAAAATGAATATACGGATGGGGTGGAGATGCACCCAGCACCGTTGTTTACGTAAGAATCTTAGACCAGGGTAATAAGCTAGACATAGACCATGTTCGGGACACTCAAAGATCCAGGTAGCTGACTACTTTTTTAGTTATTGTATACCTATAGGAAGAAAAGCTACCTGTTTCCTGCCTAGAGTTCGCGTCCGTTTTTTAATTATTAACCATTTAGTTCAAAAATCGCGATTTTTTCGATTTTTTGCACCCCTTTCAAAAGCTAAATAGTTGACATAAAATTACAAAATTTAATTTTTTAGAACATTAAAAATCCTTCAAAATGCCGATTTTTTAAAGTTAAAAAGTTAATTTGTTGCTACGCAAACTGCAGAATAAGTGAAAATCGTTATTTGTTAATAACTTTTACTAAAACTACCTTAGAACTTTAGTGTTTCACCCAAAGTTGGGTATTGGGGTACTTAACAAACCCTTAAAATTTGAGACCTATCCATTAATTAGTTTAAGAGTTATTCTAATTGTTTAACCCAGAGACCTTTATTTTGCAATAACATAAGACAGAAATTAATGAAGATAGGGCAATTCTGAGTATGCCAAATGAAATTAGAAAACTGATACTATCAAAATGTACTAAAAAACGATAAAAAGATTATCTAATAAGTATAGTCAAAAATCCTAATGCCAAATTTGTGAAATTTTGTAGTTTAAAAACATTTAGAATAACTTCAAAAATATTGTCTAGAAAAAGTCATTTTACATATTAGAAAAGCTGGTATTTTACACGAATTTTTAAAAATGTAGTTTAACTGGTGACTAGTCGTGGTAAGTGAAGGGGGAGCTGGGAGCCGACAAATGCACGAGTTCAAAAACTAAAAAAAGCAACTTAAAACTACTATCATTTTCTATATCTTGGGATCTACTGCATATTTTTTGATCGTCCTTTTTTTAATTTGTATGTAATTTTTCTGTACATTACAAATATGTAATTTGTCTAGACATTTATTAATTAATAAACAGTCTAATTTGTTTAAACAATTTTTGAAAAAATAATTTTTTCCCAAAATACATGATTTTAATCATACTATCCCTATTAATCATAGAAAAAGTTAAGGTATACTTTAATAAATAAATTATCTTCAATAAATAATTATCTAATAAAAATCATTTATTTATTAAAGTGTACTATTCCTTCAAAAAGTAAATTAATTCTATGTGGCGATCTAAATATTGACTACTCCAGTGTGTGTGCTGCTCAAGAATCTCTTCATTCTATCTTTGATTCCTTTGGTATAGGTATGCATGTAAATTCTCCAACCAGAATAACTAAAACTAGCTCTAGTATCATTGACTATGTCGTATCGTCTTTAGCTCCAAATTCTACTGACTGTACTGTTTTCAACTCTGGTTTCTCTGATCATGAAGCAGTATTGACTACATTTTGGTTAAAATCAAAAAATAATAGTGAAAACACGCAACGAAAATTGTTCCGTGTCTTTGGAGAACAAAATTTTCTAACATTTAAACACCTATGTCAAACAACTGACTGGGACTTCCGCTCTGTTGATGTCGACATCGAGTTTTCTAGATTCATAAAGTTATTGTCTGGTCTGGCATACGAATCCTTTCCTCTTAGGCCCATCAAAACTAAACATCGTAAACCCTGGTCAACTAGAGGTCTACGTATATCTGCAAAGAACATGCGCTCATTATCGTACCTAAAAAAATTCTCGGACAACATATCCTTCCATGATTTTTTTTTTTTTTTATTTATTTATTTATTGCTTATTTACAATCTACTTCAATACAGTAATAAGTAAATATAATGTATGTTGTTGGCTTGTGGCAGGTGTCGTCCATTGACGACTTTCTGGAATTTACCTAGCAGCTAGGTCTTCTGGCCAAAGTCTTTTCAGACGTCTGTCAACCAGTGGGGGGTTGAATAATTCATCTATGAGATGGTTTGGATGGTCTGCGCTGCGATTCATGTACCTTCTGGAGTGGTCAGCAATCACATCATTGATGAAGGGGATGTTGAGGTCTGCATGAAGGGTTTGGTTTGACACATACCATGGGGCTTTAGCTAACATACGAATAGTTTTTGACTGGAATGTCTGTAGTATTTTGGTGTTGGATGGTTTGCTACAGCCCCACAGCTCGATTCCGTATGTCCACACTGGTTTGAGTATTGTTTTATAGATGGTCAGTTTGTTTTCTAATGAAAGTTGCGATCTTCTGTTGATTAGCCAGCTCATATTTTTAACTTTTAGGTCGAGGTGTCGTCGTTTGGCTGCAATATGTGATTTCCAAGTAAGTTTTTCGTCTAGATGAAGGCCCAGGTACTTTACTTCTGTTTTTATTGGTATAGGTGAATTATTTAGGTGTAGTTGTGGACGTCTAATTCTTCGATTTGTGAAATTTACTTGACAAGACTTGTTTGTGTTGACGTTTATTTTCCAGCATTTAAGCCAGTCTTCTAGTTCATTGAGATGATTTTGCAATTTGTTAAATGCTAATATTTCGTTGATGTCTGATGCTAGTATACCAGTGTCATCCGCAAATGTTGCCATTAGTGTATTTTCGCTAATAGGAATATCAGCAGTGAAGATTTGGTAAAGGAATGGGCCAAGTACACTGCCTTGAGGTACTCCGGATTTTATTTGGTGGTAGTTGGATAGAGTACCTTCGTATTTAACTTGGAAGTATCTGTCGGACAAGTATGATTTAAGGAGGAGGTAGATTTGGTCAGTTAGCCCTTCCATGATTACGTTAGGCTTTATAAGAAAATTTACCATAAAGCCATAAAGGCCGCCAAGGAAATTTATTACAATGCGAGGCTGGCTAAATCAGGTAATGTTGCTAAGGAAACGTGGTCTATCGTAAATGAACTGAGAGATAAGACTTCTTCTCCCACCACAATCCCGACTTCTCCTGAGACCCTGAACAATTACTTTGTAAATGTGGCAAAAAATTTAACAAATACTATACCTCCTTCTCAGGATCCGATTTCATATCTTTCTCATAGGAATGTAAATAGTTTCTTTTTTACACCCATAGTATTAGGTGAACTACGCTCTACAATAAATGACATTAAAAATAAATCGTCATCTGGGACTGTTGGCCTCACTCTTAAAATGTTTTCTGCTCTACCTGATTGCACTTTAAACCATCTTACTACCTTAATAAACAGGTCATTCGAAACTGGGGTTTTTCCAAGCTGCCTTAAGACAGCGATAATTATTCCTATACACAAAGGAGGCGATAAAGATCTTGCTTCGAATTATCGCCCTATTGCACTCCTGCCCACGTTGTCGAAGATAATTGAAAGTCTGGTAAAAAAAAAGAATCTAATCTTTTCTGTTGAAATACAAATTGCTTACTCCACATCAATTTGGATTCCTGAGTGACAAATGCACGAATGATGCTATGTTCTTCCTTTTCGATCATGTTTACTCCAGTCTAAACAACCATCACTCTACAGCAACAATTTTCTGTGATTTCTCTAAAGCATTCGATTGTGTAAACCATAACATCTTGACTGACAAATTACAGCACTATGGATTTAGGGGAAAGGCTCTTAAATGGCTTAAATCATATCTTAATAAAAGAAGTCAGTTTGTAAGGGTTGACACGAAGACGTCTTCTTGCATGCCATTAGAATGTGGGGTACCTCAGGGTTCAGTTCTAGGCCCTATATTGTTTCTGATATACATAAATGACATCTCTAGTCTGAACATTAAAGGTAAAATATGTCTCTTTGCAGATGATACTAGTATTACTTGGAGTAACACGGATATTATGGATCTTCGCAATACCATAGCTACAGACCTAGTCACCATTATATCGTGGTGCGATTCGAATCTCCTGTTATTTAACGTTTCTAAAACCAAAGTCCTACCTTACAACAGTATGATGCAACCTTTAGTACTTAATAACAACAGTCTAGAGGTAGTTGAATCGGTGAAGTTCTTAGGGCTTATTGTGGATAAGTCTCTAAAATGGAACTTGCACATTGATGCCTTACACAAAAAATTAAGTTCTGCTTGTTTTGCGCTAAGATCAGTTGCTACGGAAATGAGTTTGTCAACATCTAGGACCGTTTATTATGCCCTTTTTGAGTCTCATCTTCGGTACGCCCTTCCATTCTGGGGTACGTGTTGTGCGACTCAATTTGAGCGTATTTTTAAACTACAAAAGAGAGCTCTTCGTTACTCCCTGAGACTCAATAGCAGAGTTCATTGCCAAGAATTCTTTAAAAAATTTAAAATATTAACTCTTCCTTCTTTGTTTGTTTTTGAATCCGTTTGTTTAATCCGCAAACATGCATCAGAAGGTCCAGAGAGACCCACTCACAACTATCCCCTTAGAAACGTGGAGCATAATCTTTATCTGCCAACCCCACGGTCTGAGCTGGTTAAGTGCTCTATACTATACAATTCGAGAAAAATGTACAATCACCTGCCATCTAACATCAAATCTATTGCAGCATTTCCCGCTTTTCGCAAGGCCTTGAAAGCTTATTTGCTGGAGAGAGCTTTTTATACAGTGAATGACTTTTTGATAAACGATTTGAATTCAGCAAATTGACTTGCAGGATTATTACTTTCGAGTACTTTTATACATATTTGCAGCGGCATAGAACTTTTGATTTACTTTCCCTTTCCCTTTTCCTCGTTCGCCTTCTTTTTGCTCTGACGTTGTATACATATTGTTTGCAAAATTTTAAATTTTTTAATGTGTACTTAATAAGTATAACATTATATTAAGTAGTATAACTCACGCCATTTACTTGGTGTCTGTTTCTGTTTTTGTTTTGTTTGTAGTTTTTTATTATTTTTTGTTTTTTATTGTATTTTTTATTTTGTATAAGCTTTGTCCACAAATTGGTAAAATTTTTTGACAATAAAGCATACCTTACTTAACTTTTTCTGTGATCGTTAATGATACTATGATTAAAAAATAGATTTTTGTAAAAAAATATTTTTTTAAGAATTGTTTAAACAAATTAGACTGTTTATTAATTAATAAATTTATAAACAAATTGCATATTTGTAATGTGCGTAAAAATTACATACCAATTAAAAAAAGAAACATCAAAATCCATTGAGTTGATCCGGAGATACAGCAAATTATATTCGTTTGAAATTTCTTTTTCGGTATTTTAACTCGCTGGATTTGTAGGTTTCCCCTAGTAATCGTTTGCACTACATTTTTGAAAAATCGTAGAGAGTGCTGTGAAGGTAAAATGTTTGTGCAAATTTTTCAAGAAAAAATACAAATCCCTTCTTTAAAATGGCATTAATGAGATTCCTTAATTATTATAAACAAATTAGCTGTGAATTAAAAAAAAAAACATATGGCTAACTTTGTCCCAAATGAGCCCAGGCTAAATTTTTTTATTTGAAAATTCGTGTTAAAATATTTTGAATATATAGTCAATAAGCATGTTTATGCTTTTAAGACTTTTTTACGTTTATTTTTGTGTAAGTAAACCGAAATTGTAAATTATTGTACTAACTATTAATTTGAATAAACGTATATTATTATTATTATATAAAAAGATTATTTCTACTGACAACATTTTTTAAACTTATTCTAAATGTTTATAAACTACAAAATTTAAAAAATTTGGCATTATAATTTTTGACCTTGTTAATCATTTTTTTATCTTTTTTTTAATACATTTTGATACTATCACTCTTCTACTTTCATTTGGCATACTCAGAATTGCTCTATCTTCATTATTTTTTGTCTTATCTTATTGCAAAATAAAGGTATCTGGGATAAACAAATAGAATAACTCTTAAACTAATTAATGGATCAGTCTCAAATTTTGAGGGTTTGTTAAGTACCCCAATATCCAACTTTGGGTGAAACACTAAAGTTTTAAGGTAGTTTTAGTAAAAGTTATTAACAAATAACGATTTTCACTTATTTTGCAGTTTGCGTAGCAACAAATTAACTTTTTTACTTTCAAAAATCGGCATTTTGAAGGTTTTTCAATGTTCTAAAAAACTAAATTTTGTAATTTTATGTCAACTATTTAGTTTTTGAATGGAGTGCAAAAAATCGCGAATTTTGCACTAAATTGTTAATAATTAAAAAACGGACGCGAACTCTAGGCAGGAAACAGGTAGGTTTTCTTCCTATAGGTCTACAATAACTAAAAAAGTAGTCAGCTACCTGGATCTTTTAGTGTCCCGAGAAAATCCTTATTACTTTGGACTATAAAGAAACGATACTCTCTTTCCTATGGCGCTACTGTGGACGTTAACCACACGCCTAAGTGATCTGGAATACGCCGACGATATCTGCCTGTTAGGACAAAGGTTCCAGGATGTGGCCGACCAATTGGAAACACTATCCACTGAGGCCAATAAAATAGGTTTAAAAATCAATATTGGTAAAACCAAGTCGATGAGAATAAATGCAAGGAACAACACGCTATTTAATATCGACAACAAGCAGATTGAAAATGTGGAGAACTTCACGTACCTTGGAAGTGTCATAACAGAAAGCGGAGGTATAGAAGACGATATTCGTATGAGGATACGAAAAGCTCAACAAACTTTCAGCATGCTTAACCCTGTTTGGAGGTCTGGAGAATATACTACAAGGACAAAGATCCGAATATTCCAGTCAAATGTTATGTCTGTTCTACTCTATGGATGTGAAACCTGGAAAGTGACAAAATACCTTACAGACAAATTGAAGGTCTTTGTTAACAAATGTCTACGAAGAATTGTTCGTATTTTCTGGCCAAACACCATCAGAAACGAAGATCTGCTACACCTGACCCAACAAAAGAGGGTAGAAAATGAAATCAAATACAGAAAGTGGGGGTGGATAGGTCACACACTCCGAAAAGATAGTTCCAGTATTGCAAAAAATGCCCTAGAGTGGAATCCCCAAGGAAAGAGAAAAAGAGGTCGCCCAGCACAAACTTGGAGAAGATCCATCATGGACGAGATAAGAAGTCAAGGAAAGTCTTAGAATGAGGTGAAGGCCCTAGCGTAAAATAGAACCCGATGGCGCGTTTTCACTGAAGCTCTATGCTCTACTTAGGAGTTCAAGAACATTATATATATATAAAAAACGGACGCGAACTCTAGGCAGGAAACAGGTAGGTTTTCTTCCTATAGGTCTAAAATAACTAAAAAAGTAGTCAGCTGCCTGGATCTTTGAGTGTCCCGAGAAAATCCTTATTACCCCGGACTATCTAGGCACCGTCTTACGAGGGTTAATACTTTCAATCTATAGATAGTCTTAAGATGGTAAGGTTTTCATTAGATATTTATTTTCAGGTGGAAACTTTCGGCCGATCATATGGCGAAAAATGCGAAGGCCAAATTATACAACGTCCTTCTTTTCCCCGACGGTTGGATAGTAGGTGCAGCTGAAGAATATTATCTAAGGTCGACGTGCATTCCGGAAGTAGTTCTTTTATTGTATGCTGTGTTGTACGAATCTGGTCAGCACGAAGAATGTGTTCAACTAGCAGATATTCTAGCTTCGGAAAAATATGGAATATATAAGGTACGTTTTTTTTTATTTTTACACTTTTGTTTTAGTATATTATAATGAATACTAATGGGAGAATGCTTTATAACCTAGCGGCAGCAACAGACAAATCAATTTATAATGAGCACTCACTTCAAATACAAAAAAAGAACATAAGGTAACATGGCTAATACCAGGAGCAACTGAGGGTAATCAAATAGATCATATTATTATTTTTAAAAAGTGAAGGAGAACAATTCACGCTGCCACGTCGTATCGAGGTGCAAATGCAGATTCTGACCACTTCCTGACCATGGAAATGAAAATAATTAAGACACAAAGAAATACACGAAAAGAAAAAATTGGAGCGTAAAGAAACTAGAGTCGGATACTGTTCACTATGATTATTCTAAAGAGTTTGCTTTATTCTAAAAGTTTTGAACCCTAATAACATGGAAGATACGTGGAAAGAAAGAAAAGGTCACATTTCACAGAAGTAGTAGAAGATAGCAGATAGCAGCAGAAAAAGTAATAGGATACAAACAAATAAAAAGGCAAAAATAATGGTATGACGAAGACTGCGAAACACCAACCAGGGAAAAAATCTAGCTCGGAAGAAGTGGCTGAAGACAGGTAGAGAAGAAGATTTGGAAGAGTATAGGAGAAAAAAGAAAGACTCAAACAAATGCTGTACAAACAAAAAAAAAAGATATGAAGTTATTAATCTACGACCTAATAAGGATTTTGGAAGAAGAAAGAATGCCCGAAGAATGGAAAACTGGACGGATATTTCCGATTCTAAAGAAAAGGGACACCATAAAATGCAACAACTATAGAGGAGTAACACTGTTAAACAGCTGCTACAAAATATTGACATCATTAATCAGACAAAGACTCTCAAAATACATTGAAAATAAAATAGGAGACTACCAGCATGGATTTAGAGAGGGAAGGCCAACGAAGGAAGTATTCGAAATAATGAAATAACAAATAATATAAAATTTAAAATCAATGGGAAAATCCCAATAGTTGGCTGTATACCATAGTTTAAAAAACTCATACAGTAGTAGTTTAAAACACAGTAGTTTACAGTAGTAGTATTACAGTAGTAGTAAAAACTTCAAATTGTATTCTGGTATAAAATCTTTTATTAACCTTCCGCCGGTAACGTGAATTCTTGTAACATAGTTGGTAACGTCGGTCTACGACACCGACTTTTTTAATAATGAATATCTTAGGTTGTGATTTTCTGTTAATATTTTGATGTGACTAAATATTTAGTATAACTATATTTAAATAACAATATAGTAAGAAATGATCAATATTTATTTATATTCGGGAAAAAAATGCACATAAAAAAATTGGCTTCTTTTAGATACTAACATAATTGACAAACAATTTACAAAAACATGTCAAGTTTTTGAATACAAAATACCAACAAACATATCGACAAGAGTTGAATTGTCACAAAAAAAATAAAATTATTCAACAAAGGTCCAACACAAACTGAAATTATTGTCCGTTTGTTTCCTCATTTTTTTATACACTCCACTGCACCGCACTGTACGGTTCTGGTTCGGAATTAGCAACAATTTCGTCAAAAACTTGTTGCAACCTGATTTGTTCTCTTTCATAATCAATATTCACATAAAACTCCTAAAATTAATATCTATTATTTAAACTGACTATTGACCAAAAACGACAAAAACTTACCGTTAAGTATAACATAAATGGTAACCTCGATCTCTCACACCGTCAGGTCAAATAACATATGAACTATCCACACTTGGCCACAGATTTTTCAAGACTAAATAGTGTGATGAGAATTTGAAAGCTACCTGCCCGCACAGACAAAAAAAATATGCGCATTTGAGTTTTACCGCGAAAAATCCATTACGTCGGTGTCAGGGACCGTACGTTACCACTCGAAGGTTAAAAACTATCTAAAAAGTCATCCAAATGGATTGCAAAACGTTTTCGTTCTAATTCAGAACATCTTCAGTGCCTAGAATGAAGTATATTTCCACGTTAGATTAAAGCAAAAAAGTTAAAATTGTGAATGTTAGAAAGAAAAAACATGTGGGAATACTTACATTCTGCAGAATAGTTTGAAACTAGCACACTATTTAAAGTGGTAACCCCATAATATATGGTTCACATATTATATATTAATGGAATATGTTGACTACAAGTCGATGTTGTTAGATATAATATAATAAAAAGTATTTTGTGGTACATGACTAAAAAAGATTGAGAATCGCTGCTTTAGAGTATCTATTTTCTGTTTATAAGTCTTATAAGTCTGTCTTATATTTGAAAAATATAAGACAGAAAATTTTAAAGAAATAACTTCTTTACGTGCCATCTCCGCGACGAAGGTTGGCAATCATCATTGATATTCTTACTTTTGACACTACAGCCCGAAAGAGTTCAGTTGAGCTGCATCCAAACCATTCTCTGAGATTTCTCAGCCAGGACATTTTTCTCCTACCTATGCTGTGCCTTCCTTGAATCTTTCCCTGCATAATTCATTTTAGGAGTTCATATCTGTCACCACGTGTTATATGACCCAAGTATTGAAGTTTTCTTATTTTGATGGAATCCAGTATCTCCCTGCTGTTCTGTATTCTTGTTAGTACTTCCTCATTGGTTATTCTGTCTGTCCAGGAGATTCTTAGCATTCTTCGTTATGTCCACATTTTAAATGCTTCCAATCTATTGAAACATTGTTTATTAACAGTCCATGTCTCCACACCATACAAAAGAACAAAAAATACATAACATTTTAGTACTCGCTTTCTAAGATTTAGGCTGAGGTATCTACTCCATAATATTTGTTTCATATTATTGAATGCATTTCCAGCCTTTTCTATTCTAATTCTGATTTCTTTGGCATAATCGTTTGTTTCACTAATGTTTGTCCCTAAATAGTTATATTTCTGAACTCGTTCTATCGTCTTATTATTTACGTGTAGATTGATGTTTCTAATATTTTTCTTTGATATAACCATGAATTTTGTTTTCTTTATGTTTAGTGACAGACCAAATTCTTCACTCGTTGCAACAATACTATCTAAAATTCTTTGTAGATCTGTAATAGTTTCTGCTGTAATAGTTTGTATTGTGTCATCAGCGTATTTACTTTCACATATGGGTAGGCCATTTATTTTTATGCCTGCTACTTCATCTTCTAATGCTTTTTTGAATATTTCTTCTGAGTATGCATTAAACAGTGATGGTGACAAGACACATCCCTGTCTAACGCCTCTTTTGATTTTTATTCTATTGGTGTTTAAATGATTTATCTTTATGACAGATTCTTGTTTCAAGAAATAACAAAAGAAATAACAATAACTGTTAATTTCCAAACTTAATAAAACTAAAAACGTAGAATAACATTTGCGAAACAATTGCATGTAGTCATAAAAATATACTTATATCTCTTATCGTAAGTTAGTCGGTGCACTTTGCATTCTCTCCGTTGTATACACGTTTAATTACCCACTTACTTTGTTCTTGATGACATGCTCGTATTAGACAAGTAAGATATCCAATTTAAACTTTATACTAAGACTCTTTTATTTTTTTGTTGTTAGGTGTACTCTAAGGAGAAGCTCGGCGAGATCTTAGTCAAACTTTGCGAAAGTTCCGTCGCTTTATTAAATGCAAAGAAGGATCCTTGGGGCAACGAGACCAGCGCTTGAGCAATTTTTTAACGTCTATGAGGTTTGATTTCTTTTTGGCCCACTGGGAGTTTCTACTTATTGTTAATTAACTACTTTAGAATTAAATTTTTTTATAACGAATGCCTTTTGTTCTTATTTTTTCCTCTCCGTTCTGAGTTAGTTATGCAATACTATCATTAAACATAAAAAGAAATGAAATATTATGCTACCAGGTAAGTACTATTCATGGATGCAACTGTAAAAATGATTTGAAAAACTAGGAAAGCTAGATATAGACAAGGCGAAAACGGCGGGTTCGTTGGAAAAATATTCCCATGAGATTTTTTTGCATAATCCCATTTGTAACACACCCCAGAATAAGGTTCAAGAAGGCGCCCACGAGAAAAGTGATCCAAATTTTTTTTTAATCAAATTACAAAAATTTTTCTTTTTGGTCTAGACAATTTTTTTTAGGTTTTTTAGACCATTCTGGACAAAAAAGGTCTCTTGTAATTTTTCTCTAGATTTTATGGTTTTCGAGTTATAAGCAATTTAAAATTTGAAAAATGCAAAAACGGCCATTTTTAAGACTTATTAACTCCTGATTAAAAATTATTATTATGAAAATCAGAAAGTGACTAAATCAAAGTTTAAAGCTCTCCCTACATGATCCTGAAGAAATATGTGTCATTAATTTATTACTAAACTGCTATTTTTAATTATTAACAATAAGCCGTAAGAGCGTATTGACGCGGCTGTAAATGTGAGTGCGAGTAAGATTGGACTGCCGGAATGGCATCTCTCTCGCACTCACCATAGACGGCCGCCTAATAGGTGCTGGCGCTCATTATTATTACTTAAAAATAATAGCTTAATAATAAAATTATGACAAAAATTTCTTCAGGATCTTGTAGGGGGGACTTTAAACTTTGATTTAGTCACTTTCTGACTTTCATAATAATAACTTTTAACCAATTTATTAAGCCTTGAAAGTCGCCATTTTACGTTTTTCCAATTTTAAATTGGTTATAACTCGAAAACTATCAACTTAGAGAAAAATTACAAGAGACCTTTTTTGTCCAGAATGGTCCAAAAAACCTAACAAAAATTTGTACGGGACAGAAATACTGATTCTTGCAATTTGATTAAAAAAAATTGTTAAAAAAATTGGACCACTTTTCACGTGGGCGACTTCTTGAACCTTATTCTGGGACTCATTGGAATATTTTTTCTAACGAACTCGCCGTTTTCGCCTTGTCTAATACTAAAACATGAAAATCTAACATTCAGAAAGTGAAAGCTGGAATAGAAGTATTGTAGCAAGTTAAAATAAAACTAACGGTTTGAATTTATATAAGACTATTTATTTACAAGTTTACAGTTCGAATTTATCTTATTAACTTAAACTTAAACTAATACCACCACCCTTATACAGACTGGGTATTTTCTTATGGTTGGTATGCGCCTTTAATAAGAGCAACAAAGATACATGTATTTATTATACATTTAAAACGGGTTAGAAGATATGGGACGGGCGAACTAGGAAGGGTCACCAAAAAATTTCGAGTCGTGGGTATGGCTTTGTCAGACAGCGTTGCCAAAGTTGGAAATTATCAAAAGAAAATATTGTAACGTGACTATTGTAATTACTTATAATTACAATAAAACTAGCGGTTCGTATTTATATACGACTTTATTATTTATTTATACAAGTTTACTTTACAAACTTTAGCTTAAGACTAAACTGTATTTACAAATATGCCCGTATTTATACCCAGTTGTTATTCTGGAACAATCGACGCCCATCTCTAGCTATCAGCGTGTTCCGCCTACGGGCCGTATGTTCGAGAAGTTCCTCCTCCTTTCCGCCGAGGCCTAGATCATTCGATGACGTCATTCTCGAGGTGTTTACTGTTATACGGCGGTCGTCCAAGATTTCTCATTTGTTACACTGCTCCCCTCTTAAGATCTGAGCGTCCCGATCAGCAACTCTAGATGAAGGCCCAGGATGGCGGAATCTACACGACTCTCCAGCTCTGCATACACCCTTCAAGAAGAAATAGCAGTCTACTGTCTTTGAAGGGTATGACATCTTCGGGTTCATGCAACACACAGTAATTCGTACGCCAGTTTCTCTGAAGATCACTTCAAGCATGCTTCTCACAATCTTCCAATCCAGATTTTCTACTGCATGGCCTATTTTTGGTATAGCCAAATCTTTGATGTCATAATTACACACGATTTTCTTCAAATTAGTTAGAGCACGCCATATGTTCTCGTAGCTTGGCGTGTCCGTATAAGACTTCCTGGTCACTATATACAGCAAAGATCGAGGACCATCTTCCAATCGCAATACTCTTCCAATTTTAGGTTGTTGATTCCTTAACTCGTCCAGGCGGCCGAACTTTCTATTGAATACGGACGAGATTCCTTTAGTCATCTCGAGGTCTTGGGCAACACAGTGGGCTAGAGAGACGTTTTCTGGAACACCAAACAGATCTTGCTGAACTTCTGTGGTCACGCCGAATCTAGCACTCTTTCTTTCTGCGTAATTTGACATAAATTCCTTAAAACTTGGCTGTGGTGCATCTTTCATCTCCTGTTGGAGGACTCGGGCTTCCTCTGTTTCATTTGAGCCAGCATATGGTGCAAGACGATTTATGTGAATAACTTTTGGTTTACCGTTTGGTAACTTCTTAATTCTGTATATTACGTCATTTATTTTCTTCTTAACTTCATACGGACCTTCCCATTGTCTTTGCAGTTTAGGACACAGGCCTCGACGACGTTGTGGATTATAAAGCCAGACAAGATCACCTACTTCGAAGCTTTCATTCTTGCAGCGAGAATCATATTGATCTTTCATTCTGTCACTGGCTATCTGGATGTGTTGTCGGGCAAGTTCATGAATGTTGTTCATTCGTAACTTCAGGCGGTCTACGTATTCTTCGCCTGCAACATATTCCTCGGAAGGTCTGCAGCCAAACTCTAGGTCGCAGGGCAAACGAACTTCACGACCCAACATCAGGCAGGTTGGTGTTTGACCTGTAGTTTCATTCACGGCCGAGCGGTAGGCCATCAGGAATAAATGAATGTGTTGGTCCCAATCTCGCTGATGTTCAGATACAACTTTGGACAAGTGTTTACCCATCGTTCGGTTCATCCTCTCGACCATTCCATCTGATTGAGGATGCAGGGGTGTTGTTCTGGTTTTATTGGCACCAATCAATTTACAAACGTTTTGGAAAAGAGCTGACTCAAAGTTTCGCCCTTGGTCGGAGTGGATCTCCAAGGGAACACCAAATCGGCTGAAGAATTCTTTAACAAGTACCTCTGCAACGGTAGCAGCTTCTTGATTCGGTAATGCATAGGCCTCGGTCCATTTCGTAAAATAGTCCATGGCTATCAGAATGTATTTATTTCCAGCATCGGTTTCTGGAAATGGACCTGCAATGTCGATTGCTACTCTTTCCATAGGACTTCCAACATTGTACTGTCTCATGGGTGCTCTCTTTTTACCAACTGGACCATTACCGGATGCACACAGTTCACATTTCCGGCACCATCTTCTTACATCATCTTTACAGTTCACCCAATAGAACCGTTCTCGAACCTTTTGCAGAGTCTTCGTAATACCAAAGTGTCCACCTGATGTACCGTCATGCAACTGACGCAATACTTCTGACACTTTACTTTTAGGTACAATCAACTGCAGCTTAGATTCTGTACCATCATCGTTCTCAAAGGTTCTGTACAGAAGATCATCTTTTAGTACCAGGCAATTCCATTGGCTTCAGTAGGCCTTGACTTCTGGACTACATGCACTAATGTTCTGCCAACTAGGTCTTTCACCTTGCTGCATCCAATCCAATACTCTTTTTATACATGGATCATCTTCTTGGGCGTTTTGTAACTGTTGGGGCTGCCATTGCTCATTAACTACGGTGGTTCGTCTCACGGGGCAAAATCGTTCCTCTAATTTGGCACAGTGCTTACAATTTGCACTGCATGGTCGTCTCGAAAGGGCATCAGCATTTGAATGAACTCTTCCGGCCCTGTGTTCTATCTCATAATCATATTCTTGCAGTCGTTCTAACCATCTTGCCATCTGGCCCTCTGGATTACGGAATTGTATGAGCCATTTTAGAGCAGCGTGATCTGTTCGAAGAAGGAACTTTCTGCCGTACAAGTATTTATGGAAATGTTCGCAAGCCTTCACTACACCCAGCAGTTCTCTTCTGGTAACGCAATAGTTTCTTTCTGGTTTCGACAGGACTTTGCTGAAATAAGCGATGACTTTTTCCTGTCCATCCTGGATTTGTGAGAGAACAGCTCCTATGGCACTGTTGCTAGCATCGGTATCCAAAACAAATTTTCCTGCCTGTCCCGGGTAGCTTAATATCGGTGCACTGATCAGAGCCCTTTGTAGTTGTTCGAAAGCTTTTTGACACTCCTCACTCCATGTATATTCTTTGCCCTCCTCCGTCAACTTTGTTAGGGGCTTGGAGATATTGGCAAATCCTTTGACAAATCGTCGGTAATATGTACATAGGCCAAGGAAACTTCTAATTTCATGTTTATCTTTTGGTACTGGCCAATCTTTAATTGCTTCAATCTTTTCAGGATCAGCTGTTACACCATTACTCGATACAATATGTCCCAAATACTTAACTTCTCGTCGAAACATGTGACATTTCTTCGGACTTAACTTCAAGTTCGCTGCCCTCAATCGTTGAAAGACTTCTATTAGATTCTTGGCATGTTCATCAAAGGACCTTCCAACCACAATTACATCATCCAAGTAAACCAGGCATGTTTTCCATGTTAGACCTCTTAAAACTGCCTCCATTAATCTTTCAAATGTGGCAGGCGCATTACATAAACCAAACGGCATAGCCGTAAACTGCCAAAGCCCTGATCCTATCGAAAATGCGGTTTTCTCCCGATCGGCTGGCTCCATGTCTACTTGCCAATATCCACTTTTTAAATCGAGTGTGGAAAACCAACGAGAACCGGAGAGAGTATCCAATGTATCGTCTATTCTGGGCAAAGGATAACTATCTTTTTTTGTTACCGCATTGAGCTGGCGGTAGTCGATACAAAAACGCGTTGAACCATCTTTCTTCTTTACCAGAACTACTGGTGATGTCCATGGACTGTTCGATGGTTCAATTACCCCTTGTTTGTCCATATCCTTGATAATCTCTTCGGCTTCATCTCTTTTCGCAAATGGAAGTCGTCTAGGTCGTTGTCTGATTGGCTGAGCGTCTCCGGTATTTATTTTATGCGTTACTATGCTTGTTTTTCCCTTATCCTTCGTGTCAATAGCAAAAACATCTTGATACTCTATCAGCATAGATGTCACTTTTTCCGTTCGTTCATGATCAAGATCTTGGCATCTTTCAATGATCATCTCAACAAGCTCCTTTGGATACTTCGCCTTTGATGATTTCTCATTGGTATTCACAGAGCAAATTGAAGCCACGGGAACACACTGCCCGATCAAAGCTCCTCTACTTAACTTGATAGCAGTTTCCCTTAAATTCATAACTCTTACAGGGATCACATCTCGAACTTTTACCAAAGTTTTCGCCGTTAGGAACTCGACATTATCCACATCTTCGACCATCCTTAAACTTCCCTCTCGGCAGTGTCCATCAAGCATGGTCATCAGAATTTTCTCACTATTACCGGGTATGGTTACGTCGCATGTAGTAAGTAAGCGGATGACATCTTCTTTGTCGTCGTGAAAGGGCAACTCTTCACCATTGATCTTGAGAACTCCATTTTGAACATCCAATATTGCCCCCACTTTCTTTAGTACGTCCATTCCCAATATGAATTCGTCGGAGATCTCGGCAATTAATACTTGATGTTCAACTGTGGTCTGGCCAATGGATACTGACATATTAGCCTCGCCATATGTATTAATTAGCTCACCAGTCGCTGTTCTAAGCTTTACTGTTGCAGGTGATAATTTATTATGGTCTCGTACTACATCTGGACGTGCGATAGTTCTCGTTGCACCTGTATCCACCAAAAATTATCTACATCTATTACTGATACGACCTTCGATGTATAAGTTGTGGGTTCCACCGGAGGACGTAAGGTTGACAGTTACTATGGGGGCTCTAGTTCTCGAGGTCGGCAGTTGCCCCTTGGTGTCGACCCGCTCTAGTTTTCCGACGGCTGTACGATCTTCTTACAATTACGACGAATGTGGCCTACGTCTCCACAATTCCAACATCTAGGCTCGCGTCTCTTTGGCATCTGATTACTTAATACTCTCCGTATCATTTCCTCCTGACGTTCATCGTTGTGTTCGTCACTTTCTTCAATGGTTCTTACTCTATGGCCTCGTGAAGTTTGACTAGCCGTTTCGTGTTCCAATGCAATAGCAAGTGCTTCATCTAAAACTTTCGGCCTTGCTAGTCGTAAAGCTTTCTGTAGTTCATTATCTTTCAGCCCATTGACGAAGGTATCTACTGCAATTTCTTCTAAAACGCTGTCTGGCATCTCTGGATAAGCCAACCGCACCACACGAGCCACATCTGCTTCAAATTCTTGCAGATTCTCACTTGCTCGTTGACTTCTACTTCGCAGTTGTGCTTTGTATACTTGTTGTAGATGGGCATCTCCATAGCGTTTTTCTAGACGAGTGAACAAGGTCTGGTAACAATTTTCTTGACCCTTAGGAATTCATCTTAATATATCTGCAGCATCACCTCGCAAAGCAGCAGTCAAGGAAACAGCCTTTTCCTGTTCGGTCCAATGATTGGCGGTCGCAATAGCTTCAAATTGTCTAAGATATATGGACCAAGAGGACTTTCCATCGAATGGTGGTAATTTGAATCTCATATTATGCGACGTTTCGTCTCTCGGTAGTTCATCTTTCTCTACAGGATCTAACGCTGCTGCATTAACTGATGGTTGTACTTTTGTATCGGTTATCATGCTCTCTAGTTGTTTGATCTTTTCTTCTACGGTCTCTACACTTTTCTGCATCTTATCGAATGTTCTAGAAACTTCTTCAAATTTCTCGTCATTCTGTCTACAAACGTCTTTAATTACTTGAGAAACACTTTCAAATTTCTCGTCGCTTTTTCTAGAAGTTTCATCGATCTTTTGAGAAACACTTTCAAATTTCGATAAGATTACTTGTTCTGCTGACTGGAAGTGGAACGTCTTTGGGTCTTCTCCGTTCTTCGTGAGGACATCCTCGAGTCGTGCTTGTAGGACTATCTTGAGCCCACTGCTGTCCAGATCCCGTTCCTCTAGCTGTTCACGGAGCTGTTTTACTGTAAGTTCTTGTAGCAACATCTTTGGTCGGCACACACGTACTTTCCAGAATGTCTTTTAACAGTCTTTCCGAATACCGAACAATCAACGCACTTTAACTATTCCCGACGAATAAAGTCCAAAAGTCTTTTAAAGTCTTTCTGAATACCGAACAATTAACGCACTCCGGTTATTCCCGACGAATAAAGTTCAAAAGTCTTTTAAAGTCTCTCTGTAATTCACTTATTTATATCGCACTAAGTTAACCCCACACCTGACACCAATTGTAACGTGACTATTGTAATTACTTATAATTACAATAAAACTAGCGGTTCGTATTTATATACGACTTTATTATTTATTTATACAAGTTTACTTTACAAACTTTAGCTTAAGACTAAACTGTATTTACAAATATGCCCGTATTTATACCCAGTTGTTATTCTGGAACAATCGACGCCCATCTCTAGCTATCAGCGTGTTCCGCCTACGGGCCGTATGTTCGAGAAGTTCCTCCTCCTTTCCGCCGAGGCCTAGATCATTCGATGACGTCATTCTCGAGGTGTTTACTGTTATACGGCGGTCGTCCAAGATTTCTCTTTTGTTACAATATTAAAGTAGAAAAAATAATATATTGTAACTTTTTGTAAACAGATATAATAAACAAATTATTTAAAAATAACAAAATATTGTTTTCGCCCATTTTAAAAAAAATGTGAAAACGTTGAAGTATAATTCAACGTTTATTTTTTTACTTATATTTTTCTTTTAAATAATTTGTTTAGTAGATGTAGGTACTTATTTGTTTACAAAAAATTAATATACAGTAATGAGTGCGTTAAGAACCGGCAAAATAACGCAAAATATGGAAAACATAATACATTGTGCAATAAAAAGAGATGAAACTAGTAGAAATGTAAAATTATCGATTGGAACCTACAAATTTACATTACATTACATAGATTCCCACCTTTAGACATATCTGAGGAGTATAACAACTCTAACTGTGAATTTTATAAAATTCTCCATGTTTTCTGTCACAGACGTCTAAAGGCGGGAAACTATGTATCTAATGTAATGTAAATTTATAGGTTCCTATCGATAATTGTACACTTCTACTAGTTTTATCTCTTTTTATTCACAACGTATTATGTTTTCCATCTGTTGCGTTATTTTGCCGGTTATTAGCGCGCTCATCACTGTATTATTTTTTTCTACTTTGATGGATAATTACGCATGTCTGTCTCTCTTAGAGACTTTATAAACACAACGTTTCCGTCATTAGATAAGACAGGACAAATGAGCTGTCGAATGAAAGCTCATGACCCAAGGATCTTATTAAGGTGAGAAATTTGACCTTGCACTTCCAGTTTTAGAGTTGAAACTTGCGAAGTACTATTTTAAAGTCGCCCAAATATTAAAACGAATTATTATTGGACGCGTTTTAGCAAAACGAAAACCATTATATTCTTCCGGCTTTATGCAAATATGTCCGCCCGTCTGTTTGTCCGCGAATATAGCTCCTACGTTATTAAAACACTCAACTCCGGTGGCGAGATTGAAAGCGACGGGCGTGGAGAACTGGACAGAGATTGCCCAAGATAGAGAAAAGTGAAGGCATGTTGTCGAGTCGTCTAAAACCCACGAAGGGTTGTAACGCCACGGAGTGAGTATGAGGTGACGAATTAAGGATGTTATTAAAGCTGAGAAATTGGACCTCACACTTCCGGTGACAGAGTTGAAACTGGAAGTAGTGTTTTAAAGTCGCCGAAATAGTACCAGCGACATATTATTCGATTCGCTTTAGCAAGACGAAGACAAGATATCAAATTAGAGCTTATAACCCAAAGATGGTATCAGAGTTGCAACCGGAAGTACCGTTTTAAAATCACCGAAATAGTACAATACATTTGTTTTCGTCTTGCTAAAGCGTGTTAAATAATACATTGCTTGTATTATTTCGGCGTCTTTAAAACCGTACTTCCGGTTGTAACTCTATAAACGGAAGTCCGAGATCAAATTTCTTGCTTCTAATACTATCTTTGGGTTATAAGCTCTCATTCGACACATCATTTGTCATTCTATCTCTTTTAATAACGTAAGAGTTATATTCGCGAATGTACAGACGGACGGACCGACTTGAATGAAACCGGAAGCATCTTGCTAAGGCGCGTTGAATAATATGTCACTTGTACTATTTCGGCGACTTTAAAATAGTACTTCCAATTTTAACTCTAAAACCGGAAGTGCGATCAAATTTCTCACCTTAATAACATCCTTGGATTAAGAGCTTTCACACTTACACCTCATTTTGTCCTTCTGTCTGATCTAATGACGGAAAAGTTGTGTTTACAAAGTTTCTGAGACAGACAAACTTGCATAATTAGCCATTAAAGTGCCATTTGCCAATTAGCCATAGTGTAGGTACCTACTAATCAAATTATTTAAAAGAAAAAGCTAGTAAAAAAATAAACTTTGAAATATAATTCAACGTTTTCATATTTTTTTTTAAATTGGTGAAAACAATATTTTTTTACTTTTAAATAATTTGTTTATTATATCTGTTTACAAAAAGTTAAATATATTATTTTATCTACTTCAATATTTTCTTTTGATAACTTCCAACTTTGGCAACGCTGTCTGACAAAGCCATACCCACGACCCGAAATTTTTTGGTGACCCTTCCTAGTTCGGCCGGCCCATATCTTCTAACCCGTTTTAAATGTATAAGAAATACATGTCTGACGAAGTAGTTTTCAATCCTAATAGTAAATTATTAATATTGAAAACATTAAAAATATTACTAAAATATTTTTAAATTGAAAACTTATTGGTACACTTTCCTGGTGACACCTCCAAGACTTCTACAATTTGCAAGTCAAATGGACGCTGCAGTGAAGACGAGAGGGAAGGAATTCTACACTATGCAATTCACATCCCCCGTCTGCAGCTGGTAAAGTTCCAACGGAAAAATGCACCTAGTTACTCTACGGAGTAATACGACTATAAAATAAAAATGTATACCATTTTTATTCAGTTGCAATGCGAAGGCAAAACAATCTCACTTTTCAATTAGAATACGGAGTGCAGTCCAGTCCCTTGAATCGCGATTTTCAGCTCTTATTGGAGCCTTCATCGGAAAGAACGTAGGCACTGTTCCCCATATTTTAACTGATTCGTATCGAGAGGTTTTCCCACCCATTGCAACTGAAGTGATGATAGTAGGTGGCTAGCGCCATCTGGCATTGAAAGACGAAGTAGTTTTCAATCCTAATAGTAAATTATTAATATTGAAAATATTAAAAATATTACTAAAAGATTTTTAAACTGAAAACTTATTGGTACACTTTCCTGGTGACACCTCCAAGACTTCTACAATTTGCAAGTAAAATGGATGCTGCAGTGAAGACGAGAGGAAAGGAATTCTACACTATGCAATTCACATCCCCCGTCTGCAGCTGGTAAAGTTCCAACGGAAAAATGCACCTAGTTACTCTACGGAGTAATACGACTATAAAATAAAAATGTATACCATTTTTATTCAGTTGCAATGCGAAGGCAAAACAATCTCACTTTTCAATTAGAATACGGAGTGCAGTCCAGTCCCTTGAATCGCGATTTTCGGCTCTTATTGGAGCCTTCATCGGAAAGAACGTAGGCACTGTTCTCTATATTTTAACTGACTCGTATCGCGAGGTTTTCCCACCCATTGCAACTGAAGTGATGATAGTAGGTGGCTAGCGCCATCTGGCATTGAAAGACGAAGTAGTTTTCAATACTAATAGTAAATTATTAATATTGAAAATATTAAAAATATTACTAAAAGATTTTTAAATTGAAAAATTATTGGTACACTTTCCTGGTGACACCTCCAAGACTTCTACAATTTGCAAGTCAAATGGATGCTGCAGTGAAGACATAAGGGAAGGAATTCTACACTATGCAATTCACATCCCCCGTCTGCAGCTGGTAAAGTTCCAACGGAAAAATGCACCTAGTTACTCTACGGAGTAATACGACTATAAAATAAAAATGTATACCATTTTTATTCAGTTGCAATGCGAAGGCAAAACAATCTCACTTTTCAATTAGAATACGGAGTGCAGTCCAGTCCCTTGAATCGCGATTTTCGGCTCTTATTGGAGCCTTCATCGGAAAGAACGTAGGCACTGTAGGCACTCCGTATTCTAGTTCAAAAGTGAGATTGTTTTGCCTTCGCATTGCAACTGAATAAAAATGGTATACATTTTTATTTTATAGTCGTATTACTCCGTAGAGTAACTAGGTGCATTTTTCCGTTGGAACTTTACCAGCTGCAGACGGGGGATGTGAATTGCATAGTGTAGAATTCCTTCCCTCTCGTCTTCACTGCAGCATCCATTTGACTTGCAAATTGTAGAAGACTTGGAGGTGTCACCAGGAAAGTGTACCAATAAGTTTTCAATTTAAAAATCTTTTAGTAATATTTGTAATATTTTCAATATTAATAATTTACTATTAGGATTGAAAACTACTTCGTCTTTCAATGCCAGATGGCGCTAGCCACCTACTCTCATCACTTCAGTTGCAATGGGTGGGAAAACCTCGCGATACGAATCAGTTAAAATATAAAGAACAGTGCCTACGTTCTTTCCGATGAAGGCTCCAATAAGAGCCAAAAATCGCGATTCAAGGGACTGGACTGCACTCCGTATTCTAATTGAAAAGTGAGATTGTTTTGCCTTCGCATTGCAACTGAATAAAAATGGTATACATTTTTATTTTATAGTCGTATTACTCCGTAGAGTAACTAGGTGCATTTTTCCGTTGGAACTTTACCAGCTGCAGACGGGGGATGTGAATTGCATAGTGTAGAATTCCTTCCCTCTCGTCTTCATTGCAGCATCCATTTGACTTGCAAATTGCAGAAGTCTTGGAGGTGTCACCAGGAAAGTGTACCAATAAGTTTTCAATTTAAAAATCTTTTAGTAATATTTTTAATATTTTCAATATTAATAATTTACTATTAGGATTGAAAACTACTTCGTCTTTCAATGCCAGATGGCGCTAGCCACCTACTATCATCACTTCAGTTGCAGTGGGTGATATAACCTCTCGATACGAATCAGTTAAAATATGGAGAACAGTGCCTACGTTCTTTCCGATGAAGGCTCCAATAAGAGCCGAAAATCGCGATTCAAGGGACTGGACTGCACTCCGTATTCTAATTGAAAAGTGAGATTGTTTTGCCTTCGCATTGCAACTGAATAAAAATGGTATACATTTTTATTTTATAGTGGTATTAATCCGTAGAGTAACTAGGTGCATTTTTCCGTTGGAACTTTACCAGCTGCAGACGGGGGATGTGAATTGCATAGTGTAGAATTCCTTCCCTCTCGTCTTCACTGCAGCATCCATTTGACTTGCAAATTGTAGAAGTCTTGGAGGTGTCACCAGGAAAATGTACCAATAAGTTTTCAATTTAAAAATCTTTTAGTAATATATTTAATATTTTTAATATTATTAATTTATTATTAGGATTGAAAACTACTTCGTCTCTAAATGCCGGATGGCGCTAGCCACCTACTATCATCACTTCAGTTGCAATGGGTGAGAAAACCTCTCGATACGAATCAGTTAAAATATGGAGAACAGTGCCTACGTTCTTTCCGATGAAGGCTCTAATAAGAGCCGAAAATCGCGATTCAAGGGACTGGACTGCACTCCGTATTCTAATTGAAAAGTGAGATTGTTTTGCCTTCGCATTGCAACTGAATAAAAATGGTATACATTTTTATTAAATACATGTCTCTCTGTTGCTCTTATTAAAGGCGCATAACAATCATAAGAAAATACTCAGTCTGTATATACAAATAGGTTATTTCGAGAATTATCTAGAAGGATAGCCCATCTCTATTCATTGCGCCGTCAATTGTACTTTCTGGAACGCCTCACCCCTCGCATCATGCCGCGATGCTTCAAAAACACGCTGCCGCGTTGTAACCGTTATACGAGGGAGGTCCGAAATAACCTTATTCTTTACACTGCTCCCCTGTTAATCTGAGCGTCTCAATCAGCAACGCTAGATGAAGGCCCAGGATGGTAGAATCTAAAGGACTCTCCAGCTCTGCATATACCCCTCTAGAAGAAATAACAGTCGACTGTCTTTGTGGGACACGACCTCTTCGGGTCAATGCAACACACAGTGATTCGTACGCCAGTTTCTCGGAAGTTCACTTCAAGCATGCTTCTCACTATCTTCCAATCCAGATTTTCTAGTGTATAGCCTATCTTTGGTAAAGCCAAATTTTTGATGTTACTCACAATTTTCTTCAAATTAGTTAGAGCTCGGTAAATGATTTTCTCGTAGCTTGCCTTGTCTGTATTAGTCTTCCTGGTCACCATATATAGCAAATTTCCATCCTCTAATTGCAACACTCTTCCAACTTTGAGGTGCTGATTACTTAACTCGTCCAAGCGACCTAACCTCGTATTGAATACGGACGAGATGCCTTTATCGATCCTTTATTCTCGAATCATCTGTTTCTGGAAATGGATCTGCAATGTTGACTGCTACTCTTTCCATAGGACTACCAACTTTGTATTGTTTCATGTGGGTTCTATCTTTTTACCTACTGGACCATTACTGGTTGCACACAGTTCACATTTCCGGCACCATCTTCTTACATCATCTTTAAAGTTCACCCAATATAGTTATTTTCCTAACTAGTGCGGATAATCATACTTTTCCGTAAGAGTTAGGAACAATATTTTTTCTACGAGCGAGCGTTTAAAAAATGACCAAATCTTAATCAATTAATTGAATTCAAAAAGTTATAATAATCCCAAATTAAAGTCAATGTGGTGCTTAAATACATGTTATGCTGTAATGAATGGTGTATATCAATACAGGTTTTAATATTTTAAAGTCATAGCAACGATGTCAAACAAAGAAATTTTGTCAAAAAGCACGTCACGCACTTTAAAATTTCCACCCATCTTTACTTGCGAATTTTAAAATATTTCAGTGATTTAGATGGCATTCACAATGCAACCAGTTGTACGTTCAATATAAACATTGTAAATTATAAATAGATATAATTAATATTACATTTTATATTTGATAATAATAAAATTATTAAAAAGTTGACTTTATATTAAACTTATCTAATATTTAGTAATTTTGAGTTATACGTTATCTTCGAACTAAGACATGCGAAACAATTGGACATTAAAAGCACAATATGTATGTAAATTCAGTGCGGAAAAGTAATGCGGAAAGGACAAACTTTCCAAACTAAAACGCGTGCGGAAAAGTAGACTTTTTGCACGCTCGTAGAAAAAAACCGTTACTTTTAGGTACAAGTAATTAAAGCCTAGATTCTGTACCATCCCCGTTCTCAAAGGTTCTGTGCAGAAGATCATCTTTTAATACCAGGCAATTCCATTGGCTCTAGTAGGACTTGACTTCTTGACTACATCCACTAATGTTCTGCCAAGAAACCCTCATCTCGACGCATCCAAGCCAATACTCTTTTTACACATGGATCACCTACTTGGGCACCTTGTAGGCGAGATCTTACTTAGTCAAACTTGACGAAAGTTCCGTCGCTTTATTAAAGGCAAAGAAGGATCCTTGGGGCAACGAGACCAGCGCTTGAGCAATTTTTTAACGTCTATGAGGTTCGATTCCCTTTTGGCCCACTGGGAGTTTCTACTTATTGTTAATTAACTACTTTAAAATTAAATTTGTTTATAACAAATGCCTTTTGTACTTATTGTTTCGTCTCCACATGAGCCTCATATTCATGGCTCCGAAACATTCGTCAATGGACTGGTTTATCAGCAGATGAATTATTACATGCCGCGCAAGATCGCGAAAGATATCGGCAAATTGTCATAGAAGCTACCCACGCCTAAAATTTGGGCACGGTACTTAATTAAAGAAGACGAAGTTTCGTCTCCGTTTTTTGAGTTCGTTATGAAACACGGAAAGAAATGAAATATGTTACTAGGTAAGTTCTATAAATGTACGCAATAGTAAGAATGAATAGAATTAGAAAGCTGGAATAGAGGTATGAAGGTACTTAGAAGTGGTAACTAAAATAAACAATTTATCTCAAAAATTAATATCCATTTTCAATTTCGTTGCAACACGAAACTACAGCCGCATCATTATTCCAGTTCAATCAGAGAGTGCAGCAAGCACCTCTACCGGTTTCGAAACTTATTAGTCTCTCATCAGGAGGCACATATGCTGCTCTCTCTGACCCAACTAGAACAAACCCCGGTATGCAGTCACGGATTGTAACGAACGAAATGGCAGGGATGCCCTAGCGGCAACTGCTATCAAAACACTAAGTTTACAATCTAATAACACATAAAACAACATAAAAAAATGTTATTCTACATCCTACCAGACTGAAAACAATGGGAACCTTCTCTGGTAACACCTCCGAGGCTTCTACAATTTGCTAGCCATAACGGTTACTGAGACTAAAGAAGATTAGGGAATTGTACAATTTATAATTCACGTCCCATCTGCTCAGCTCAGTAAAGTTCCAACGAGAATGGTTCCCTTCGTACTCCAATTGCAGTAAACATGTAAATCAAAAATGAATATCCATTTTCAATTTCGTTTCAACACGAAACTACAACCGCATCATTATTCCAGTTCAATCAGAGAGTGCAGCAAACACCTCTACCGGTTTCAAAACTTATTAGTCTCTCATCAGGAGACACATATCGCACACCTAGTTCAATAGTGCCACAAGTGCAAAACACAATATTCTCGAGAAATGAGCAAAACGTTCTGTAGTAAACGCGTTTTGCCCTGTAAATAATTTATTTTGAGAATGACTGGCTTCAAAATTACAATTTAGGTAGCAAATTATACACTTATTGGCTGGATCTTATTACAATTTATTAAAAATAAAACGTTATTATTATTTTGGTAGTTATGGCGATATTGCATTGTGAAGAAAGTCATTTATAAAACGAAACCTAGGAGATACGGCGGCAATATAATGAAAAAATCAATTGATTTTTGCAGTTGTGGCCGTATAGTCCAGGGCGCATCTGTTTTGAGATGGACGTTGAGAGGTGACTCAAATTTTTTTGCAGAAATTGCTTGAAAATAAATTAAATAATAATATTTGAGTTATCCTTCCTCTCAAAAAGGTCCGGAACATTGTTTAAATAATCAAAATGTTAAAAATTGAAGGAAAAATTCGATTTTTTTCTTCGTTTTTTGATTATAACTTTAAAAGTATTCATTTCCGAGAAAAGTTGTACTGACATAAAAGTTGTGTAAATAAATTTCCTACAATATAAAATTGGTTAAAAATTTAAAAAATAGTCACCCTAATTGCAAAATAGCAATGATTGCGAAAAAAACCATAAAAAAACAAGTATTCGCATTTTACGTTTTTTTAACCATTTATGCTACGTAGGACCTTAATATTTCACCCAGAAAAACTTTATGATACAGTAAAACAATACTGTAAATTTCATTAAGATCGGTTCAACAGATTTTGCAAAATAAATTTTGCAATCCATCTTTCGCAAAAAAAATTCATTTTTTCAAAATGTTACAGGACTGAAAATAAAGCAGATAGCAAGATGAATTTTTTTTGCTTATAGAAGTGTACTGTACCTTTCATTTGTAATTTTCAAAATTAAAATCGATTAATTACCACGGCGTCAGGAAATTTTTGAAATAAACAATAATTTTTGGTGCTACGCGCAGGACAGCGGTGTTCGATTCACACAAGTTGATTTCCACCAAAATTTCTTCCAATCTTTATCTAATATATTATTTTCTTACTCTATATTTTGTTGTATTTTAATATTTTAATTCCACAAAAATCAAACTAATTTTATTATTGTTTGTGAAATATTGTTTAAACAGTTGCATATGTTTAAAAATAATAACCTTTTATTATTTAAGTTAAAATATATGAACAAAGAAAGTTTTTGCTAATAAAAGTGTTATTTCAAAATTTATTTATTTATATCGAAATGTAATAAAAATTAAAATGTATCAATCATTATAAAAGGCCATTGGAATGCCCAATCAGAGCAAACTATCCGTTGTCCTGCGCGTAGCACCAATAATTAATGTTTATTTAAAAAAATTCCTGACGCCGTGGTGTTAATCGATTTTAATTTTGCGAAATTGCAAATGACAGGTACAGTACACTTCTATAAGCAAAAAAATTTTCAACTTGCTATCTACTTTATTTTCAGTCCTGTAACATTTTGAAAAAATGAATCTTTTTACGAAAGCTGGATTGCAAAATTTATTTTGCAAAATATATTAAACCTATCTTAATGAAATTTGCAGTATTGTTTTACTGTATCATAAAGTTTTTCAGGGCGAAATATGAAGGTCTTAAGTCTAGCATAAATGGTTGAAAAACATAAAATGCGAATACTTGTTTTTGTATGTTTTTTTCACAGTTATTGCTATCTGGCAACAAGGGTGACCATTTTTTAAATTTTTAACTAATTCTATATTGTAGGAAATTTAATTATGCAACTTTTATGTCAGTACAACTTTTCTCGGAAATGAATACTTTTAAAGTTATAATCAAAAAACCAAGAAAAAAATCGAATTTTTCCTTAATTTTTTGACATTTTGATTATTTAAACAATGTTCCGGACCTTTTTGAGAGGGAGGATAACTCAAATATTATTATTTGATTTATTTTCAAGCAATTTCTGCAAAAAAATTTGAGTCACCTCTCAACGTCCAAATGTACTAATATTTTTACAGATGCGCCCTGGTCTAGTATTGAATTATATCGGTTGTATTGTGGCAGTGTATATTATCGCCACATCTCCCAGTTATGGCCATATTGCATTTTCAAAACCTCCAAAAACCCCACAGTGAAATATCGAAGTAACTTACTTTATACTTATCCAAAACAATATTTTAGTTCAGGCTGTATTGCATTAGATGGGCCATTATATAGGCAATATTTTACAGCCTTAACCCAAAATTCGAATTTTTTGCAGTTGTGGCACAATTGAACTAAGTGTGCGATATATGCTGCCCTCTCTGACCCAACTAGGACAATCTAGGCGTGCAGTCACTGATTGCAACGAACGAAATGGCAGGGATGCCCTAGCGGCAACTGCTATCAAAAAACTAAGTTTTCAATCTAATAGCACATAAAACAACATCCAAAAATGTTATATTCTACACCCTACCTACATAACGAATACTGAGACTAAAGAAGATGAGGAAATTTTACAATTTATAATTCACGTCCCATCTGCTCAGCGCGGTAAACTTCCAACGAGAATGGTTCCCTTCGTACTCCAATAATAGAAAACATGTAAATCAAAAATGAATATCCATTTTCAATTTCGTTGCAACACGAAACTACAGCCGCATCATTATTCCAGTTTAATCAGAGAGTGTAGCAAGCACCTCTACCGGTTTCGAAACTTAGGTATTAGTCGCTCATCAGGAGACACATACGCTGCTCTCTCTGACCCAACTAGGATAAACCCAACGTGAAGTCACGGATTGCAACGAACGAAATGGCAGGGATGCCCTAGCGGCAACTGCTCTCAAAAAACTATGATTTTAATCTAATAGCACATAAAACAACATCAAAAAATGTTATTCTACATCCTACCAGACTGAAAACAATGGGAACCTTCTCTGGTAACACCTCCGAGGCTTCTACAATTTGCAAGCCATAACGGATACTGAGACTAAAGAAGATGAGGGAATTTTACAATTTATAATTCACGTTATTATCAGTATCCGTTATGGCTTGCAAATTGTAGAAGCCTTGGAGGTGTTACCAGAGAAGGTTCCCATTGTTTTCAGTCTGGTAGGATGTAGAATAACATTTTTGGATGTTGTTTTATGTGCAATTAGATTGAAAATTTAGTTTTTTGATAGCAGTTGCCGCTAAGGTATCCCTGCCATTTCGTTCGTTGCAATCCGTGACTGCACGCCGGGGTTTGTCCTAGTTGGGTCAGAGAGAGCAGCATATGTGCCTCCTGATGAGAGGCTAATACGTTTCGAAACCGGTAGAGGTGCTTGCTGCACTCTTTGATTAAACTGGAATAATGATACGGCTGTAGTTTCGTGTTGCAACGAAATTGAAAATGGATATTCATTTTTGATTTACATGTTTACTCCGATTGGAGTACGAAGGTAACCATTCTCGTTGGAACTTTACCGCGCTGAGCAGATGGGACGTGAATTATAAATTATAAAATTACCTCATCGTCTTTAGTCTCAGTATCCGTTATGGCTTGCAAATTGCAGAAGCCTCGAAGGTGTTACCAGAGAAGGCATTGTTTTCCGTCTGGTAGGGTGTAGAATAACATTTTTGGATGTTGTTTTATGTGCTATTAGATTGAAAATTTAGTTTTTTGATAGCAGTTGCCGCTAGGGCATCCCTGCCATTTCGTTCGTTGCAATCCGTGACTGCACGTTGTTGGGTTTGTTGGAACTTTACCGCGCTGAGCAGATGGGACGTGAATTATAAATTGTAAAATTTTCTCATCTTCTTTAGTCTCAGTATCCGTTTTGGGGTGCAAATTGTAGAAGCCTTAGATGTGTTATCAGAGAAGGTTCCCATTGTTTTCAGTCTGGTAGGATGTAGAATAACATTTTTGGATGTTGTTTTATGTGCTATTAGATTGAAAACTTAGTTTTTTTTAAACAATTTAACAATTAAAATTAAATAAAAGTAAATTAATTTAAAAATACTGATAATTTGTGCCACCTTAGGTGGCTAAAAAAGCAAAAATGGGAATAAACTGGCAACAAATAGCACAAAACAGAAGAATGGAGAACTCATGGGGAGGCCTTTGTTCAAGGAGTGTATGCAAACGGGCTGAAGAAGAAGAAGGTGGCAAGACATACTGTTACACTACGAATGATTACCGAACGCTTTCTGTAGCATAACATGAATCGTCAAGCTATGTAACACCTATGACGTCACTAGGAATGCCTGACGATTGATTCGCACAAATACATATCGACATCGTGTGTCCACTTTCAATTAGTCAGAACTTTCGTTATTTCAATAGAATCTATAATCAATAATGGTAGATGTAGTTTTTGTAATCTTAATAGAATTAACGTAGGTACATTGTGCATTTCAACGGAAACTTGGTCCCGATACTCAGGAGTAATGCTACTAATTCAAAATAATTCGCCGTAAAACGAAGCACTTAAGTAGGTATATCAGCAATAGTTAATTAAACATATTAGTAGAGGATCCGATATAAGGTCGATTTGCACCGATCTGTTTAATGGATAAAAATTATTGGATATGTAATTTAGCATGTTAACAATTACAAAAAACAAGGGTTGCCCGAGCTAATCTTGTTCTAACTACATATAATTAATTAATAATTAAAAAATAACATTTTTTTATGAATTAAAAAAAAATTCGACCCCGGCAGATAAAAAACTCCTGGACAAAATTAACGCACCACTCATATTTTTCTCAATAATCTTTATTGATTGATAATTTACTGTACGATAAGTTGCCTATGGACCTTGTTTGACAGTGACAATTGTTATGTAAGCTAACAATAGTCTTGTTTTAACAATAATTTGTATTAAACCAATTAAACTTCGTTTTACACTAAAAGTGAGTTAAACTTTTCATAAAAAGTGCCGATTAAAGCAAAGTGCTTGTGAGAAACAAGCTTTTTATTGTGATATTTTTCATCACATGCATGTTTGGAAGTTCATTTACATAAAAATCAAATAAAAAAATGAAGCTCCAAAGAAATTTGTCATCGGAGAAGGCAGTGTGAGCACCGACTCTCCTAGATGAAGAATATTCAATGCGATACGTTGCAGGTTTGTTAAGAAGACATCATTCCAGCATCAGTCGCAAGGTGAGGCGATATAATGAAATATGGTCGTACCATCGAAGACCAGAACAAGGGCGAAAACGTTGCACTAATCAAATTGATGATCGTTTTTTAAGACAGCGTGCTCTCATAGATACGAGAGTCACCAGCAGTTTGCTAAAAAATGAACTAGAAGATGTTCGAAATGTCGCGATATCATCTCGAACAGTTAGAAGACGTTTACATGCAGCAGAATTGAGCAACAGGAAACCGGCCAAAAAACCCTTTCTTACCAGAGAACACAGGGTTCAGAGATTGAATTTTGCAAGATTGCATCAAAATTGAACCATCGATGATTGGAAACGAGTTCTTTTCTCCGATGAGACTAGAGTAAGCCTAAAAGCTCCAGATGATCGTGAGCGTGTCTGGCGAAAGCGAGGAGAAAGGTTTGCCAGCTGCAATATCTCTCCTAAAGTACCTTTTGGTGGTGGCTCTAAAATGTTTTGGGGGGGGGGGGGATTTGTTTTGAAGCTCGTACGGAGTTGGTCCCCATACGTACGAGGTCTATGAATGCCCATTATTACTTAGACAACATTTTTGTCGAACATGTAATGCCCTTTGCTCCGTTTCTTGGACCTAATTTTTTATTCATGCAAGACAACGCTCGTCCTCATGTGGCTCGACAGGTTATTGGCTACCTAAATGATGTTGATATTCCATTATTAGAGTGGCCACCTAACAGTCCGGACATGAATCCTATAGAGCATCTATGGGACTATCTCAAGAAAAAGATTCTAAGTCGTAGACCCTCTATTGCCAATCGCAACCAACTCATTAAGGCCGTTATTGAAGAATGGGAGAATATTCCGCAAGCTTTTGTTGAACATTTGATATCAACCATGCCTCGACGCATAAATGCAGTCATAAGAAGTAGAGGAGGGCCTACACGGTATTAGTGTTGACCCAGACGCATTTTATTGTGTTACTTTACTGATTTTTTTCTTTTTGCAATTTGGAGTTATGCTAGCTTATTTACGCATTTCCGGCAAAAACAATTTTTAAAGAAACAATAAGGCAAATTAAGGTCATGATAAAGTCATGTTGGACTTACTTGTAGGTATTTATTATTATTTCAATGTAACTTAGTTTTATTTTGTGTTCATATTGTAAATATTTAGATTAACTAAAGTGGTGCGTTAATTTTGTCCAGGAGTTTATTTCTAATTTTTTGGATCATTCTACACAAAAAAGGTCTTCTGTAATTTTTCTCTAAAGTTGATCGTTTTCGACTTATAAACAATTTAAAACGGAAAAAAAAACGAAAGATGACAATTTTCAAGGCTTACAAACACAAGTATAAAATATCATTTTTGTAATCATCAAGTACATAAATTCAAGTTAAAACCTTTTTCTATTAGGTCTCTATAAGAATGTTTGCAATTTATTCTAAAACATATTTTTTTAATTGTTAATGAGGAAAGTTTCTCATGAGAAAACAATGTAAAAACAATGTTTATAGAGCTCAAAGTACATCCAAATGGGGGGGGGGGGGTTATAACCCCCAAACCTTAAGTTAAGGCTTATTTTCTTCCTGCCGAAAAATGACGCCATCTAACCTACTTTAATTCGGTCTTAGATTTATTTATAGTAGAATTATTGATTTTATTTTGTTGTTAAATTAGGTACTATATTTGGGAAAGAACTTTCTTTGATGAGTTTACAAATTTAATTGCTATCATTTAATTATCAAAATCATAACACAATTTATTGACATAGTCACAATATTATGTGAAATTAAATAAAGACGAGTGTATACATTAGTTTTTTTTTTACTAGTGATTCGGGTTATCTTTTTTTCGTTAAATTTGATGATAATTAATCATTTTCACAATTTTGATATAACTTTATGTCAGATTCATTTTCATAACGAAGCACGAGGTAAATATTTGAGAACAGAAAACGTAAGCAATCCTATTTCTTAGTCATGACGCAACTGTATTTTATGCTTGAACAGGGTTTAATAAAAATAGACCACGTTGCCAAATTTTTAAAAATTCTGTTACTGGGAAATTTTACAGCACTAGAAAGTCTGATACTATTCCATTTTTATTTATTTATCATAGTGCGGCAGATTCGTGCAAATATTATATGAATTGTGCATTTAATGAAGGAAACATATAATTTGGACCACAATATACTACACATATAAGGGTTCAAAATTAGATATGAAGCCATCTCAGATTTTAGCTTCTACAAAAATGGCGGGCATTCAAAATGGCGACGATACATATGTGACTAATACTACGATAACTTTTAAACAAAAAGTCCGACATCAACCAAAGGACATCGCACACATCTTATGGAAAATATAATGTCACTCAAATTTAATAAAATTTATACGAATAGATTCGTTTTAAATTAACGGTCAAATCTTATCATTGCGCTAACTCCATATTTTCAATAATAAGAGCAGAAATTGATATAAATAAATCTGAAATCAAATGGATACGTACATAAGTTACAGAGAGAAAAAATATTTTATAATATCCAAATTGTCGGTACTCCATAAATCAGCGGATTAGTTTCACTAATCCGCTTAGGCCCAGCGGGGTTTAAGCTCTTTTGAATAGCACCCAGAGCAATAGTGATTGTAACTGACAGTTTTACTGACTCCAAAAATGTGATTTCGATAAACTTTAATTGCAATTTTCGCCGTAATTAATCATAATTAAGAGTTGGCGCAATGATAAGATTTGACCGTTAATTTAAAACGAATCTATTCGTATAAATTTTATTGAATTTGAGTGACATTATATTTTTCATAAGATGTGTGCGATGTCCTTTGGTATATGGGTTCTTTTTTTGATGTATCTATAAGATCGAGTTCCTGAACCGGAAGAATCGGTTTACCAGAAGTTGTGTTTTTCCTGATTTTTTATGTAAAAATATGCTGTTTTTTTTCAATTCTTTCATCCTGTATATATTAATTTTTTAATAAGGTAATACCGCCGTTGAAAAAAACGTAAAAGTATTTTGTAGGAAATATTTTGAATTCTTTAGTTACCTATATTAATTACCATTTAATAAATGCATAACGCATCTTCACATGTAGGTACCTATGTGCGGCAGATTCGTGCAAATAATAATACAACAGTTATTGTGCATTTAATGGTAAAAGCCTATGATTTAGACCACATATACACATACAAAGATTCAAATTTAGATACAAGGCCATCTCAGATTTTGTCTTTTACAAAAATAGCGGGCATTCAAAATTAATCTGCCTCCATAGGTACATGTGAACATACGTTATGCATTTATTAAATGGTAATTAACATAACTAAAATGTTCAAAATATTTCCTAAAAAATATTTTACACTCTTTTCAATGGCGGTATTACCTATTTGAAAAATTTATGTATACACGGTGAAAGAATTGAAAAAGTCACAACATATTTTTACATAAAAAAAAAAACAGTAAAAACACAACTTCTGGTAAACCGATTCTTCCGGTTCAAGACGTCGATCTTAATAATCTATATACAAAGAACCTATATACCAAATTTGGTTCAAATCTGACGTCTCGTTCAAAAGTTATCGTGCTATTAGTCACATATGTATAGTCGCCATTTTGAATGCCCGCCATTTTTGTAAAAGGAACAAAAACTGAGATGGCCTCATATATAAATTTGAACCTTTATATATGTAGTATATGTGGTCCAAATTATATACTTATATCATTAAATAAACAATTGTTTCACATATCGGCTGCACTATTAAAAGCCATATTATTTTTGCAATGCCAGCTTTATGGTATTACCCACGTAAATTGCAAAATAATATGTAAAAATAAAATTATTTTGATAATAAGCAAAATCATTGTAGTAAAATACAGTTTTTCCATATTTTTAACAGCTCGTTGATATGTGATATTACTAATTCTGGTTTCTCCCCTGTCTCTATTATGTACCAATACCAGTAATACAGTCGGAAAAATGAAAGAATACCCATGAACGAACATATAAAACACGCTGTATTTTCCTGTCACCGTGTCACAAAGAAAATTGTCCAGTGCAAGTACATGTATCAATAATTATTACATGTACTTGCACTTGCCAATTTTTTGTGTGACACGGTGACCGGAAAATACAGCGTGTTTTATATGTTCGTTCATGGGTATTCTTTCATTTTTCCTACTGTAGCTATTTGTATAACAAGGGAGGAAAGTGCTACAGTAATCATTCGAGAGTGGAAAATGCACTTTACTACCACGTTATACATATGATTTTTCCACCTTCCTCAAATATCAAGTAATTTTTTCATTTCTAAATAATTTATTTATGTAACTAACTGACAAAATTTATTAGAGCACAACTAACAAGTATGTACAGTATAACTATCAACTGTCAAATATAAGTGAAAGTATTATTGTAAACATTGTTAAATCAAAATAACAAAAAATAACTGTTTTTACCATTCTGCAAAATACAGGGTGTTTTATAAATAAACGTTTAAATGTATAGATACTTAGGTACGTAATAAATAATAGAATATTGTATAGGGCGCCAATAAGTTATTTCCTCAATGACATACCATGACGTCACTTTTACTTTTCCTCCCTAGGGAGGAAAAGTACTTTCCCTCCCTGGGGAGAAAAAGTACGACTTTGCTCCCTACAATCAGGTCAGGAAAAGTATACTTTCGGTAGAGGCAGGTGGAAAAAAATATTACCATTTGTTTTTCTCTGCTTCTCTACTTTTAGGTTTTTTTTTCTAATTTTAACTCTTAATTATTTATTCTTCATTATCTTAGTTAGTATAATATATACTTTAAATGCCACTTGTGGTAGACATATCACTCTATAGTTCTCCCAAATGGTTATATCCACTTTCTTATAAATTGGTAGAATACGATTATTTTCCGCATATTTTGTCATTAGATTTTGATTGAATGCTTCATTAAATATGATCCCGAACTAAAGGTATATGGCTTGGCCATCCATTTCATCATTTCTGGTTTTATTCCATCTTCTCCTCCAGTTTTTCAGTATTTAATTCTTTTCGTTACTTTGATGACTTCGTCTTTCTCTGTTTCCATGACCTGTTCCTTCTAGCTTGATATGTCATTGATTGGCTTTTGTTTGTGTCTTATTTTAAATTAAATCAACTGGTGTAATATAATCTCTCCAGACTTACCGTTTCATGTAATTTATGTTTTTTTTTTTGTTTTTTTTTATTGAAAATTTACCGCATCCACCAAGAGGTGATTAGCGGGAATACAGTGTAGGAGTACAGTTCCAATAACTTACAGTCTATAATATAATTCTATGAGTTTTAAATAATTAGCGATAGTATTACGTATCTATAATTACAGTATGTATCTAAAATTAAGAATACAGTGTAGGTATAAAATTCCAGTAATTTAGATTCTATAATATAGTCCTATACATTTTAAATAATTTGCGATATTGTCATAGTAACCATCTGTGCCTAAAAGTTTGTTGATGTTGTTAGGAATATTGAATCTAATTCGTTCATTTGCAAAAAGTGGACAGTCAATTAAAAAATGTTTTACATTATTTATTTCGTCACATATTTCACATTTAGGGGGATCGTCTCTTGTAAACAGGTGAGAGTGCATGTATCTTGTGTGACCTATACGCAGACGTGTGATAACAGTTTGAAGTTTTCGGGTTCGTATTCTCGATAGCTGCAGGTAAACATTTTCCTTGATTGTTCTTAAAGATGTCTGTGAGTATTTCCATTCTTGGTTCCACTTACACGTGATTAGATTTCTAAAGTACGATTTTATGTCACTCACGAGATTTCGACACTCCGTTACCTCTGTTTCGACACTTTCCGACACTTTACGGGCGCACTGATCTGCTGTTTCGTTTCCACCAATACCAATATGAGATGGGATCCATATGAAGGTAATGCGTCTGGAATTTTCTTGAGCCTCTTCTAGTTCAGATTTTACCATTTTCTCTAGGGGGCTTTTAGGATACACATGATTTAAAGTTTGTAAAGCACCGAGTGAATCGCTTATGATCAAGCATTTTGGTATTTTGTTTTTGTTGACATGTTCAAGGGCTTTGAGTATTGCATAAAGTTCAGCAGAAAAAATACTGAAATATTTGGGAAGTCTAAAATGATATTGATTGTTAGGGGTTACATATACATCACCTACTCCTGTATTACATTTTGATGCATCTGTGTATATCTTGTAGCAATTATCTCCATGCTTGGCTATGATTGAATTAAGGTTATTTTTAAAAACAGCTGGATTTGTTGAGTGCTTACTAAATGCAGTAAGATTATAATTTATTTGGGGGGTATCAGTTTTCCAAGGAGGGGGATGGTCCAAATTTATTAGGAATATATCTGGAAAGTTTACTTCTAAATATTTTAGATAAAATCGAATTCTCTCATAGAAAGGTTTGTGTGAAATATGTCTATTTTGAGACGTATATTTATTATTGAATGTATTATCAAAAAGAGGTCTGTTTGGATTTGAAGCTATAAAAGTTGCATGAGTTAATGCGACGGTGGAATAAAGAAGGTTCTCCGGTTTCACTATACAAACTCTCTACCGGCGTTGATTTAAATGCTCCCAAGGAAAGTCTTAATGCTGCATTGTGTATACTATTTAGGGGTTTTAGAGTTGTCTCGGACGCAGATATGTACGCAATGGAGCCATAGTCTATTTTAGATCTAATTAAGGCTTTATATAGACTAATTAGGGTATCATAATCAGAGCCCCAGTCCCTGTTAGATAATGTTCTTAATGGTAGGGGAGCAAAGTATGCTAAATGTGCAGTCACTCAAGCGCTTTGGGGACCTATTGGGTTGTGAAGAGTAGGTCCTAAAACCAAAAAAAGTTAAGTAAAGTTTTCCATTTTAGTGGGCGCTTGCCATTTTTTAATTTAATTTTCCATTTCCAACAATTGTTTTTTCCGATTAAAACGCCATCTGTGCATAATTCGAAAAAATGTTTCGAATAAAAGTTACTTATTTTTTTATAAGGAATCAAAATGTGCAATAAAAAATGGGGGCTCCTATTAAAGATTTTAAAGTAACCACCCATCCTACCTCCGTGGGGGTCGTGTTTGATGCCATTCGATAGATTTTTCAAAAATATTAAATAAGTGTATTTTACAGTTTTCGATCTGATGTTCGTTTCGCGAAATATCGCGGGATTCGTATCTAAAATATTAAATTTATCCCCCACCCCTCTCCGTGGGAAGTCGTGTTTAGTATCATTCGATAGATTAGTTAAAAGCCAATATATGGTAGAGGTACATCTGCCGGGTACCAGGTTTCTCTCCATATGATAATCTGACGCGCTCGAGTAACTGCAAAAATCCCCGCTTGGGCTCCCCTACCATAATAAATTTAATCTTTTATTGCAAGATGCGACTAGTTGATTTATATGTTTTTTCCAAGTCAGTTTTTGATCCAACCACATTCCCATAAATTTTACGTCTGTTTTAAACATGATAGTTGAATTATAAAATTTCAGTATTGGTGTGCTGAAAGCGTGTTTATTGGTGAATACCATTCCCACTGTTTTGGAAACCGAAAATTTAAATCCCGTGACATGGGACCATTCTTCTAGTTGTAGAAAATTTTGTAATGATTTCGACATTAGAGAGGGATTTTTGCCTTTGATGTAAACTACTAAATCATCTGCATAAATGCGAGCTTTCAGAGGTTTTTGCAAATTTTTAATTATATCATTTATAGCGATTAAGAATAGGGTTGGGCTAATTATTGATCCTTGATGAGTCCCATTTTCTTCAATATATTCTTCTGAATGTGAATTTTGAACCCTTACTCGAAATGTTCTGTACCGCAAAAAGTTTTTAATAAATTCTAGACAGTTACCTCGGATATTCCATGAGTGCAGTCTTTTCAAAATATTAAACGTCCAGCACGTGTTGAATGCTTTCTTTAAATCAAAAAATATTGCTATACAATGTTGTCGAATTGCTAGAGTTTCCTGAATATCGCTTTCTAAGTCTAGAATATTATCTATGCCTGATCGGTTTTGTCTAAAACCATTTTGTTCATGTATCAGTAGATTTGACTTTTCAAGTGTCCATGTGAGCCGTGCGTTGACAATTTTTTCTAGTAATTTTCCCATAGAGCATGTCAAGCTTATGGGCCTGTAGGACTCGGGATCTAGACGGGGACTTTGAGGTTTAAGAAATGGAAGCACAATAGCCTTAGTCCAAATTGTGGGGTACTGGTGTTGCTGCCATATGAGGTTGAATATCTGTAGCATTACCATTATGGCTGAATTTGGAAGCTGCTTCAGAAAAATAGATGGTAGATCATCTGGGCTAGAACTAGAATCCTTCAAATTTATAAGTGAGTCATTCAGTTCATGAAATGTTAGCGGGAGATTTAGAGGATTGTGGCTAATTTCGTATGGAAATGTATTATAATTTTTGAGTTGTATTTTGTTTTCAAGAAAAGTGGGGTCGAAGCTTTCGTTGGAAGATATTTTTTTATATTTCAGTGCCAATATGTTGGAAATTTCTGTTGGTGATGTAATGATTTGGCTATTTACTTTCAGGCTGGATATTGAGGGTGATTGGTGGAAACCGGAAATTTTGCGTATTTTTTTCCAAACTTCACTTATTGGCGTAGAACTGTTTATATTGGAAACATATTTCATCCAACTGGCTTTTTTGGCCTGTTTAATTAATAATTGAGTTTTGGACTTAAGTCTTTTTTACTCTATTTTGTTCTCTATATTTTTATGTTTTTTGTATCTGTTGAAAGCTTTTTTACTTGGCCGGATTGCTTCGCTACAGTCACGATTCCACCATGGTACGGGTAAATGCTTTATTGGCGCTTTAGTTTTACCTATAAACTGTTCTGCACTTTGTATAATGATATTATTGAAGTCATCTAGAGTATTATTGACGTTACTTTTTACAATAAAGTTCTCCATAGCTTTATCGATGTAGTTTATAAATTCTGTCCAGTTTGCCGACTCCGTTTTCCATTTGGGTAGAAACTCATAAGGCGATTGTTGCCTAGAGAGATTTCTTATAAGAACGGGATGATGGTCGCTACTGTATGTATATGATCAGACTTCCCATAAGAGCTGAGGTGACAACGGTGGGTCACAAAGACTTAAGTCAATTGCAGATGAATCTCCAGTCTGAATATTAAAACGTGTAGGAGTCCCATCATTGAGTAAGTTAAGCTGTAAGTCAGACATTAACTTTTCCAGTAATTTACCTCTGGTATCAGTACATACAGACCCCCAAATGCTATTGTGAGACATTGAAGTCACCAAGTATAATACGAGGAGTTGGAATTTGTTCTATAAGGTTATTTATATCGTCAAAAGTTAATATTGTACTTGATGGTAGGTAAATGTTACAAATGTAGAGTGTCGAGGGGCTGAAAGTTTTATTACTACTGCTTCGAGGTTGGTTTTTACAGGAAATAGGCTTGCTACGTATGATTTTTTTACCAAAGTGGCAACTCCACCAGAAGAATAATTACTATTACTTTTTCTGTAATTTCTAAAACAATTGAACTGCTTAGAATTGTAACTTGTGTTTGGACTAAGGTTAGTTTCTTGTAGGCAAATTATTTCTGGACAGTATTCTGATTGAATGATTTGAAGCATGGGTAAACGATGGAATAGTCCATCAATATTCCACTGTAATATAGAGTTGAAAATTAGGCATCGGAGGAAGATAATTCACTGTCAGGGATATCTTTATCTAGATAGTGATTCAATTTATTTTGAAGTCGGGTGAAGCGATGTTTTGTAGTTTTGTCTGATAGGTATGGGTAAGATATGGTTAATAGGTTTATTAAACCGGGGAAATCGGTTGTGTATTCCTTGATAATTTCTATAGGTGAATTGTTACCTTGGGTATTTTCAATTAGCGTCATTAGCTGGTCATAGTTTAATGGAAGTGTTGTGGAATTTTTATTCATGAAAAATTTAAGAGCGTCAGGAGTGGGTGCTGTGCGTTTAGGTTTTTTGGGCTTTTAGATGATGGTTTGATGTGGTGTTTGAGGGAGAGCAAACGTTGGATTATTAGTATTCAGATTTTCGATAGGAGGAAATAAAGTTTCGTCAATACTTCTTTTCACAGATGAACTGGATGATTCTCCTATGATTCCGAGTGAAGCTTGTTGATCCATTACTTCAGAGGTTTTTTCACATGGATTTTTAGTGGGAATGTTCTCTTTAGTGGGAATTATTTTGCTCGCTTCAGAAGTTGGCAGTAGGGTTTGAGGAGTAGAAGAAATTGAAGAGGGTTTTTGAATATTTATGTTGTTTGGATCTCCCTCTTCAGCTTGATGTGACTGGGAACCATTATCGGTGGCGGAGTGGGAGATTAGCGTTGAAGTAGGGTTATGTGAAGTAGAGTTTTGGGCTTGAGTGGGAGGTATTGTATTGTTGGTGTTTGGGCATTTGCTTGATATATGACCTGTTTGCTTACATGCATAGCATGTAAGATTATCTTGAGATATGAAAATTCTGTAGGTGACGCTTTCATAATTTATTAAAATAGAATCTGGAATTATGATACTGTGTGGGCTGACAAATACTTGTCTTCTGAAGCTTTTAATGTGGTTGTATTCAGGTAAAGAAGCACGGTATCTTAAAAAGGTTATGAGGGAGACGAGACTTAAACCCATTTCTTTCAATTCTGGGATGAGAACATCGTGAGGGATGGTCGGGCAGACACTGGATAATACTAATCTTTCTGCTGGGGTTATAAGTCGTCTAGCTCGTACAGTTTCTTCTTGTACTTCTATAGAGCCATATTTTTCCATAAAGTTATCTACGGTGAGTTTGCTACTTAGGTACATACATATTCTGTTATTGGATAAAAGAGAATAAAATAAAATATTTTTTGGATTTAATAATGTGCCTAACGGAATCAAGTAATCTTGAATGGGGGCATTATTTATAGCACTAAATATTATTCCCTGTTCTTTCGTTGGAAAAAAATTCTGCTGAGAAGCAGCTGAGCTGTAAGATTTACTAATTGGAGAGACGTTCTGTATAGTAAGATCGGCAGACATATCCATTAATTATTTTTACGCGGTCACATAAAAGTAATACCTCTCTGTGCCAGCAAAAACAATACTGGTTGTTGTTTACTATTCATAAATTTTGGTTAATTACGGCACAGTATATAGGTTTCTACAACAATCAGTATAGTCACTTGCCGTGAAGTACGTTATGAAAAAATGTTCCATTTTTCCCACTGCGCATCGAGACCTTGCAGCCGGACGCAAGCGCATAACAGCGTGTGTTATACTGCTCAACATTATTTTTGATACACTGCTCGAAAATAAATAGGACAAATTTGAAATAGATTTTTCGAAATAAGGAATACTTTTCTACAATTAACGTTTACGAAGCTCTTGACAATTTATCGATAGTTTCATAAATAATTATTACTGTTGTTCTGAAGACTAAATGTATCAGCTTTAATGGATTCATTGAGATTATGTACCTACTATTTTCAACTAAATAATTTTTTCTATATAAACAAAATTTTGGTCTAACAATGGGCTCTACTTTATCTTCATTGGTCTTCTTCTTCTAATGCCTACTCCACTAATGAAGGTTGGCTATAACCACTGCAAATTAGTTTCATTATTAGCGAATATATTTATGTGTTTCTAAAGAAATATTGTTTTCACTCAGTTTTGAAAAAAATGTGAAAGCGTTGAATTATATACGTTCGTCTGTCCGTAAACACAACTCCTCAGTCATTAAACCAGATAGAATGACAAATGAGGTGTCGGATGAAAGCTTATAATCCAAGGATGGTACTAAAGGTGAGATATTTGGCAAAGGACTTCCAGTTTTAAAAATGCAATCGCAAATACGGTTTTAAATTCTCCGGGATAGTACAAGCGATATATTATTCGACGCGCCGCGCGCCGTAGCAAGAGGAGAATAAATATATATTTTTGGTTTCATGACTATCTGTCCGCAAATATAACTCTTCCATTATTAATACAGATTCACAGATTGAATGACAATGAAGTGTCGAATGAAAGCTTATAATCTTCTTCTTCTTCCTTCTTGTAGGTAGGCTTTAGAGATTGTTTCTTCTTCAATATTAGCCTCCTAAATTGTTTAAATTATCGCACCATCTTTTTCTTAGTCTGCAAATACTTCTTCATCCATTTGGTGACTTATCTCGTGCTATTCATACTATCCTATCCTCTGCCATTCTACTAATGTGTTCGTTCCACTCCAGTTTCCGTTTTGTCACCCATCCATTTACGTCTTCTACATTGCATGATCTTCTTAGGTTTTCGCATCTCTATCCAACAGACTTTTCCCTGATATTCGTCTAAGTATTTTCATCTCGGTTGTTTCTAGTAATCGTCTCGTTTTAGATGTGTCAGGTCTTGCCTCTGCCGTGTATGTCAATATAGGTCTAATTGCTGGTTTATAGATTCTTGCTTTTGTGTCTTGTCTTAGGTGTTCGTTCTTCCAGATTGTGTTATTAAGAGATCCCACCGCTTTACTTGCTTTTAAGCTTTGTTGTCGTACTTCCTCTTCAACATCTCCGTAACTGGGTATATCTATTCCCAGATATCTAAACCTTGCTTCCTGCTTTAATATTTTCCCATCAATTTCGATTTTACCTCGTAGTGGGTTTTTAGATGTCATACATGTGTTTTTTCTGCTGATATTATCATATTGATATTGTATTTCTTGGCTGTTGTATTGAAGATGTGTGTTAATCTTTGGAGATTGTCTTCTGTCTTGGCGATTAATGCGGCGTCGTTTGCATAACCTAATATTTGGAGTTTTTTGTTCCCCATTCTGTAACCATGATCTTTACATACTGCTTCTATTATTTCGTCCATTATTAGAAACATTAAAGAGCAGTGGGCTTAACGGGTTCCCTTGTCTGACTCGGCTTTGTACTGGTATAAACTGTGTTAGTTTTCCATTTATCTTTGCCTGTATTCGATTATGGAAATAATGTTTTCGATGGTTCGTATAATATTGATTGTCATGTCTCTTCTATACAGTAAGTGTAAGACGTCTTCGACTTGGATGCGATCGAAAGCCTTTGTCAGGTAAAACATAGATATGCTGGTTTATTGTACTCGATGGCCTTTTCTGTGATTTGTCTTAATACAGAAATAAATAGTACAATACTGGCGTCTACGCTACAAACGCATTCAATATGCTAAGGAAAATGTGGTCTTCACATCAGATGACAATTAAAACCGAAAGACTATTCAACAGCAACGTGAAGACTATATTACTATATGGAGCAGAAACTTGGAAAGTGTCAAGAAAATGTATTAGACAGATACAGGTATTCATAAATTAATGCCTAAGGAAGATTCTTAACATTTACTGGCCAAACCGTATATCAAACCAAGAGCTATGGACAAGAACTAACCAGAAACATATGTATATCTAAGATAATATGCAAAAGGAAATGGAGTTGGATGGAGCACATACTAAGGAGACCTGACACAGACATAGCGAGGCAAGCCCTAGAATATACACCACATGGAAAGAGAAGACCAGGTAGACCCGTAGAAATGTGGAAAAGAAGTGTTGAAAAAGAAATTAATGCTATAGGGCTTTTCATTGATTGTCATTTGCTTCGAGCTGCTGTCATATGTCATATAATCTGTGTATAATACTAATATACACAGAGATATGCCAACAATAGATCAGGCTAGTCATATGCCACTCAATGCATCGGGGTGTAACGCTGATATCAAGTACGGTGGTCTAGCTATCTTTGTCTGTCGTGCGAGTGTGAGCGTATCTACCAAGAGGTGGGAGTAATGGAACGACAGTTACACAGAGGCGGCAGCCATCATATGCTAGAGAGAGAAAGATAGATCACCGACCCGAACTGTTCCGCATTACGCTATTTTTCGAACTGGCCTAATCTATTCTGTTCTATCTATGAATATACACGGATTATACGACATATGACAGAAGCTCGAAACAAATGACTGTGAATGAAAAGCCCTATTGGGAAAACCTGGACAGAAATAAAGATCAGTGCAAAGGATAAGACAGAATGGAGGCAGACAGTTGACGCCCTATGCTCCGCATGGAGTGAAGAGGAATAAGTAATTAAGTAAGTACTGGCGTCTACGCAGGATCTTCCGGATCTGAATCCTTGTGAGAAATCTAAAAAACGAAGTACTGATGTCTTTTCAAAAGAGCTAATGAGAAAACTAATAAGAGGACTTTTCTATAGAGGAAAAAAATAATAATACATTCGAATTATAAATTATATTTTGAGAATTTCAATTTTACAATACCAATTTTATTTTTTACAGATATATTCCCTACAGGCATTTCAAATTCATCCTTAAAATAAAATTTAATAGGTACCTGAAATGAACTTATAAATTTCTGTTTTGAAAGGGTTGTAGATGCTCATCTATACCTACTCAGCATCATATTGAGAAATCACAGAATCGTAAATATACAGTAATGAGCACTCACACTAATAACCGGCAAAATAACGCAAAAGATGGAAATTATATTAACTTGTGAGATAAAAAGAGATGAAACTGGTAGAAGTGGAACTTATCGTTATAAACGAATAAATTAAATTAACATAACCTTGGATAAGAGTTTTAACCTGCTAACTCCATTTTTCACTTTGAGTGATATTGGGCTAGTTTCTGGGTCTGTGTATTTTCATACACCACCCCACAAACCCGCCGACACCAATGTAGTTTAGAAATAGCTATCTCTAAACTACAGTGGAACCAGCGGGCTTGTGGGACATGGTATGAAGGTACACAGACCTAGAAACTACCCCAATATCACTCACAGTGAAAAATTGAGTTAGCAGGTTAACACTCTTAGCCGACGATAACATTACATAGTTTCCCACCTTTAGATCTCTGTGACAGGAGTATTTTATAAAATTCTCCTGTCACAGTGACAGTTCTCATACTCATCTGATACGCCTAAAGGTGGGAAGGAAACGATATGTTTATATCGATAATTTCTCTCAGTTTCATCTCTTTTTACTTCAGAATGCATCCCATGTTTCCCATCTTTGGCATTATATCCCATATTTTGCCAGTTATTAGCATGCTCATCACTGCATATTGGACTTTTTACACATAGTATCTTAGAATCCCTTGGAAGTAAATAATAAATCATGTACCTAGTTTTATTTTCATCAATAAATTCATGAAAGTATGACTGATGTTGAAAATTCATTTGACATACTGGCAAATAATTGTAATTCCTTCAGAGGAGATGTCCCTAGAAAGAATAACAGAAGTTTTATATTAAAATATATTAAAATCATATTGATTAGCAGAATAAATAGAGTTTTTAGGTTTAATTCTCTTCACTCACATAATTTAATACCAGATAATGTCACCCTACTTCCATATGCTAATGACCTAGTTTTTTATATAACAGCCTAAACCCCATTTTGGACTCCATTCACATTAACCAATATTATTAGATATTCATGAATAGTGTCACCACAATCTTCTTTAACAACATACTATTCTTTCATAGATCTGGTCGTTATCACAATATAATCCCATATATACCAAAAATTCATGCTCGAGTGAGAAATTGGAAAGCCAAGCAAAGGATAGGAAAGAGTGGAAGCTGATTCTGGAACAGGCCAAGACCCACCATGGGCTGTAGAGCCAATGCTGATACCTAAAAATGAACTCAAATATTTAGTGGTCTTTTTATCCCGCAATCTTAACTAAAATAAGCATATTGAAAATATAATTGGAAAAGCTACTAAAGGCATGGCTGTGCTGCCTAGTAAGACCCATATAGATTTTTGAAGCATCTTTATGAAACCAGCACGTAAACAATTATTATAGATTTAAAAATTAGACTCACTATGGATAGGGTAGTAAGATGATACAAGGAATGCAGAGGTAACCGTCTATATTTGTTATCAATGGTTTCTAGGAACATGGTTTTTCAAAATAGATGTCAATGGTTTTTAGAGTTTAGATAAAGACAGTTATGTACCAAATTCATGAAAAAAATTTACACTTTCTCAGAATCATCCAACAATTAATTTGAAACATATACTCATACCTTCAGTTATATGTGTCATAGATTCCCTTAAGGCACTTTGCCACTGGTTGTAACTTCTCAATAGATGTGCCTACAGAATTACAAAATTATCATTCCAGTTTAAGAAAGAACACACCTTCAACTTGAATGTTTAATCTCAAGACATATTTCGTTTATTTTATTTTGCGTTGTTTTGCAACCCGCTTTTCAGTATTTCTGCAAAGGCCTGCTCCTCAAGATGTAAAGTGCATATTTAAAAGTTAATGTAACAATATTGAGGACTGTTCATAGAAAGTTTATCACATTGAACAATTTCTTTTCATTCTGCAAACCTAAAACGACAGCACGTCAAAAATGATGTCAATGAATAGAATTTACGTTCTTACCGATTTTCATCCATGGGCAACAGGAAGAAACTCAAATTTTTATGGTGCCTGGAATTTTGCCACATAAATAAACACACATTGCCTTTGGGTTAAATTCATCATAATCCCAATTCAAAATCACCAACCTTCTTAGAAAACTGGAGAAATACCACAGTAATGCATATTAAATTCGAAGTAAACCAACTTAACAATTGCAAAATATGAGAAAACAATAATAAATAACTCTAAATAAACAACTGTTTGTTTATAAGGTTATGTTTGGGTTTGGAATAAACATACTACATAAATAATAAATAAACCAGATTCAGATCTACTCACTGTTGCCAAATGTCACCAATTTAGAGAGTTACTTGTGATTAATTGTTTGAATACATTCAATCAATAATTAGAAAATATTATTTTTCAAATTTTATACAAGTGTGTACGTAAAGGATTTTACCATTTATGAATTTAATTTTCAGTATTTTGAAAAAACTCGATAATCATAATTATTTTATTATAATTTTGGAATATTCTTTATCGGAATATTTTAAATCTTGCAACAGCAACATTTTCCTCCTAGTCTACTGCGCAGTCTGCTAGGAGTTTCTGCAAGCGCAGGAACCGCATAAAAACTAGAGTGAACTAACTGATTCGTATGAGCAAAAAAACTGTGATTACGGTAAATGTAACCATATGAAAAACCAATAAAACCAGTTTAGGATGCGACTTTAGGTTTGCCTAATATTATAATATTAAAACTTAAAGTCTTAAATGCTGTTGGTTCACTTTGATTTAAATTAACACTTTCGATATTCGTAATAAAACACAAAATATCAAGAGCCGAGACAAACAACTGTTTCTACTTATTTATCAAGGCCAAACTCCGTAATTTATGTTGTATCTTGTTATTTTCGTCTTTTATGCCGTACATTTCTGTTCTTTTTGCGCTCTTAGTGCTTTAATCTTATTCCAAAAGGATCTACTGTCATTTTTATAAGATTTTTTTCGTATCTCTTTGGTACTACCAACCCTAGTTTACAGATCGATCTTGTGTTAGCTCCCATGCGAAACACAAATATATCGTTTGGACCTTTCTTTGGGTACCATTACTGTGGAACAAACGCTCTTGTTCTCTGTGCAATAGTTTAAGACAATAATTCGACAAAAATTACTCGTAAATCCGTTAATAACATTTAATCGTGCACGAATCCATGAGTAAACTGATAGGTACACGTGTTTAGTCATAACGCGAGCGGACTGGTACACAAAAGAAGTCTTGGCAAGAGTTTTATAAACTTATAATACTGTCTGTTGATCATAACCCTTCTATAAATTCCCACTTAGACCAGCAACATAACCTCATCAGTCCGCACACTCTGAAATTCTATTAATAATTTCGCCTATGTACCTACATGCTTTTATCGTACATAATTTGGTTAGATTCGCTTGTTTAATAGGGAATTTATATAGAGGGATTATGATAAATAGACAATATTATAAGGTTATAACAATCTTACCAAGCCATAGTCACTGGTCACTGCTCGCGTTTTGATTAAACACCAGGGCCGGCGATAACGGGCCTGAAAGGGATGCACTGCAGGCGGGCGCCCCTGTTTGGGGGGCGCCAAAATGACCTTTTTTCTGTCGGTGCTATACAAAATACTAATTTAAAAGACACCGAATGGCGCCTATGCTTCTTTTGCAGGCGGGCGTCTTATACCCTAGCGCCGGTACTGTTAAACACATAATAATATTATGGCGTTTTACTCGCGTAAACTGGTCCACGAGTTTTAATAAAATTGTTCTTAACGGCTTAACGATTAATTTATATCAGATTACTGTCTTATTCAGGGGCGTAGCTACCGCCGTATCAGCCGTATCAATTATACGGGGCCCCCGACATTCAGGGGCCCCAACGCGGCACGTCGAAACAAAATTCCATTCAAAAAATTTAACAAAATATTCTGCAATTATTTCAATACTAAAACGCTTTGAAACAGTGTGCATAATATATTGTTGGGATATATCGACATTTTCGTGTAATGAATTCTTTATTATAAACTATATTTATGTACTGTACAGTTACCTATCTATTTTTTTTTGGTTTTTTGGTTTCAAGCTACTTCTTATTGTCCATTCACTGTTGGCTGTGTGAGGCATTGTATAATGTATAATGCGAAATTGCAATATTTATAATCGCTTTACCTTTGATAATTTGAAACATTGAAACACTGTGTATTGTTTGCGTATATTTTCGTGTAATCTGTTCTTTATCTATAAATTGTATTTAGGTATATCTATTTTCCGGTCGCTCGCCGTTACAAAACAGAGCTTCTTTGTTTACGCTCCTTTTCATTGTCTATTCACCATTGGCTTGAAAAAACTGAATCTGTTTTAAAACAATGAGTCTCAATTCAAATCTGTTTTTCGACTTTGGATTATTAGAGTTTATTAGATTTATTATTGTTATCTAGATTTCAGTGTTATACGCTAAACTTATTAGTTCCTAAGATTGTATTCTGAAATTTGCAATTTATTTAAATTTCGCAATATACAGGGTGTTTCATTAATAATTGGAAATAATTTAACTGTAGATTCCTGGGTTCAAAATATGTATTAAGATTTAACCCAAATCACCTAGTCTGAAAAATGAAAAAGCTTCTTACAGAAGCTAGAGAGAGCTCTTTGAAAAAGGCGTCTTGTAATTAGTTTTTTTAAATACCTCAAGAACGCTTCTATTTAGAGAAACCAAAAATATTACGGCTATATATCTTCCTTTTTTATCTTTAAGTTTTAAGCCTGTTTGACACTGGATTATTAAATGATGAGGCATTCTAATAATAAAAGGTACTCTTGCTTTAAGTCGGTGGGATAAACATTTTTCTGGAAATGTCGATTTGAAAATTTTGTGTTTTTTTAATGTGAGGAAAATTTTCAAAAAAAAACGGACATCTTGGATATTAGTGCACCCTAATATATCTGTGTAGATTTTGGCATTGGATCCGACCATCACTTGTACTTAACACCGTTGCCGTATCCTCTATTTTTTCATACTATTACGTTACAATTTTTATTATTAAATCATGAGGTAGTAAAAGTTACTCTTGCTTTAGGTCGGTAAAATACACTGTTTTTTTAATTTTTTTTAAATTTTTATCAAATTCAAAAAACGAAAAAATTTCAAATTGATTTTTATAGAAAACGGTGTATCCTACCGACTTAAAGTAAGAGTAACTTTAAGTACTATAATACCACACAATTTAATAATCCAGTGTGAAAAATGCTTAAAATTTAAAGACTAAAAGTTATGCGATAAAATAGCCGTTGCCCTACCCAAAGAGAACGCATATGACCGGTACCAGAAATTCACAATTTATTAAATAGATTTATCTCTGGAAGATAAATAGCCGTACCAGTTTTAGTTTTTCTAAATACATGTCTTCTAGAGCTATTAAAAAAACTAATATAAAAAGCACCATCTTCAAAGAGCTCCAGCTTCCTTAGGAAGCCTTTTCGGAGTAGGTGATTTGGGTTAAACAGTAATATTTTGAGCCCAGAAATCTACAGTTAAAATATTTCCAATTATTAATGAAACACCCTGTATTTCTTTGTTTTATTTTATTATCTTTTATTTTGTAATAAACTGTATTTTTTGTTGTTTTTTCCTACTCTTTGTATCTACGCTTTGTCTATAAAATTGTAAAATTTTCAGTGACAGTAAAGTATATTTCTATTCTATTTTATACACCCGTTTTTGCTGCTTTGGTTGAACATTTTTTAGCACTATCCGATATCAGTCATGGAAAAGGCCCCCGCGACAAATTTTGATAGGGGGCCCCTGTGAGGCTAGCTACGCCACTGGTCTTATTTTGTGGAGATGTGTTGCCAAACGAAAGCGAGCGAGTTATTTGGGTCATTCTACGAAAGAGTGGTAATTTGAGATATCTATATATATATTTTAAATTTGTGTTAAAATTAATTCAATTTGCTAATAAAATCTAGATTATATCTAGAGATTTCATAATCCAAAGTCAGCAAATCAGTAGCTCTACCAGATGGCCTGCAATGACCATTTTCTTTGTGCGTGGTGACAGGGGAGAGAAAGAAAGCACAGGGGAGAGAATAATTTCTCATAGAAATTGTTTTTATATGTAAATCTCTCCAAATGAACTTATTATACTTGGTGAAATAGGTAGTGTTATCATAATATTTTCATGTAAGAAAGTTGATAGCTCAACTTGATGGCTTATAATGACAAAAAATTCACTTTTATCTTATGAAACAGGGGAGAGAAAGAAAATACACACGACGGGCGTATGTTTATTTATTATGATAACAAACAAATTAAACAAATTTTGATTTCATACTTATAAGTTAGTACAAACAAAACTTAACCAATGAATAAATAAACACAAACAAAACAAAACAGAAAAAAACAAGAAACAACTTGCAAAAACACAACAAAAATGGATTCCGTGTTTCAAATTAAAAAGAAACATTTTTTCACTTTCATAATACTTTTATGTGAATAAACAAAAAACGATAAGTACAAATAAATTGTATGCAACACCTGAGCATATATTTATTTTTCATTCACATTGATTGATTCGGGGAACACATAGGTTATTACCCTCTTCTTCAGAAGAATAGTAGGAGCAGGCAAAATTTGAATTACGTCTTTGTGAAAAACGGTGAAAATGTGGTGCAAATGTGGTTTCCCGGGTGCCAATCGACTGTTTTCATCTTCTTCAAGGAAACAGCGAACTTTGTGTTTGACTTTATAGCTTAGAGCTCTTTGTTTATTTCTTTTTAGACGATTATTTACCCTTGTATATCTTGTCGAGTGACTGGGAAGTAAAGAAGAGATATCCTTGATAGCATTACATTTTTTCAGGATGGTTCTATCACCAAGAATAGAGGATACGTACATGAATTTCTTCTGCCGTTCTTGAATGTGTTCGAAATTATGTTTCAACTGAGCCTGCAAAGCTTCGCCAAATAATAGTTTTCTACCAATCACTTTTTTATTTTGACTAGTCATTAGTTTTTTCACCGTAATCCTTGGAGTGTCTTCGTGGCCATTTTTTTCCCCAGCTCTTTCGGCTCTCTTCCGATACATATCCCTTTGTCGTTTTAGGATTGCGTTTTCTTTCAGTAGTTTTTTGTTCCTTTGAATTATTTTACTTCTGTCGCGTCTGATTCTCTTCTTTGCTGATTTTATTTGAACAGATTCTTCATTGGTTTCTTGGTTTTCTTCATCACCAGAATCAGGAGGAGTTACAATATTGGTTTCTGTTTGAGCATTCTTTCGTTTTTTTGTGTTCTGCTTTCTTTCTCTCCACACCCGTTTTGCTTGTCTATGTTCTCTAGGGTTCATATCTGCCACCAATTTGACCAGTTTTTTCTTCTTTTTGTTTTCATATTTTATCTTCTCCTTTTCTTGTTGAATTCGACTTTGCACTGGATCTGATTTTATTCGTCTGTAGCGTTCTCGTTCTCTAGCCCTTTTTCTCTCCAGCAACTCTTCTTTAGTGAGTTTTTTCACACGTGCCATTAGGACAATATAATGATTTATTTAATTAAGCAAATATTTATGAAGTTTTCTTCCGGATATACTCCAACAGGATTATTGAGCCTGCAAAAAAAAATAAAAGATAATACTTACTTGATATATATATGAAGCGTAGGTAAGTATTAATAACATTATTTTAGAAAATGTTCTTTCCCCGGTCATTGTATTTCTCTCCCCTGCCCCTTAAAACACAACAACCCACCTAATGCGACTCAGAGTTTTAAAGAGTCGTCGGCGTTAATACAGAAAAGATTCGACTAAGTAGTTAAATGAAATATCATGCACAGACAAGCACAACTGCAAAGGAAAGCATGCAACTTAAAAATGTTTTATAAAATGTTCTTTCCCCGGTCATTTTATTTCTCTCCCCTGCCTCTTAAACGACAGGGGAAAGAAAAGCCGGGGAGAGAAAAAAGTTAGGTTATTTTAATTTTACTCAAAGCACATGGAAAAAGAAGAATAGAAATCGAGTTAACCCTGAACTATTACACTAAATGAATCAGAATATTTTTAAAAATTGTAGATAAAGGTGTAACTTACCAGTTTTTATTGTGGCCGGGGAAAGAAAGCAACGAAAACTAAGATTGTATTTTTATTTAAACTTGTTGACACTAAACAAAACAAACTCACTCTATGCACATCACGAGTCAACTGGTGGATTCAAAACAGAATGGAGTCTATGATCAGCTGTTTTGATTTGTACTGGAAACCATATTGATTACTCGGGCGGGAGATTTGAAATGGGACAGGGGAAAGAAACAAAAATTGTGGACAGAAGGTTTTATCGGTAATACTCTCTTGGTGCATTTTATGTTTTGTCTTCAATGTGATGGGATGCTTGTTGAGGTGTATCATAATCGATTTATGAAAAAAGTAAGTACAAATATATGCAATAGACTCAGGAAAAATAAAGTTGAAGTTAGGAAGTCACAGTTGGGACAAGGCAGGGGAGAGAAAATCGGTGTGTTTGAGAAACAATTTACATGGTGTATGTAATGTTGCGGTTTTAACTGATGTATTTTTATTGACCTATATAAGTGGTATTACACTGTAGGTGTAAGAAAAAGTACCACTTACAACCCTACTAGGACATATCTAGGGAGGACATAGAATTACCACTTTTTCGTAGAATGACCCATTTGCACTTTTTGCTGCCTTTGCCGGTCAGCAGAGAAGAGTTTGAACATAAAAGTTCAAGTACTTAAATATCAACGCGCGGTGAGTGACAATCAAATTTGGTGTTTACCTTTAGGCAGGCAGTATTAGAAGAAGAAGTGATCTCTCTCGCGATGTTTAAGCATAGTTGTCTGTATGGGTAGGGATGGAATTAAGAATTGATTACCTTTTTGGCAATTTTATTTTTAATGTTATATAGTTCTTTGTCCCTTGGATCTTTATTTACACGTATCTTTTTCATGTTTATTTATTATGAGAAATAGCCACGTTTAATGTGTTTTTGCACTATCTACAGTTTATTCGCATGAGACATGCAGTGGATGTAAACATTAGTTGATAGCGATGTCGTCACCAGCAACATAAGAGATAGCGATTTTCGTTTAGGTTTTGAATATTTTGGATAACAGTTATTAGTACTTGTATAATCGCGTAAACTATTGAATTATTTTTTCTTGTATATCAAGGGGTGCTTATTATAAGATTAACTTTTTCTTACAAAATTTTGCCCCGGAACACCTATTTTCATCCCTTTAAAGGGGGTAATTTGTGGTTTTTGTGAAACGTAGCCCTTCCTATACGTTTTTGAAAAAAATTCCTTGATAGAAACATGAAGAGGACTATATTTCCTACAATTTGTTCCACGATAGCATATGTCCATCACCCACCGTTTAGCGGGGGTGGCTAAAGTTGACAAGTTTGTAAAAAAGATGTTTTTAAAAAAATATTTTTCCCTAACTGTAATAGGAATCAAGAAGAAAACCTGCGGCAATTAATCACAAATAAGTGGCTGATTTTTTGGTATAGGTTTCATTTTAGGGCAATTGACCGTTTTTTAATTACAGGATGTTACATTTTAAAAAATCCCTGTTTATACCATCTGAACCGCTAATGCTAGCTTAAAAAAAACTTTCAGCGATCATCCATGTGCAAGTGTTATTTTTACAAATTTGTAAAATGCACCCCAATTTTTTCCTGAAACTACCCCAAAAAAGGAGAATTAATAAAAAAAGTGGTTTTCTTGGAATCCTTCACACATCATGCCCTTTATTAAAATGCTGCATAATATTATTTTATCTACTCTATGTCATATTATGTATAAGCTTTTAGTTTGTGAAAACTGTCATTATAGATAGCAGTGCGTGAAGGGTTTAAAGTGTGCGTGAAGTAACAATGTATTTTAAATGGGATTTACTTTTTCGCACACTTCCAATGGGTTTTTTGGCACACTTTCATATAATCAAATTTCCTTAACTTTGGCGTTGTCATGGTGATGACAATATGAGCAATGACTTACAACAAAATTTTTGACAGTTTTGTGGTTTGAAAGTAGTTAGGATTTTTAAATGTCAGAGTTCTAAAAATTATAGAATAGAAATGAATTCCAGTGACGAAGAGTTACAGTTTTTTTATTTGTTTATCGTAGATAAAATATATTGTATGAAACTGTGCGTGAAGTACTTTTTGCGAACTTACGCGATGTATAGTACTCGCTCCGTTGTCGCTCTGCGTCTAAAATCGCGTGCGTGCGTGTGTGTGTGTGTGTGTGTGTGTGTGTGTGTGTGTGTGTGTGTGTGTGTGTGTGTGTGTGTGTGTGTGTGTGTGTGTGTGTGTGTGTGTGTGTGTGTGTGTGTGTGTGTGTGTGTGTGTGTGTGTGTGTGTGTGTGTGTGTGTGTGTGTGTTTGTGTGTGTGTGTGTGTGTGTGTGTGTGTGTGTGTGTGTGTGTGTGTGTGTGTGTGTGTGTGTCTGTGTGTGTGTGTGTGTGTGTGTGTGTGTGTGTGTGTGTGTGTGTCTAAAAATCGCGTGCGTTCGCAAAAAGCATACTTCACGAACTTTTTCATAAATAACTATTGTGCACGTTCTTATTACCCATGCATGGACACCAAAAGCGATTTCCTGGTGCAAACGCTGTAGCAAAAAAAATTAAACGGGGGTTGAAGAAGAAACATTTTTTTTTCGCTTTTTGACCCATATGGGCCTATACTCAATCATCATTAGGGTTTTTCATAAGTAAATTATGAATATATACCATATAATATATACATTAATGTATATATGGTTTTTGCAACATCCCTGCGGAAACTACCCCTATCCCTGAAAATAAGTTTGGCGAGCATGTTTTTACGATTTTCTCATTACCTATGCATGTTTTTGAAACAAAACTTATATAGAATTAAAGACCACTATTTTATCTACAAATAAGGTCCTATGCATTTTTTTCGTATAAGCAACTGTTACGGCATAGTGACGCCGTAAACCTCAAATGCTTTGGGGGGTCCACTTGTTTTTTTTCGTCACCTATTCATTTTATTGATAACGTACTTATGGCAAATAAAAGAACACACTGTCTGCTACACATTATGACCTATGCATATTTTACTTTCTTTGCACCCTAAAGCCACATTGTTGGCCCAAAATCAGTTTTTGCATATTCTCTTTATTAATTCTCCTTCTTTTTGGGGCGGTTCCGGGGAAAATATGGGGGTGCATTATATAAATTTGTAAATAGAGAAACTGGTCCGAATATGGGTCATGTATTTAATATGGGCCCCCAGACTATCTATGAAACAAGTAGTGCCATCTGTTAGAAAATGCTTAAATATACTAGAATACCCCTCTCTTCACTTGTATTTATAGATTCCTCGACCAGTATATATGTTGTTGTTACACAGTGTAGACCGTTTGTTTTTGGCTCTTGAAGAAATTTTATTGGGTAAGTTTATATTACGTGATATTTGCGTTTATTGACATTATTTCCGAATTGATATATTATGCTTGTGTGACAGAAACAGGGAGGAAACTGGTTTTAATGTAGATTATGAACAAAGACTAATTATAAAATCATAACCAGATATATTTTTTGAACGTACATATTTTGAAATATGGGCCTCATGTGTGATGTAAATATGGGCTAGGGGCCCATATTCGGACCGAAATAGTTTAAAAATCTTTTTTTTTTGCAGGTCAACAATGTCTGGCAATAATAGAAAATTTAACTGTCTCAATTTGCGAAAAAAATGAAACAACGATGACATGAAGAACGCCCTAGATGCTGTAAAAGAGGGAAAAATGGGATTAAAAAGTGCCTCCAAAAGTTTCCTGGTGCCAAGAACGACTTTAAAGAGAATGGTAAACAAAGTCAAAACTAGCAACAATCCGGTTGATGTAATTATAAATACCAAGTTGGGACGAAAACCAATTCTTGGATATGATATGGAAGACGAATTGGTTGAGTACATTCTCAAAATGGAGTCTCAGTTTTTTGGTTTAACCAGAAGAGATCTGTGTAGAATGGCATACACACTGGCTGTTAAAAATAGAATCAACAATCCTTTTAAAAATGGTATTGCGGGTCGTACCTGGTTAGATGGTTTTTTAAGAAGACACAGAAGTCAACTGTCATTACGAAGACCAACTGGAACCTCTTTTGCAAGGGCTTTGGGGTTCAACAAGGAAAATATTAAAATATTTTTCGATAATCTTGAGGCACAATATGAAAAACTTAACTATGGTCCACATCAAATATACAACGTCGACGAAACTGGTCTTTCCGTTGTACCATCGAGAATTCCTAAAGTCATTGGACGAAAAGGAAAGCGTCAGATTACCGCCATTACATCTGCTGAGAGAGGTTCGCTAGTGACCATGGTTGCAGAAATGAGCGCAGGAGGGCAATTTGTTCCTCCATTGTTGATCTTTCCAAGAAAAAATAGAAATGATCAGCTTATACGCGGAGCACCACCAGGGAGTATCTATGCAGTACATCCAAGTGGCTGGATCCAACAAAATTTATTCACTGAATGGTTCAATCATTTTATCCAGTTCGTAAAGCCTACTGAGGAGTCACCTGCGTCGCTTATAGTAGATGGACATTACAGCCACACAAGAAATTTAGAAGTTATAAATTTGGCAAGGGAAAATAATGTCTGCATCATATCACTTCCTCCTCATTCGACACATAAACTCCAGCCGCTAGACAAAACGTTTATGGGACCACTAAAAGCTTATTATAGTGAATAGATTAGAACCTGGATACGAATTAATAACAGAGCCCTAACACAATTTGATTTAGCAGAACTATTGGGAAAAGCATTTCTGAAATGCCAAACGGCAGAGATCGCTAAGAATGGGTTCAAAGTAACAGGAATCTGGACAATGAATAAAACCATTTTTTCTGATGCTGATTTTATTGCTGAGAAACTTCAATCTGAGAAAACCTGTAACTCATCCGAAATTAATTTGGAAGGATTGACAAGGGAACTTGGAGAAACGATTAAAAATATAACAGTTCGTTCAGAAGATCAAGAACCAAGCTGTTCTAAAGACCCAGATCCACCAATAAGGAACAAAACGAACGCAGCCACCGTATCAGAACACTGTTCAAACACATTTATGAGTCCATTCGTTCTTTCACCTGTCCCATCAGTTACGAAGCCAGTGTCTTCAAGAGGAAGGAAAACTTCTCGTTCTCAAGTTATAACTTCATCTCCGTATAAATCAGACCTTGAATTATCAATTGAGAATATAAGAAAATCAAAAGAAGGAAAGGGGAAGAGTATTTTTAAAATTAATTTAAAAAAGTATTTTCAGATGAATCAAAACAAAATGTAAAGACCAAGGATGAAAAGGGGAAGCGAATAGTTTCTGCGCTAAAGCCGAAAGAAAATGTAAAAAAAAACCCAAGAGAAAAATCAAAACCAAATTCAGTTCGGATGAAGAAGAGGAAGAGGAATTTTTGCCCGCTGACGAAGACCTTGACGTAGAACAGATAGGACAGTATTCTCCTGAAAGCAATGACGCCACATGTCTATTTTGTGAACAACAGTTTTCTGATGACACTAGAGGAGAAACGTGGGTTTAATGTTTAATGTGTAATCTCTGGGCACATGAATAGTGTTCCGGAGCTGAAAAAGACTCTTACGTTTGCGATTTTTTCAGATAATTTTATTTTATTTTTTCACAGATATGTTTATTGTTTTTTAAGCATAAATTTTTGGCTACGTTATTTCGTATTTTTAATGTCAAAAGAAAATTTTGTTAGTTTTTGAGTGGGGCCCATATTTCAGACAGCCTGGCCCGGTTAGAAAAATATGCCCACGTCATATTAATATCCGTAAAATTAATAAACTTTATTATAAAAAATACATAGTTAGCAGTTGTTTTTATAAAGTCTTAGAGCATTTATAAATGACATTTAGACATTGTTATAAAAATATAATAAGCAAGTTTCAACAGGAAAACAAATGGGGGGCCCATATTCGGACCAGTTACTCTAACACTTGTACATGGGTAACCGCTGAAAGCTTTTTACGCTAGCGTAAGCGGTTCAGATGGTATAAAAAGGGGATTTTTTAAATTGAACACCTTATAATTAAAAAATGGGCAATTGCCCTTAAATGAAACCTATACCAAAAAATCAGCCACCTATTTGTGATTAATTGTCGCAGGGTCTTCTTCTTGATTCCCATTAAAGTTAGGAAAAAATGTTTTTTTTTCTAAAGCATTTTTTTTTAAAAACTTTGGAGCGCCAACCCGCTAAACGGTGACGCTAAACGGTGGGTGATAGACATATGCCGTCGCGGAATAAATTGTAGGAAATATAGTCCTCTTCATATTTCTATTAAGGAATTTTAGAAAAAACGTACAGGAAGTGCTACGTTTCGCAAAAACCACAAAGTATTCCGGGTCGTAATCTTTTAAGAAAAAGTAAAGCTCATAATTAGCACTCCTTGACATACCAGAAAAAAATAAAACCGAACTTGTGTCGAGTTTGTGAAATTCAACCTCTGTTTCCTACACTAACAATAAAATCTAATAATCAAGAAAAGAGACAAAGTAATAACGTGATGTTAATAATATACTGTTATTATGGAACGAGTAGGTAGGTTTTGAGTACCTTTAACAACACTGTAATCGTTGTTGTTTACATGGACTGCGTGTCGTATTTGAATTTAGTGTAGTATAGTTCGTTTTTGCCTTTTAATTGTTTTCTTAATTCCACATGATTCTTTAGCTGACTAATGAACATGATTAGTATATTACTTCCTTTAATTTTTTCTATTTTTCACCACATATTTCTGTAGTGTCTTATTTATTTTATTTTGAAAGATGTCCTTATTTTATTTATATTTTATTTCATTATGTTTATCTTGCTATAGGTACTGTATATTTTTTAATTCGATATTTGGTGTTTCTATTATTTCCGCTATTACTAGTCTATGCTGTGGGTTCAGTTATGCTTAATTTATAACCTTTTATCGCGATGCATATTAATCTGTGATGCTTTTCGTTTCTCTGTTCTCGACTATGAAGGTATATCTTTGATTGGCAACACAGAATTGGATCGTTCTCTCTTCGTTTCTATTTCTTTCCATTTCTACATATTTTTCCATGCATCCCTGTTATTTGTTTATCATCATTTCCTATCCTAGCGTTCCATTCTCTTGTTATTAATTATTAGTATTCTTTGATTTTTTCTCTAGTTATATCCATACCAAGACACGTTAAATGCTACTAGGAGCACACCCGAATGATAATTTACAATGTGTAAAATTTTGAAATCATGATTTGGGATTTACAATGTATATACATTGTAAATTATGATTCGGGAGTGCTCTTAGTAGCATTTAACAAGTCTGGGTTTGTTTATTTCTACTAAATTGAAAATTATGATTCGAGAGTGCTCTTAGTAGTATTTAACGTGTCTTGGTTTGTTTATTTCTACTGCATCTTGATTGTAAATTTAGTATAATGTGTTTTGTAATTGAGTTTAGAACTAATACATTTTGGCATAATCTGATCCAACTGGGACTGTATTATGTATATGTATTAGGTACCTCTTTTGTTTCTAAGCTTAATGTATTATACCTATTCTTGGGGATATTGCTTCATAGTCTTAAATTTTCTTTTGTATAGTCTCGTTTACTATTGTTGCATGAATAGTAGTATAATGTATAGTTTTTATCTAGTAATTTTATCCCTTTTCCCTTTGTTTTCGTTTCACTTTTCGTTCTTTATTTTTCCATTTGTTTAACTATTTCTATATCTTTACTATTTAGTGATGTTAAATTCGCTTGTTTCATCCAACTCCTTTTACGTTTGCCTAGTCGTTTATTGATAGTTTTGCTTTCAGTTGGTCCTTGTGTTAGTTGTTTTTTGGATCTTTATCTACGCCAGTCAATGAGAGCAAGAACAGGATTTTATCTCCGAATTCTATTTCACTGCATGGATTTTAATGAAATTTTAGCAACAGCCTCTACTCTTCTCCTAATTCAAAGTTTGCCCTGTATACTACGGCGCTTTTATCTTGGGGGCGGTTCCCACCCCTTCAAGGGGGTGGAAAATTTTTTGGTCAAAATAACCACGGTAGTGGCTAGAGAACCTAATTCTAAGCAAAAACTGTCTTATATTAATTTTAAGACTCAAGACTTTTTGAGTTATTCTTAGTTGAAATTTGGCCATTTTTATTAAAAAATGACACCTTTTCGGACGGTTTTTTTGCGAATACCTTAAAAGATCCGCGTCTAACTAAAAAAACTATATAAAACATTTTTGTAGCTTATAGAAAAACAAAGAGATTCGTTCCTTCATAAATCTTCTTGTTATAACACAAAAAGAGATATGGTAGGTGAAAAGAGTTTGTTTTTTTGGTGCATGCTCAAATCGGTGTATTCAACTTGAACTAACCGTGAAACAGTACCAATAACTTTTGTAGTGCTTGAAAATACCTTTAAAATGAGCAATATTAAATGTTGATTACATTTAAACTAAGCGAGATAATGCTGCAAAAAAATTGATCAGTAATGTATTTTAAGAAAAAATGGAGAAGTATATTTAACCGCTCATGCACCAGAATTTAAATGCATCGTTTTCCTTCCACAATTTATTCCACCTTTTATTATAGTGTTATTTCTATGTTCAAAAAGTTGGATGGGTTTAAAATGAATAGCTTAAAAAAAATAAGATCAAATTATAGAGCGCATTTTTAAATTTTCTTAAAAATCTTCCTTTTTCTCCATTTAACTTGAAAATGGTAAGAGATACAGTAATGCGAAACATAAACAAAATTTTTATCTAAAAAACCCTACATTTTTTTATAGTACCTTTCTTTCGTATCATTTCCCAGTTACATGGAGAAAAAGGAAGATTTTTAAGAAAATTTAAAAATGCTCTCTATGATTTGATCTTATTTTTTTTTCAAAAACTATTCATTTTAAACCCGTCCAACTCTTTGAACATAGAAATAATACTATAATAAAAGGTATTGTAGAAGACAAATAATACATTTACAATCTGGTGAATGAGGGGTTAAATATACTTCTCATTATTTCTTAAAATACATTAGCCATCAATTTTTTTGCAGCATATCTCGCTTAGTTTGAATGTATTCGACATTTGAGATTACTCATTTTAAAGGTCTTTTCAGGCACGACAAAAGGCTTTGGGAGCATTATACACCTACAATCGACCGTTTCTCTGTTATTTCAACTTGAATACGCCGATTTGAGCACGTACAAAAAAAAAACAAACTCTTTTCACCTACCATATCCCTTTTTGTGTTATAACAAGAATATTTATGAAGGAACTAATCTCTTTGTTTTTTTTTATAAGCTACAAAAATGCTTAATATAGTTTTTTTAGCTGAATGCATAGTTTTTAAGAATATTATAGAACAGTTTTTGCTTAGAATTAGGTTCTCTAGTCACTTTTGTAGTTATTTTGACCAAAAAATTTTCCACCCCCTTGTAGGGGTGGCAGCCGCCCCTAAGATAAAAGCGCCATAGTATATAAGGTACACTTTGTTTCTTAAGCTATTCCCTACTTACTGTGAAACTATAAAGTAAATCAATTTAGTAGGATGGAATTCGGAGCCAAATACCCTCATTGACTGCACTAATCCTTTAATAAGTTTTTTAGAGATTCTTCAAATACACTGCGCGGTAGAGAAACCGGGTGGACCACAAAATTTGGTTATCTCTGATGTCTTGAATTTCCTAAACCTATTGTCCGATTTAAGTGATTTTTTTAATATGTTATAGCCTTATTCTTTAACAACATTAATGTAATAATATTGTTGCTAAACAGGTAAATTTTCATTGAATACCGGGTGGACCAATCAAACTGAGTTTTTTCTCAAAGTTCGCAACACCCTATGGAATATTCTAGCATTTATAAAATAGGTAATGGAATTAAAGCCCAACTGTAGCGTCAGGTTTTCTTAACATTATGTTTTTTGATTCATTCGCTAATGTTGAATAATAAAAAAGTTAGGTATAAATTCAGTAAAAAAGAATAATAAAAATTCACTCCCAATCGCGCCTAAAGAAGTATAACTTCAATAAAGATAATTGAATTTTGTATGATATACGACTGGTCAAAAATATCTTAAGGTATTACCTTTTCTGCAATATAGCAATAAATACAAAATAAGGGGGCAAAATACGCCTGTTGTTATTCAATGTTTCTTAACCACTTTGGTGGCACTTAGAAGCTTAGTAATTCGCTTAGAAAATTCTTATAACTTACTTAAATGGTCTACCAAATTTCATTAAAATCGACCTAATAGATTTTGCATAATAAATTTGCAATATAAATGTTTTTAAAAAAGTTCAAATTTTTAAAAATCTTTCTGAACAAAAAGTAGACCATTTAGAAGTTGGCTAATTTTTTTACATATAAAGAGGTGCTTGCTCTACCTATCTAATACACTTTACAGAATTAAAATCGGATTATTTAAGGGGCCTCAGCAATGGTTTAAAATTATAAACAATTTTTTGGCTTATAAACAAATAGCTTTGTTTAATAATAAAAAAATTAATTTTTAGCAATGCAAATAATTAAAACCGGTATAATTTGACTTAAACTTTCAAGTGCTGTCACCAGAATTGCTATTTTATTTTTTATTCAAAAGTTATTCTCGTTAAAAAATTGCAATTTTTCGATTTTTTGAATCTTCCACCGCGTTTATCTCGAAAACTATGCATCCTACGAAAAAACTTGTAAGAACATTTTTTGCTTAGAATTACCCAAGAAATACAAAAAAATGTTTTATTTTGCGAAAAATCGATATTATGTAATTCCTCAAGTTCTTTGTTTATAACAATCTTATCGACATCCGGATCAACTGTTAATTCAAAAAATTCATGTTCTACGGGTCAAAATACATAAAAAAACTTGGGTAAGTCCATCTAAATAAAGGAGCCCGTAGCACCCCCTCCTGGACACAGCACTAATTTGTTTATAAGCCAAAAAATTGTTTATAACTTTAAAACATTGCTGAGGCTGCTTAAATAATCCGATTTCAATTCCGTAAAGTGCATTAGATAGGTGGAGTGCTTCTTTATATGTAAAAAAATTTACCAATCTTTGTATGTTCTAGTTTTTGTTGTGCAAGATTTTAAAAACTTTTAATTTTTTAAAAAAGTTTAGATTGCAAAATTTCTATGCAAAATCTAGTAAGTCAATTTGAATGAAATTTGGTGGACGGTTTTAGTATATTACAAAATTTTTTTAAGAGAATTAGGAAGGTTCGAAGTGTAACCTAAGTGATGGAAAAACATTGAATATGGACAGGCTTGTTTTGCCCCCTTATTTTATATTTATTGCTATTTTGCAGCAAGGGTGTTGAATTAAGACATTTTTAACCAATCGTGTCTGATGAAAAATTTAATTATCTTTGTTTTATTCCTATACGACTTTGTTCCAAAATGAATAGTTTTAAAGTTATAAGCCAAGAAAATAGAAAAAAAAATAACGAAATTTTTTGAAATTTTTAAATATTTTATTTTTTTTTATTAATGTTCCGGGCATATTTGAGAAGGACCATAAATCAATTATTATAATTAACGAAGTTATCACCTAACTTTATCCGCAAAAATCCGAATGCCACCTCTCAGATCCACCTAAAAACAGATCCTTCCTGGTCTACAGGGCATTTAGGAAAATATAAATCGATTTTTAAATATAGCACCCATCGAGATGCATAGGCGTAACCAGGGGGGGTTTTGGGGGTTGTAACCCCCTCATTGGGATCTACTTTGAGCTCTATATGCTTAACACCATAGCCCTCAGAGACCTTCCAGTAGTTGTTAACCCCCCCTTTCAGGTAGTTGTAACCCCCCCTTAGGATCATCCTGGTTACGCCTATGTCGAGATGACGTCAAGAAAAAGTCTTCGATAGAAAAATGGGTTGAAATGAATTATTGCATTTCTTCTTCTTCTTGATGGATGTGCCTATCCCTGACGAATGATCATGGCAATCTTCACTTTATCTGCAGCAACGCGCAAAAAGCTGCAGAGATGTTCTATTGAACCAGGTTCTGAGGTTCTCTAACCAGGATATTCTTCTTCTTCCTGGACCTCGCTTTCCAAATATTTTGCAAGATGGCTTGTAGGAGGGCATATCTGGATTCATTTTGCATAATGTGTCCAAAGTTTTCCAACTTTCGAGATCTGATGGAGGTTAGTACTTCTCGGTTCTTCCCCATTCTCCTAAGGACCTCCTCATTTGTAACCCGATCAGTCCATGAGATTTTAGGAATTCTCCGATATAGCCACATCTCAAATGCTTCCAATTTTCGGCACATATCTTCGCATACATTGCAATTACACTGTATAAAGTATATCCAAAAGTGGATAAATATGCCAAATTAAGTACATTAAGGGCCCGATTTTGTTACTCGGAGATCTTTAGGGTTACTGAACGTGAATACGATATCAGAACTAGAGTTTCACGATATTCGATAAAAATATGGATATTGTATTGATATCGTATCGAAAACGAATACGATATCGGTACAATACATACCTTAGCAATGTTAATGTCGATACGATACTCATTATCTGAAATCAATACAATACTCTTGTATTGTCGATCCGCTTGCCTCGATATTATTGAAAATATCGATATCTAGAAAAAAAAAAAAGAATATAACGCCACAGTTGTTTGGATTATATTTTGTGGAATATTTAGATCATAAGTAATTATTTATGTATATAAAACTATAATAAGTGATCTGCAACCCAAGCATCAGCTCTTGTAATATTTTACATAACTTGAAACTCTTGAGAGTGAGTAAATGACTGTGTGATTAGACTGTTTACATCATGTGGCATTTGTGGCAATATTATGGAAGTTATTGATGATGACGCAAAAATAATTTTCAACAAAAATATTTAATTGTGATTTATTCCGGATCTCCGGGATTTCCCTAACCTTTCAAAAGCAGTTTTTAAACAATACATAATTAGTAAGTATTAGTCGACTTTCAAAGAAGCATTCATCCATATTGAATTTTTATAAAAATCTATATAAAAAGTTATAAGAAATATCCGTAATATTTTTAGAAGAATGTCCATTTGCTAAGCATGCAAAAGTGGGCACAAAATACCTACACAGCTCAGATGTATAATTCTTTTTATGTTGTTATTTTATCGAGTATTTTATCGATATTGTATCGAAATCAATATCAATACTATATTTTTATAAGAAAGTATTGCCGATACCGATACTCGATACGATACTTCATTGGCATAACCAATACAATACTCAATACTTAAAAAGTATCGATATTGTATCTTATCGTGAAGTTTTAATCAGAACTGACACTCGGACCACCTGGTGCATAGGGATACTCCTAAGGCACGTAATCTGGAGTTTCGAGGGTTTTCCATACTAAATTGATGCAAGCAGATTATTCGGAGATTTTGTGGTCGCTACGAACGAACATGCTATCAGAACCAACCCCCGGAGTACCTGGTGTCCAGCTTCACTGCTAAGGCCAGAGCCCTAAGTACGGTGTTGGGGGCCCCGGGGCAATCGTAAACTGGTGGCCCCCTATCAGGGGGTTTATTTCCTAGCGAAAGAGGGGATGGGGTCCGGAAAAATGTTTGATATTAAGCACTCCTTGACATACCAGAAAAAAATAAAACCAGACTTGTGTCGAGTTTGTGAAATCCAACCTCTGTTTCCTACACTAACAATAAAATCTAATAATTAAGAAAAGAGACAAAGTAATAACGTGATGTTAATAACATACTGTTACTATGGAACGGGTAGGTAGGTTTTGAGTACCTGTAACAACACTGTAATCGTTGTTGTTTACATGGACTGCGTGTCGTAATTGAATTTAGTGTAGTATAGTTCGTTTTTGCCTTTTCATTGTTTTCTTAATTCCACATGATTCTTTAGCTGAATAATGAACATAATTAGTATATTACTTCCTTTAATTTTTTCTATTTTTCACCACATATTTTTTACTGTATATTTTTTAATTCGATATCTGGTGTTTCTATTATTTCCGCTATTACTAATCTATGCTGTGGGTTCAGCTCTGCTTAATTTATAACCTTTTATCGCGATGCTTATTAATCTGTGATGCTTTTCGTTTCTCTGTTCTCGACTATGAAGGTATATCTCTGATTGACTTGTTGTTCCTATAGTCCTATTATTGGCAACACAGAATTGGATCGTTCTCTCTCCGTTTCTATTTCTTTCCATTTCTACATATTTTTCCATGCATCCCTGTCATTTGTTTATCATCATTTCCTATCCTAGCGTTCCATTCTCTTGTTATTAATTATAAGTATTCTTTGATTTTTTCTCTAGTTATATCCATACCAAGACACGTTAAATGCTACTAGGAGCACTCCCGAATGATAATTTCATCATCATCATCATCATCATCATCATCATTGGCTCGACAGCCCTTTCTGGGTCTTGGCCTGTTCCAGGATTCTTCTCCACTCTGATCTGTTTCGTGCTTTTTTTCTCCAGTTTTTTATTTTTAAGGTTTTTATATCATTTTCTATTTGTTCTAAATATCTCAGCTTCGGTCTTCCTCTTGTTCTTTTTCCTACTGGCATCTGTTTGAATATTTTGTTTGTTTGTTTGGTATTTCGCCTTCTTCCATTCTTTCTACATGTCCCATCCAACGCAGCCGTCCTATTTTAATGAATGTTATGATATCCGGATCCTGGTATATTTCGTATAGTTCAAAGTTGTACCTTCTTCGCCAAATTCCATTTTATTTTGTGCTCTTATATATGTGTCGCAAGATTTTTCTTTCAAAGGTGGCTAGCAATGTTTCCTCTCTTTTAGTGAGTGTCCAGGTTTCTGAGCCGTATGTGAGTACCGGTCTTATTAGGGTTTTGTATATTTGGCATTTTGTTTTCCTTGCGACGTTGTCTGATCTTAGTTGCCGAATTAAGCCATGATAACTTTTATTGGCAATAAATATTCGCCTCTTCACTTCCTCTGCTACGTTATTATCAGATGTGACTAGGGATCTTAAGTATGTAAAGTTTTTTACCCCCTCAATGTTGTATTCTCCTATTGTTATATTTTGTGGCTGCCTTATTTCTGTGTTTTTACTTACCTGCATATATTTTGTTTTGTTCTGGTTGATTTTCAGGCCACTATTTTGTCCAGCTCGTTCTATTTGATTGAATGCCTCTATCATTTCTCTTCTTGATCTTGCGATTATGTCAACATCATCTGCAAATGCTAGTATTTGCACGCTTTTATTAATTATTGTTCCTCGAGTATTGACTGTTGTGTCCCTCATTATTTTCTCGAGTACAATGTTGAACAAGATGCATGATAGAGCGTCTCCCTTGGCGTAGTCCCTTTTTCACATCTATTGTTTCCGTTAGTTCGTTTTGTATCCGGATTTTACTTTCTACTTTTAGAGATTCTTTTATCAGTTCTATTAGTTGTGTTGGTATAATAAATTCTTTCATTGCTTTTATTAAAAATTCTCGGTTTATATTGTCATATGCGCTTTCGAAGTCTATGAAGAGATGATGTGTGTCGATGTTATGTTCACTTGTTTTTTCAAGGATCTGTCGCAGAACAAATATCTGGTCTATTGTTGACTTCTCTCTACAGAAGCCACTTTGGTACCTGCCAACTATTTTTTCAGCGTGTGGTCTAAGTCTTTCATAAATGACGTTGGACATTATTTTGTATGCTGCATTCAGCAGCGTGATAATTTACAATATGTAAAATTTTGAAATCATGATTTGGGATTTACAATGTATATACATTGTAAATTATGATTCGGGAGTGCTCTTACCCACATAACAATGATGTTCGTATCATGTTCTAAGCATATACTACCAACATTCGTCGGAGTATATTCTTTTTAGTATATGCGTAGTACAAGCATAGCATGTACCTTAAAAAACATTCTAAATTTCATGTTCTTTGCATATACTTTAAAGTATTTTCTCGTACCGAATATACTGAGTACATTCGTGTACGTAGTAACTCGTAATATTCGTAAAGGTTTATTCTTAGAATATACCTTTATCAAATATTCTTAGCACATACTTATAAGTACATTCTTAACACATACTTATAAGTAGATACTATTCTTAGAATATACCTTTATTAAATATTCTTAGCACATACTTATACTTATAAGTACATTCTTAACACATACTTATAAGTAGATACTTTTAAAATATCTTTAAAATAATATGTATGTATAGGAAGTATGAATAATATTAGCCTTATAGATTATCAACTTCGTTATATTTTAGAATAATTAATATGTTGTATGGTAAAAAAGTTTAAACATTAATTGTATTAACGTTTATTATTAAAAATTCGTTTTCATAATTGAAATAACTTTACCATTTACCATTACATCGTTGGAATTTGAATTTAGGTACATTCAATTCAATACGGGCCATTCCAGAACCAAAGCATGCCAAACCACCCCCTTATCTATGACCAAATCCCACCGCTTTGGTGTTGCCAACTGTCGAGTAAGCTTTTTCCGTCAACCTTAAAAATTCCCACTTTTATAAAAAAATTCCCTCCTGTTTACAAAATCTGAGAAGATATGTTTAATTATTTTCAAATATTTTGATTTTGTTTAATAGTTTACAATTTGGACTGTATTTGGACGGTTTGGCAACACTATAACCACCGGTGCACCGATGTTATTCCACAATACATATCCCCCATCCCCCTAACCCCGTCTTGTTTTTTTCTGACTATTTCTTACCTGAACAACGGTAAAATATGAAATCGAAAATAGACATTATTTGTATCTATGCAATGTTAAGGATGAAGACTAATGATAAAGTACTAGGACTAAAGAACATACATAATCTCCTTTATTTTGTTTGCGGTGCTTCAAAATAGGTGTAATCTATTTTGGTATCTCAATATTATTTAATAAATACAAGTAAGTACATATAAGTATATAAATTTTAGTTACTCATACATAGTTTAGTTTAGCTAAATATTATAATATAATAGTATATATAGATAACTAAAATTTATAAATATGTACTTACTTTTTAAGTAATATTGCAGAATGTAGGTACTAACTACATTCTAATTTGCCATTAAAATATGTAAATATAATAGGTATTTGGTAGAACCAGTAGAACCTAAGATGAGATTAGATGATGCTGAAAACATACTTCTGAGCAATATAGCACTTGATAGCACTTTCTTAGAATATCCTTAAAAATATATTATTCTAACACAAAGATGTGTAGTAGTACGTTCTAAGTATATAAATAGAAGGTTTATAGCACTTCCTTGGAATATTCTAAAAAGTACGTTCTTAGTATAAACTAAAAAGATGTGCGATAGTACGTTCTAAGTATATAATTAGAAGGTTTATAGTAAGTCCTTGGAATGTTCTAAAAAATATATTCTTAGTATATACTGAAAAGAAGTGCGGTAGTACATTCTAAGTATATACATAGAACGTTTAAGTACTGTAATGTAGTATATACTCAGAATGTGCTCTGCACATTCGCAATGGTAATTACGCATATTCTCAGTATATACTTTTTCTGAAAAGTATGTTCTATGAATCTACTAAGAACATGAAATTGTTATGTGGGTAGTAGCATTTAACAGGTCTGGGTTTGTTTATTGATACTACATTGTAAATTATGATTCAGGAGTGCTCCTAGTAGAATTTAACGTGTCTTGGTTTGTTTATTTCTACTGCATCTTGATTGTAAATTTAGTATAGTGTGTTTTGTAATTGAGTTTAGAACTAATACATTTTGGCATACTCTGATCCAACTGGGACGTAGGCATATCTGTATTATATGTATTACCTCTTGTGTTTCGAAACTTAATGTATTATACCTATTTTTGGGGATATTACTTCATAGTTTCACATTTTCTTTTTATAGTCTCGTTTACTATTATTGCATGAATAGTAGTATAATATATAGTTTTTATCTAGTAATTTTATCCCTTTTCCCTTTGTTTTCTTTTCACTTTTCATTCTTTGTTTTTCCATTTGTTTAACTATTTCTGTTTCTTTACTATTTAGTGATGTTAAATTCGCCTGTTTCATCCAACTCCATTTTCGTTTGCCTAGTCGTTTATTGATAGTTTTGCTTTCAGTTGGTCCTTGTGCTAGTTGCTTTTTGGATCTGTATCTACGCCAATCAATGAGAACAGGATATTACCTCCGAATTATATCCTACTGCATGGATTTTAATGAAATTTTAGCAACAGCCTCCACTCTTCTCCTAATTCAAAGTCTACCCTATATATTACGGCGCTTTTATCTTGGGGACGGTTCCCACCCCTTCAAGGGGGTGGAAAATTTTTTGGTCAAAATAACCACGGCAGTGGCTAGAGAACCTAATTCTAAGCAAAAACTGTCTTATATTAATTTTGAAAACTCAAGACTTTTTGAGTTATTCTTAGTTGATTTGGCCATTTTCATTAAAAATGACTTCTTTTCGGACGGTATTTTTGCGAATACCTTAAAAGATATGCGTCTAACTAAAAAAACTATATAAAACATTTTTGTAGATTATAGAAAAACATAGAGATTCGTTCCTTCATAAATCTTTTTGTTATAACACAAAAAGAGATATGGTAGGTGAAAAGAGTTTGTTTTTTTGGTGCATGCTCAAATCGGTGTATTCAACTTGAAATAACAGTGAAACAGTACCAATAACTTTTGTAGTCCTTGAAAATACCTTTAAAATGAGCAATATTAAATGTTGATTACATTTAAACTAAGCGAGATAATGCTGCAAAAAACTGATCACTAATGTATTTTAAGAAAAAATGAGAAGTATATTAAACTGCTCATCCACCAGAATTTAAATGCATCGTTTTCCTTCCACAATAATTTATTCCACATTTTATTATAGTGTTATTTCTATGTTCAAAAAGTTGGATGGGTTTAAAATAAATAGTTTTTGAAAAAAATAAGATCAAATTATAGAGCGCATTTTTAAATTTTCTTAAAAATCTTCATTTTTTTCCATTTAACTTGAAAATGATAAGAGATACAGTAATGAGAAACATAAACAAAATTTTTATCTAAAAACCCTATATTTTTTTATAGTACCTTCCTTTCGTATCAATTCCGAGTTACATGGAGAAAAAGGAATATTTTTAAGAAAATTTAAAAATGCGCTCTATAATTTGATCTTATTTTTTTTGATATTATTCATCCAACTCTTTCAACATAGAAATAATACTATAATAAAAGGTATTGTAGAAGAAAAATAATACATTTACATTCTGGTGAATGCGGTGTTAAATATACCTCTCATTATTTCTTAAAATACATTAGTCATCAATCTTTTTGCAGCATATCTCGCTTAGTTTGAATGTATTCGACATTTAATATTACTCATTTTAAAGGTCTTTTCAGGCAATACAAAAGGCCTTGGGAGCATTATGCACCTACAATCGACCGTTTCTCTGTTATTTCAACTTGAATACGCCGATTTGAGCATGTACAAAAAAACAAACTCTTTTCACCTACCACCTACCTTAATATAGTTTTTTTAGCTAGATGCATAGTTTTTAAGAACATTATAACAGTTATTGCTTAGAATTAGGTTCTCTAGTCACTTCTGTAGTTATTTTGACCAAAAAATTTTCTACCCCTTGTAGGGGTGGCAGCCGCCCCCAAGATAAAAGCGCTATAGTATATAATGTACACTTTGTTTCTTAAGCTATTCCCTACTTACTGTGAAACTATAAAGTAAATCAATTTAGTATGATGGAATTGAGAGCCAAATACCCTCATTGACTGCACTAATCCTTTAATAAATTTTTTTAGAGATTATTCAAATACACTGCGCGGTAGAGAAACCGGGCGGCCCACAAAAATTGGTTATTTCCGATGTCTTGAATTTCCTAAACCTATTGTCCGATTTAAGTGATTTTTTTAATATGTTATAGCCTTGTCCTTTAACAACATTAATGTAATAATATTGTTGCTAAACAGGTAAATTTTCATTGAATACCGGGTGGACCAATCAAACTGTGTTTTTTTCTCAAAGTTCGCAACACCCTGTGGAATATTCTAGCATTTATAAAATAGGTAATGGAATTAAAGCCCAACTGTAGCGTCAGGTTTTCTTAACATTCTGTTTTTTGATTCATTCGCTAATGTTGGATAATAAAAAAGTTAGGTACTTTAACAATTAGCCATGTTCTTCATCAGTACAGAGTGTTCTAAATAAGTGCGACAAACTTTAAAGGACAATTCTGCATGAAAAAATAATGGCCATTTGCTTTATAAACATATGTCCGCAAATGCTTCGTTTCAGAGATACGAGATGTTGAATTTGTTCTTACAAACTGACGATTTATTTATTGCTCTAAAACAAGTTGAGATATGCAAATGAAATTTGGTAGGTTTTAAGAGGTAGTTATTGAACATTTTTTGACATTTTTTTGATCCTAATAAAGAATTTTATATTCACCAAAGAAATCAAAAAATTTTCCTAAACAATGACGTGACGAAACAAGAGAGGAAAATACAAAAACAGCTCCGAGAACCAGCCAAAGGCGAAAAAGAAAAGGGAAAATAAGTAAAAATAGGTTACAATAAAGATACAATAAATGGGGATTAGTGGAGATGGAATAGAGCAAACGAAAAAATAGAGAAATCTGTTCCAAAAAACTAAGGAAACAACAAACGAGGGATAGTAAAAACGATGACGACAACGCAAAGACAACGGAATGGAATTTGGATAAAGAAAAACATTAGAAGGAAAGGATAATCAACAAGAAAATGAACAAAAGAAAAAGGACATTGAAAAAACAGCTAGAACGATTGACGTGGAAATGAAACAAGGACAAGACGCAAAAACTAGAATAAACGAAAATAACCACTTGAAAATTGGTACATGGAATTTAACATCACTTAGAGGAAAGGAATGCGAATTAGAGCAAGAAATGGAAGAATTTAAAATGCAAATAATAGGTATTAGCAAAACAAAAAAACGTGGAAGAGGAAAAGAAAAAATATTAGAAAATTACACGATGTATTACTCCGGGGTAGACAAAGAACTCCGAAAGAAGGAGTAGGCAAAGTACTCATAGAGACAATAGAAAAAAGAGTATCAGATTTCAAACCTATATCGCCGAGAATAATGTATATAAAAATAGAAATGGAAGAGGAATGGTACATAGTGCAAATATATGCACCAACAGAAGGAACGAAAGAAGAAAAAATGGAAGATTTCTACAATGGACTACAGAATACCCTAGATGAGAAAAATGTGAAAGAGTAGTGTTAATGGGAGATTGGAATGCAAGGATAGGGAAAGATGAAAACAAAGGACTTGGGTGCATGGAAAAACATGGTGAAGAGATGCTAAACAGAAATGGAATTAAAATGATCAGATTCTGCCAGACAAATGACCTAATAATAGGAAACTCGTTTACACAGCAAGTACTACAAGATAAATATACATTTGTAGCAGAAGGCAGAGATGCAAAAAGCATAATAGATTACGTAGTCTACATTTAAGAAATGAAACAAAATATAAAACAAGTCTGGACAGAACAGAGAGCAGAGATCGGAACTCATCACAGATTGGTAATGGCAGAAATGACATGGCGAAAACCGGTACAACAAGAACATATAGAATACAGCAGAATAGCTATAAAAAGCTAAAACATGAACAAAAGAAAAGGAGGTATCAAGAAGAAACTGATAAGCAGTTCAAAATGGAGGAGAGAAAGAAAATAGAAATGGATATGGAGGAAAAATGGGAAAAATTTAAAGAAATAATAATGAAGAAAGCAGAAGAGATATGCGGAAATCTAACAGTCAGAAAATTAAACAAAAAGACGGAATGGTGGAATGCAGATATACAGGAAGAATTGAGAAAAAAGAAAAAGGCATGAAAAAAATACAATAGTACAACACAACATTGCAATAGAACAATGCAATAGTACAAGAGAGAAACAAGATAAAAAAGAATACCAAAAACACAGAAACATAGTGAAAGAACTAGTTACATAAGGAAAGAAAGAGAGTTGGAAGAAGTTCGGTGAATCACTAAATCAAAATTACAAAGACAACAACAGATGCTTCTGGAATAAAGTAAGGAGCCTAAGAGGAAAGAAAAGAAAAGAACTCAGAGGAGTAAAAGACAAACACAACAAAATAAAGACAAATACAACAGAGTTACTAGAGGTATGGAGAGAATATTACGAAGAGAAATATATGGGCGAAGAAAGTGAAGAGATAGAAACAGAGGGAACCATAGAACAGACAGCAGCAGACGAATACCAAATGGAAGAAATAAGTACAGAAGAATTGGAAGAAGCGATAAGTAGAATAAAAATAGGAAAAGCGAGCGGAGCAGATAAAATTGATCCCGAAATGATAAAATGGATAGGGAAAGAAGGAAAGAAGTGGTTGCTGGAAATAATGAGAGAAGCATGGAGAACAAACAAATTGCCGAGAGAATGGGAAGAAAACTTATTGATCCCAATTCGCAAAAAAGGAGAAGAATCCACCTGTGGAAACTATAGAGATATATGCCTCTCATCAGTAGTGTTCAAGCTCTATACGAGAATAATAGAAAGAAGATTAAGAACAGAGGTAGAAGAAAAACTTGAAGACGAACAAACAGCATTCAGAGCCAAAAGGCAAACAGTTGACAACATAAGCATACTACGAAATATAATAGAAAAAAAATAATAATCGGGGAGCAAACATATATATGACCTTCATAGACCTTAAAGCCAAGCGTCCACAGACCCGCATCGTACGCATCGTACGCAACGGATTTTAGTTTGACAATCGATAATGCGATCCGTACGATGCGGATCAGTGGACGCGGTTACATAAGTTTCTGTACAAGGCAAACTAAAATCCGTTGCGTACGATGCTTCCGATGCATACGATGCGGGTCTGTGGACGCTTGCCTTAAAGCAGCGCTCGACTCGGTAGACCGGAAAGTATTGTGGAATACTATGGAGGAGCTGGGAATAACGAGGAAACTATAAGAGATAATTAAAAGTACGTACAGCAGAGTGGTGGGAAAAGTACAAATGGGAGGTAGCAGACCAATAGAATTTAGGATGAACACGGGGATAAAACAGGGAGATAGCCTAAGCCCACTCTTATTCGTCATAATTATGGATAAAAATTATTTAAAAATGTAAAAAGAAGAACAAACCACTTAAAAACAATAATAGGCTACACGCACCTAACACCAGTTATGATAGAAGGATTACTGTATGCGGACGACGTCGTTCTCTTTAAATATAACCCGAGAAAGATGCAGCTTCTAACTGATGTATGGACTAAGGAACTAGAGAAAATGAAATTAGAAATAAACATCAGCAAATGCAAGACGATGAAAATAGGTCATCAGGAGCAGGAGATTGAAGGCGAAACACAAGTGTTCTGTAAAGGACAAGAATTGGAGAGGGTGGCGGCCTACGAATACCTGGGCACGATAATATCGAATGACGGAAAGCTAGACCTAGAAATTGCAAATAGGACAAAGAATGCTACGAAAATATATTATGTGATTAATAATATGATACTGGAAAAACGAGAAATCAGCCAGGAAACAAAAATACATGTATATAATACAATCACAGTACCAACTCTTCTATATGCAAGCGAGACATGGGCCACAAATAAAAGACATGAAAGTGCCATAAATGCAGCAGAAATGAAGCAGCTGAGAAAATAGCTGGAAAGACGAAGATGGACAGGGAAAGGAACGAAAACATCAGAAACGTGCTAAGTCAGGAACCAATAGAGAAACAAATTTAAAAAAGAAAACTGAATTGGTTTAGACATATAACTAGGATGAACGAGAACAGACTAGTAAAGAAGGTGGCAGATGCCAAAAGACAGGGGAAAAGAAGAAGGGGCAGACCTAGAAAGGGGTGGATGGAGCAGATCGAGGAAATCGGGACAAAGAGAGGGAAAACAGTGCAACAGATGAAGGAAATGACAGGAGACCGGAAGGCGTGGAAGAAATGGGTAAAAGATGGATAGGTGATACCAAAGTCCGACGCTCTTATAGGGCATAAGGACAACGAGAAAAAGAAGAAGATATTCACCACTGCCGTGCATACGGGTAATATGACTGGTCATATTATAGTAGTTATCGTAGCCAGTCTTTTAGTAAGTAACCAGTCTCATAATATATGCTGTTGAATAGCTTTGTAACAGCTGCAATTGGGTGTGCCTCTAATAGCTTTAAAATTCCACCACGCCTTCATCAGGACCTGGTCCCATAGCTAGATACACTAAAATAAATATGGAGACATTTATTGATGAAAAGACAAAAATGTAATTAAAGCATATTTTTTGTATAAGACTTTACACAATTACGTGATAGATTATTTTATCAAAAAGGTCGGGCGCCTAATTAATTTAAAATTTCTTCGATAATCATGTGCAAGGTTGTTGTTATATTATATCGTAAATAAAACTTATCAGTGTGTGGAATCATCAAAATAAGTGAAAATATTTTTGTTTAAAAACCTTAAATCTTCTTATTAGCAATATTATCAAAAAGCAATGACTCAAATTTTTAAAACCCAATCATTAGTCGATTAACTAGTATTTGTGACGAGAAATTATTATGTGCTCAAAAATTTCTCGTTAATTAGAAAATAATGTAGCTGAGACATGTTCGATAAATTGTTATTTCCATTTTATTCATCACTTCAAAGAAGAGCATTAAACAGATATTTTGGACATTGATTCATTATTTAAATATTTATTAACTAAAAATATAATGCATTTACAGCAGGATACATATTATGACGATGGAATAGACCAGTAGACCAAGACTAATCTGTAAAAAGACGTGTATTTTTGGATGTAAGAGGTGGCATTCGGATTTTTGCAGATACAGTTAGGTGACACCTTCAGTAATAATATGTAATTGACTTATGCTCCTTCTCAAATATGCCCGGAACATGAATAAAAAAATTAAAATATTTAAAAATTTCGAAAAACATCGATTTTTTTCTGCTTTCGTTGCTTATAACTTTAAAACGGTTCATTTTGGAACAAAGTCGAAGAAAAATAAAATAAAGATAATTGAATTTTGTATGATATACGACTGGTCAAAAATGTCTTATTACCTTTTCTGCAATATAGCAATAAATACAAAATAAGGGTGCAAAATACGCTTGTTGTTATTCAATGTTTCTTAACCACTTTGGTGGCACTTAGAAGCTTAATAATTCGCTTAGAAAAATTCTTATAACTTACTAAAATGGTCTACCAAATTTGATTAAAATCGACCTAATAGATTTTGCATAATAAATTTTGCAATATAAATGTTTTTAAAAAAGTTCAAATTTTTTTAAATATTTCTGAACAAAAAGTAGACCATTTAGAAGTTGGCTAATTTTTTTACATATAAAGAGGTGCTTGCTCTACCCATATAATGCACTTTACAGAATTAAAATCGGATTATTTAAGGGGCCTCAGCAATGTTTTAAAATTATAAACAATTTTTTGGCTTATAAACAAATAGCTTTGTTTAATAATAAAAAAATTAATTTTTAGCAATGCAAATAATTAAAACCGGTATAATTTGACTTAAACTTTCAAATGCTGTCAGCAGAATTGCTATTTTATTTTTTATTCAAAAGATATTCTCGTTGAAAAATTGCAATTTTTCGATTTTTTGTATGTTCCACCGCGTTTATCTCGAAAACTATGCATCCTACGAAAAAACTTGTAAAAACATTTTTTGCTTAGAATTGCCCAAGAAATACAAAAATTGCGAAAAATCGATGTTATGTAATTCCTTAAGTTCTTTGTTTATAACAATCTTATCGACATCCGGATCAACTGTTAACCCAAAAAATTCGTGTTCTACGGGTCAAAATACATAAAAAAACTTGGGTAAGTCCATCTAAATAAAGGAGCCCGTAGCACCCCCTCCTGGACACAGTACTAATTTGTTTATAAGCCAAAAAATTGTTTATAACTTTAAAACATTGCTGAGGCTGCTTAAATAATCCGATTTCAATTCCGTAAAGTGCATTAGATAGGTGAAGTGCTTTTTTATATGTAAAAAAAATTACCAATCTTTGTATGTCCTAGTTTTTGTTGTACAAGATTTTAAAAAATTTTAATTTTTCAAAAAAAGTTTAGATTGCAAAATTATTATGCAAAATCTAGTAAGTCAATTTTAATGAAATTTGGTGGACGGTTTTAGTACATTACAAAAATTTTTTAAGCGAATTAGGAAGGTTTGAAGTGTAACCTAAGTGATGGAAAAACATTGAATATGGACAGGCTTGTTTTGCCCCCTTATTTTATATTTATTGCTATTTTACAGCAAGGGTGTTAAATTAAGACATTTTTAACCAATCGTATCTGATGGAAAATTTAATTATCTTTGTTTTATTCCTATTGGGACCGTGCAAGTTCGGAAAAGCGTCACCTGGTTTCTTCGCTCTGCACTTTTATTCGCAATTTAATTATATTGGCTCCTGGTTGCTGGATAATTGTCAAGTCCATAGTCGAAAAAAATAATAAGGAGAAAAAATAAGATTCAGGTTATGTTATTAAAACGTAAACAATTGTATGTAGTAAATAAAATTAGTTATTAAAATGCAGTAATGCAAGCACAATACAATTAATCACATTTACCTTTATATAAAAATTGCATATCTTATCAATATTGTGGAGCAATATATAATGTTCTTCTTCATTGACAGTAGATATGAAATATACGTCAATTTGACAATTTCAATTGACAATGAATTATTTAAGAAAGTTAAAATATTTCTCCGCTATTCTCGCACGATCGTTTCTCGTATCGCCTCCAAGTACTTGCACACCGCGAATAGGACTTTGTTCCAAAATGAATCGTTTTAAAGTTATAAGCCAAGAAAGTAGAAAAAAAAACGAAATTTTTTGAAATTTTTAAATATTTTATTTTTCTTTATTAATGTTCCGGGCATATTTGAGAAGGAGCATAAGTCAATTATTATTAACGAAGATATCAGCTAACTTTATCCGCAAAAATCCGAATGCCACCTCTCACATCCACCTAATAACAGATCCTTCCTGGTCTACAGGGCATTTAGGAAAATATAAATCGATTTTTAAATATAGCACCCATCGAGATGACGTCAAGAAAAAGTCTTCGATAGAAAAATGGGTTGAAATGAATTATTGCATTTCTTCTTCTTCTTGATGTGCCTTCTTCATCTTCTTGTGCCACTCCTATCGGAGATTGGAAATCATCAAGGCTACCCTGACTTTGTTTACAGCTGACCTAAAAAGTTCATTAGTGGTGCAGCCAAACCACTCTCTCAAATTCCGCATCCACGACATTCTTCTACGGCCTGGATTCCGTTTTCCTTCTATTTTTCCTTGCATTATATTTTGAAGTAATGCGTATTTATGACCTCTCATCAGGTGACCCAAATACTCGAGTTGTCTTCGTTTTATCGTTAATAAAATTTTTGGGTCTCTTCCTATCCTTCGTATTACTTCAAGATTTGTGATTCTTTCAACCCAACTTATCTTCAGCATTCGACGGTAGCACCACATCTCGAAACTTTCAATATTTTTTATGTTGTTCTGTTTGAGAGTCCAGGCCTCTACACCGTATAATAGCGTGTTAAATACGTAGCCACTTAGCATTCTTAATCGTAGAGGGATGCTTATATCTCTGTTGCAGAAGAATTTTCTCATCTTTATGAAGGTGGCCCTGGTAATTTCGATACGTCTTTTTATTTCATTGTTTTGGTCTCCAGTTTCGTTTATTAAAGTTCCCAAGTATTTATAACTTGATACTTTTTCAATTTGAATGCCGTTTATACTAATATGTGCTGGTTGTGTCATGATTTTACTGAAGACCATATACTTGGTTTTTTTGATATTAATGTTTATGCCATAATTGATGCAAGCAATATTTATGTTTGTAAGTAATCGTTGTAATTCTTCTACTGTTCTTGCAACTAGTACAGTGTCGTCTGCGTATCGAATATTATTTACAACCTCTCCATTGATTACGATTCCTTCATTTGCTTGCAAAAGGGCTTCCTGACAGATGCTTTCACTATATACATTAAATAGCAGTGGTGACAAAATGCATCCCTGTCTTACTCCTCTACGTATTTCTATTGCTTTTGATATCTCGTTTTCTATTTTGATGTTAGCTTTCTGATTCCAATATAAGTTGAGAATTATTCGCAGATCTTTATTATCTATGTCTTTTCTTTCAAGAATGTCTCTTAGCCTATCGTGGCGTACTCTGTCAAACGCTTTTTCAAATCGATAAAACATGCATGTACTTCTTGAATAACGTCTAGGCATCTTTGTGTAAGAACATTCAAACCGAAGAGAGCTTCTCGAGTACCTAGTCCTTTTCTGAACCCCATCTGTGTATTACTAATATCTGACTCCAACTTTTGATAAACTCGGTTGTGGATGATTTTTAGAAATATCTTTAGTAGATGGCTCGTTACAGATATTGTTCGATGTTCTGAACATTCTTTTGCATTGGATTTCTTTGACAGTGTAACGAATGTAGACAGCAGCCACTCTTGAGGTATAATACCAGTATTGTATACTGTGTTAAATAAGTGCAATATTATACCTATTGATTCATCATTCAATAGCTTTAGCAATACCTATTGATTCAATGTAATTCAGTAGGAACCTCATCGGGTCCATTTGCCTTTCCAGTTTTGGAATTTCTAAGTGCCATTTCTACTTCACATTTTAGGATTTCAGGTCCCGTTTCACCATTTACCTTGTCAATGTTATTTCTGTTGTCCTCAAACAATTCTCTTATGTATTCACTCCATCTATTAATTTTTTCTGTTAAGTCTATAATAATATTTCCGTCTTTGTCCTTAAGCAAACTTATTTGATGTCTTCTTTGGGTTCCTGTAAGTTCTTTTACTTTTTTATGTATATTGAATGTGTCATACTTTCTTTCATAGTCTTCCATTTCTACACATTGTTCTTTAATCCATGATTCTTTGGCCTTCTTTATTATTTGCTTTATGTTCTTATCAACCTCTCTGTATTTTTCTGAATTATTCTTCAATTTGCGTCTTTCATCCATTAGTTCTAGTATGTCTGGTGTCATCCACACCTTATGTTTCTTTGGAGATTTGGTTAGGTGTTTCTTTCCCGTAGTTCTTATTATAGTGTTTATATACTTCAGTTTTTCATCTATGTTGTCTGTTCTGCGGATTTGGTTTTCTGCTACACTGAGGTCGGTGTTGATTTCTTCGCGCACTGTTTGTCGTCGGTGTTCACTTTTAAGCTGACTTAAGTCTAACGTTGGGATGATGGTTTTTCTAATTTTCGTTGGTCTAGCTTCTAACACAGATACTACTGGATTATGATCCGAACCGATATCAGTTCCAGGGTAAGTTTTAGTAGATTTCATGGCATTACGGTATCTTTTTGTCACCATTATGTAATCTATTTGGTTTCTGATTACTTTTTCTTGTGTGTGTTGAGGTGACGTCCACGTATACAGTCTCCTTGGGGGTAATTTAAAGAATGTATTAGTTATTATTAAATTTTCGCTTTGATAAAACTGAACTAAACGATCACCCCTTTCATTTCTATTACCTAAGCCGTATTCACCGACATTTTCTCCAACTTTACCCTGACCTACCTTGGCGTTCAGATCGCCCATTACTATGTTAATGTGTTGTCTCTTTGTTGTTCTCATCACCTCTTCCAAGTTATTATAGAATTGTTCTATTTCCTCTTCGTCTTTGTCTGCTGTAGGAGCGTACACTTGTATGATGTTTATTATGTTCTTCTTATCTTTCAGTTGTATTAACATCACGCGCTCTGAGAATGGAGTAAAATTTGCTACAGCATCTTTCCATTTTTTTTGAGATGATGACTCCAACTCCGTATCGATGTGTTGTGGTGTCACTTCCGGCATAATAAAACATACCATGATTAGTTGTGGGGCATTTGCCATTTCCTGGCCATTGTGTATCGCTTATGCCTAATATGTCTATACCCAAACGATCCATTTCCAACACGGCGTTATCTAATTTTCCCGAAGAGAATAAGCTCCTCACATTCCACGTAGCAATTTTTATGGTTGTCTTTTTCTTATTACAAGGGTTTCGCAGGTTTACGACCGAGGAAGCCTATCTTGATGTGCCTATCCCTGACGAATGATCATGGCAATCTTCACTTTATCTGCAGCAACGCGCAAAAAGCTGCACAGATGTTGTATTGAACCAGGTTCTGAGGTTCTTTAACCAGGATGTTCTTCTTCTTCCTGGACCTCGCTTTCCAAATATTGTTCCTTGCAGGATGGCTTGTATAGGAGAGCATATCTGGATTCATTTCGCATAATGTCTCCAAAGTATTCCAACTTTCGAGATTAGATGGTGGTTAGTGCTTCTCGGTTCTTCCCCATTCTCCTAAGGACCTCCTCATTTCTAACCCGATCAGTCCATGGGATTTTAGGAATTCTCGGATATAGCCACATCTCAAATGCTTCCAATTTTCGGCAAATATCTTCGCATACATTGCATTTACACTGTATAAAATACATCCAAAAGTGCATAAATATGTCAAATTAAGTATATTAAGGGTCCGATTTTGTTACTCGGAGATCTTTAGGGATGCTGAACGTGAATACGATATCAGAACTAGAGTTTCAAGATAGATAAAAATATCGATATTGTATTGATATCGTATCGAAAACCAATACGATATCGATACAATACATACCTTAGCAATGTTAATGTCGATACGGTACTCATTATCTGAAATCAATACAATACTCTTGTATTGTCGATACGCTTGCCTCGATATTATTGAAAATATCGATATCTAGAAAAAAAAAAAAAATAAAACGCCACAGTTGTTTGGATTATATTTTGTGTAATATTTAGATCATAAGTAATTATTTATGTATATAAAACTATAATAAGTGATCTGCAACCCAAGCATCAGCTGTTGTAATATTTTACAATTAAGTGCCTGAACTTGAAACTCTTGAGAGTGAGTAAATGACTGTGTGATTAGACTGTTTATATCATGTGGCATTTGTGGCAATATTATGGAAGTTAGTGATGATGACGCAAAAATAATTTTTAACAAAAATATTGAATTGTGATTCATTCCGAATCTCCGGGATTTCCCTATCTTTTCAAAAGCAGTTTTTAAACAATACAGAATTAGTAAGTATTAGTCGACTTTCAAAGAAGCATTCATCCATATTGAATTTTTATAAAAATATGTAAGTTATAAGAAATATCCGTAATATTTTTAGAATAATGTCCATTTGCTAAGCATGCAAAAGTGGGCACAAAGAGCCTACATAGCTCATATGTATAATTCTTTTTATGTTGTTATTTTATCAAGTATTGTATCGATATCGTATCGAAATCAATATTAATATGATATTTTTATAAGAAAGTATTGCCGATACCGATACTCGATACGATACTTCATTGGCATAACCAATACAATACTCAATACTTAAAAAGTATCGATATTGTATCGTATCGTGAAGCTCCAATCAGAACTGACACTCGGACCCCCTGGTGGATAGCATTACTCCTAAGGCACGTAATCTGGAGTTTCGAGGGTTTTCCATACTAAATTGATGCAAACAGATTATTCGGGGATTTTGTGGTCGCTACGAACGAACATGCAATGAGAACCGACCCCCGGAGTATCTGGTGTCCAGCTTCACTGCTAAGGCCAGAGCCCTAAGTACGGTGTTAAGGGCCAGGGGGCAATCGTGAGCTGGTGGCCCCCTATCGGGGGTGTGGGGGGTTTACCCCCTAGCGGAAGAGGGGGTGGAGTCCGGAAAAATGCTTGATATTTAACCCCTTGAAAACGCATTTTAGTGCATTCTATGACTGAAGTTTCATTGTACCTACATATTACTATTTTAGTTAACCAACACAAAAAAAATTATCTCCTTAATCTCCTTAATCTAAACTAAATAATTTTGCAAGCACTATCAATATAACATCTTTTTTGTTTTCATAAAAAAATATACCATAATCTTAATTAGATTGTTTGTCTACTTATATCTTTACGAAAGGTCTCGGGGCCCAAGTTTAGCCCGGGCCACCTCTTCAAATTGCATTTTAGGTTTTATTACGTCGAAATAACTAATTTCCTAAGTATTAATTTAAATTTTTATGTTAAGGTCTACTTAAGATTAGATTAGATCTTAAGGTGACATACGCGGCAGGAACACGACTCGACACAGAGCGGACAAAAATATTGCTCGAAACAGCGGAGATGAAAACCCTTCGAAAAATCGATGGTAAGACTCTATGGGACAGAGTTAGAAGTACAGATATACGACAGAGATGCAAGGTGTATAACATTAATAACTGAGTAAGAAACAGAAGAATAGAATGGAATGACCACATAAGCCGAATGACAACAAATAGGATAGTCAGTTCAACGAGAGACTGTTCCCCAATAGTAAGACGATCAGTGGGAAGACCACGACGATGAAACGACAATTTACTAGAGGCACATTGAAAAAACAGATAGAGTCATGTCTATACAAAAAGAAGAAGAAGAAGAAGATGTTAGGGTCTCCGGAGACCCAGCTTTACTGAGGTCTCAGGGGCCCTTGTTCTGTTCCAATTGCATTTTAGTCGAAAAAACTAATTTCCCCAGTGAAAAATTAAAACTTTATGTTAAGGTATAGGGTGCCCCTGTAAGGTCTTTTTAAAATTGTGTAATTTGAAAATATTTCGTTAGGATTTGCTTTTAAAATACATATTTTTATTTTCCTCGTTTTAAATCCATGCACGGTCAACCAAATGGGTGCGCCTGCGGTGCCCTCCTTTGCCGGGGGCCAAGGAGCTATGCGTTTGATGCAAACAGATAACTCGGGAGTTTTTGGGTTAGCGACCACGAAAACAATAACAAAACTGACCCAATGTGACTGCTATGCCCAAGTACTCTGTTTGCAACAGTTTAGTGATGGAAATTTAGAAATTGGACTCAAGGTACTTCGGAGATCGGTTTTAATGGCATTTTCGTGTTCATTAACCGCAAAAACTCCCGAGTAGTCTGTTTTTATCAATTTAACGCCGAAAACTCTGGAAACTCCAGATGTGCCTTACCAGGGACCATGGGCACCAGGCAGGGCCGCCGAGAGAGATGAGCGTGCCCCCTCTAAGAAGTGAAGAGCGGGCCCGGCAAAAAGTTAAGAGCGAAAAAATGGTCCAATTTTTACAGAAATAAACTAATTAATAATAAATAATAAGAAACATTTCAAATATAACTTTTATTAAATTTTGATTATATTTTTATAGCAATTTAAGTCAAGTTTTATGATTGTCTATAATTTTCGAAAAATCACATGATTTTACCAAATCATTCTCAATGCACAAAGTTGGTAGGCCAGTTAACCGATCCTGTTTCATTGTAGGTCTCATAGCATTTTTTATGCGAGAAAGAAAAGTAAAATATTTTCCCTTTTGCGACTACCACCGATAATGTACTAAATACCTATTGTTGACGCTATAACGACGTTAGAAAATAATAATTCCAATTTGGGATGTTTAATTTTATTAAGTAAATCTATTGGAGAAAGTTGAGATTCACAAATATTCTCCTTGTATATCTCTCTATCGTCTTCTTTATAAAAGTCGCGCAATATACCATTTTATTTTCTTAATACTCTTAATATTAATCTTAATCTCAATCTCAATATTATCTTCATCTCAGAATGTCTTCTGGTTAAGTTGCTTATTATACAATATATGACAATATTAAATATTTCACAGCGAAATATTGCGTCGGGCTCATAATTATCAGTCGCCTCAATACTGAGCCTTATATTTATGTATATCAAAATAGAGGTAAAGGTTATATTAAATATAGCTGAGTATTAACTAAACGCATTATGCACATAAAGTGAGGAGCAAAAAAATGGGAAAAAGTACGTCTTTGGTCTGGTCGACGCCGGGCCCGTTACATTCCCGGGCCCCGGTAAAATGTACCGCCTGTACCCCCCTCTCGGCGGGCCTGGCACCAGGTGATCTGGGGGTCAGTTTTGATGGCATATTCATATTAAGCGATTCCAAAAACCCTCGACTAACAAAAATCTGGCCCTTTATATACCGATATTGATATGTTTATGCACTTTTGGATGCATCTTACTCATTAAAAAAGGCAATTATGTATTTTCACCCGAATTTCTATTGTAGTAATTTTTTCTGGTGTCATTTCCAATACAATGCAAAAAGTGGTCAAAAAGTACCAACCTAACAAAATAGTTACGAGGCCAGTGGTAGAGAATTGCTTCACGAAATTGAATCTGACGAACTCCTAGGTGACGGGAATTCGTTTGAAGTTCCTCTATTGGAAGATAACGATGACACTGTACTACCTCAGTACACAAGTAAGCACAGTACTAAGTGCGCAAAAGTATCTTTACGTAGATTCAAAAAACGTCGTAATTATAACGAAATAAAAGTTTGTCCTGTACTAAGGGCACATTCACATGACACTTGCACATGTAAACGTGCCCTAATAAATTATAGTTCAAGCGTCTCTATAATAAAAGAGTTGTTTGGGTTGTCCTTTTCAAAAATGAGATGGATATTAATATTGAGAGAAACCTTTTGACCCAGAAGATCTTTTATAATGCTTGGAATACTGAAAACCTGGATAATCATAAAAAATTGTTTCCTATAACTGTTTTGAAATTTCAAGCTTTTATCGGCGTTGGATTAATAAAAGGAGCCTTTCAAAGCGACCACGAACCAGTAGAAATGGTATTTACATACAATCCTGCGTACTCTCGCCAAATTATTCCAGCATATATTTCCAGAGACACATTCAAAATTTTAACGAGATTTTTACGGTTCAGTAATTTTTTTAACTAAAGAGGGGAGAAGGTAAGAAGATAAAAAATATCAGGTACATTTTGTGGTACACTGCATAAAAGTACGCGCTTTGTTTCACAAGAATTGCAACCATCCGCGTCCAAATCAAAAAATATTTTTTGCATGTCAAGAAAAATGTACAGTAAAACCTGTGTTAACGGCCTCCTGAACAAGCCGGCCCAAACCAAAATTTGTGGACGACAAAACCTGGTATTAGCGGCCACCTTTTTATATCGGCCAATAATTCTGTCATTTTTAGTGACCATTATTGACAGGTTTTACTGTACTTTGGTTTCCTATGTACCCAAAAAAATATAGCTCTAGCTGATATTACAAATTACGAATCACAAATTCTTATAACTTAAAGGGGTCCACGTTGATGTTTATAAAGTTGGCAAGGAATACATTATAAGCAGTCTTGCCACTGTGGCTTAATGCAAACTGCCATCACATAATTAATCATTCTGACATAACTGCTGATTTCCCTGGATTAAGTTATAATATATTTAGGATAATCTGGTTATGTTTTGCGAATACTTCAACAAGCTAGACCTTTCAGGATTTTTATTCATGCAAATGCGATAAAAAAATTAATAGCAAAATCTTTGGAATGTTCTGGTGAAAAATGTCTCTTTTGTATTTACCGGTTTAATTTCACAGCGAAGATATCTTCTTGTGATTATTCTTCTTTACGTGCCATCTCCGCGACGAAGGTTGGCAATCATCATTGTTATTTTACCTTTTGACACTACAGCCCGAAAGAGTTCAGTTGAGCTGCATCCAAACCATTCTCTGAGAATTCTCAGCCAGGTATTTTTCTTCTACCTATGCTGCGCCTTCCTTGAATCTTTCCCTGCATTATTCATTTTAGGAGTTAATATCTGTCACCACGTGTTATATGACCCAAATATTGTAGTTTTCTTATTTTTATGGAATCCAGTATCTCGCTGCTGTTCTCTATTCTTTTTAGTACTTCTTCATTAGTTATTTTGTCTGTCCAGGAGATTCTCAGCATTCTTCGATGCCCACATTTGTTCCACATTTGGCTCACATTGTCCACATTTTAAATGCTTCTAATTTATTGACACATTGTTTATTAAGAGTCCATGTCTCCACACCATACAAAATAACAGAAAATACATAACACTTGGTACTCGTCTTCTAAGATTTAGGTTGAGGTTTCCACTACATAATATTTGTTTTATATTATTGAATGCAATTCTAACCTTTTCTATTCCAATTCTGATTTCTTTGGTATAATCGTTTGTTTCTGAACTCGTTCTATTGTCTTATTATTCTTCTTGTGATTATTACGGTTTATAATGTTCCGTTGGTGTATGTTGACGGAAACAATTATTTGAAATAATAAAAATAAGTGTGACAAACGAACTAACAGCAAAACATTTATTTATTTTGGTAACAAAAAAGGTGTTTGCTTAGATCTCGGAAAAGGGTTGATTATTAGCGAGCCGAGGGTTTGTCTGCATTGTTCGCATGCTGTGAAGAGACTGGCTAAAACCACAACACTATTATATCGATGTAGGCCTTTATAAAATATGGCCCGAAGAGGGCAATAAATTATTTAGATATGGCGTTTAAAAACAGAAACACTTCTGCAGTTTTAAGAAACGTCTCGAATGCATGTCCTTTGTGAGTTGTTGACACATATGATCTGATATGGTAATTAATTTATGGGGAATTCATCTTGTTAAACTGAACACACCAAAAACCATAAGGTTAGGGATGCATTTCGTTTCGTAAAACCATGTCTTTCTTAGCATCCGGTTTGTATATTAACTGTGACTTTTACATGACCCATATTATTTCGGTTTGAGAAAAATTATTAAAATTAAAATTAGAAAAAATAGTAATTGTCCTTCACATAACATTTCGAACATTTGTACTTATGTAGTGGTCTTTTCGGGCCGCTGATCACAGTTTAAAGAAGCAGAAGAAGAAAAAGAAGATTATTAAGCTTCTTGACAAGTGACGTCCGCTCATCACTGTTTTTTTTCTGTGCCTGTACTGATCACAAGTGGTTTCCAAATAGTTTTATAAAAATTATTAGAAAGTGTTTAAAATACAACAAAAGTCATCAGAGAATAATTATGTATCCCGAAAGAGGCGGAAATATGAAAATTTGCAACAGAAACTGGTAGAGTTAAGGTATTTATATGATATTTTTGGGTTTTATCCCAAAAGACCAAGTTATTTATAAGATATTTTTGAATTATTTTATGTTAGATAAATTAAATTATGTGTGAATAGATCGAACTATAAATATTTAATATTTACGAAATGACAATTTTAATCAAATTCAAACTTGGGGTCCTATTTTGTTGTTATCAATATATTTTCTCTGTTGTCATAGTTACTATATCTCGCCTTCTTCCCTATTCGAAATACTCAAAACGTCAATAGTATTTGTCAAAACACACAGAAATGTAACAGGCGCTATGTTGCCACACTGCTCTGATTTTCCTATTAATGTTTATTTTGTAGCAAAATGTCCGACAGACATGATATTATGCAAAAATTTATATTGTTTGTGTCAATAAGGATAACTTAAGGTAGCCCAAAGTAATACAGACTAAATTATTAGGGGTTTAACAATAAAATTATAGCCCAAAGGTTTAAAATAGAACAAAATAAAGGGTTTACCAATAAAATTAGAGCAGGGGTGTTTTTAAGCAGCCCAAAAAATCTTTATGATTATTTGACCTGCCTCTATTTTTCCGAGGTACTCTACAGTAGTCCAGAAGTTTAGAATAGAACAAAATATATTAGTTTAACTGCTTTTGTAAATTTTACTTCGATTTCACGTTACAAGCAAGTTTACTTGCACTAAATTATTTGTTTGGTTTTGTGTTCAAACAATAAAACTAGAGCAGAGGTATTTTTTAGTAGCCTAGACGATCTTTATGATCATTTTATCTGCTTCTATTTCTCAGAGGTATTTTTACAGTAGCCCAGCAGTTTGGAATACAATATAATTATATTTATTTCACTACTTTTGTAAATTCTACTTCGATTTAAGATTACAAGCAAGTTTAATTACACCAAGTTTATTGTTTGGTTTGTCTTCAAACAATAAAATTACAGCAGAGGGTACTTTTTAGCAGCCCAGACAATCTTTATGATTATTTTATCTGCTTCTATTTCTCCGAGGTACTCTAAGGTAGCCCAGAAGTTTAGAATACAATAAAATGTATTTATTCAACTACTTTGTGCACATTTTGGCTAGATTTCATATTACGAGGGTAGTAAGTTTACTGCTTTCATTAAATGTTTGTTTGGTTTGTCCTCAAACAATAAAACTAGAAGAGGGTACTTTTTTTTAGTAGCCCAGAAAATCTTTATTTTGAGCTACTCCTATTTCGCAGAGTTACTTATAGTAGCCCAGAAGTTTAGAATAGAATAAAATATATTTAACTACTTTTTGCACATTCTGCATTGATTTTTATCGTCTACCTTGATATTACAAAGTTAGTAAGTGTACTTACAATAAATTTTTGTTTGGTTTTGTCAAAAATATTAAACAAAGATACAAAATCAGCTTTATTAAGTCATCTCGACGTCATTACGAAGCCACAAAAGACCACTGTTTATCCAAAAACTGTACCACAAAGCCAAGCTGCTGTTTCCACTCAGCATCCATCAAGAGTTCTTTCAGAATCTAGCAACTTTAATCAGCAGCGTTTAAACTTCAATCCAACCTTGAGCAGACCAAGATTTGGACAAAGTCAGTACTCAAATGACCCTCTACTAGCATCGAGATACAAACAATCGAACAGACAGCAGTACCAAAAGCAAATGAGAACAACCAGGATGTCATACTAAAGGTCAATAAAAATTAATAGGGTAATATTGCTAACTGTATTAAAATATGGAAAGGGATTACTTCAGATAAGAAAGTTTTAAGTTGGGTCTAAGGTTTTAATATTTTATTTAAAACAACGCCCTCTGAAGAGAGAGCACCAAAAGTTCTCATAGACCCAAACTGGTCGTATGACCAAAAAAAAAAAAAAAAAAAAAAAAAAATACTTGAAAAGTAATTAAAAATTACTATTTCTCCTTCTTCACATACAAAAGGACAATTTATTTTTCGTAGTTTTTTGTGCCCAAAAAGGACGGAAATCAGAGATTTTGTTTTGAATTTAAAACAATTGAATTGCTTTATAGAAGCCACATATTTTAAGCTGGAAGACTATAATAGGTCAGTCCTCAAGCTCATTTTCAAGGGTTATGGCAAAAATAGATTTAAAAGTTGTCTATTTTGCTATTCCTGTTCATTAAAATTCTAAAAAATATTTAAAATTTAAGTACAGAACTTTTTTATATTAATTAAACTGTTTACCGTTTGGTTTGAATAATATCTCGGCTTTTATATTTACAAAAACTTTAAAACCAGCCCTAAATAATCTAATAACAGGAGGCTTTACTTTTGTCAATTTTTTAGAGGACCATTTACCAATTTCAAAATCATATTTAAAATGTAAAGAAAATATTGTTTAAACATTTTCTATGTTTTTCTGCTTGGGATTTACTATAAATAAAAAAAAAAAGGAAAAGTATACTTTCACCCACACAAAATATAACTTTTCTTGGTTTTACGTTTGATTCGAACCTGATATATTTTGCACCTGCTGACAAAAAAAAAAAAAAAAAAAAATATCTAATAGTATTCAGAACATCAAAAATAAAAGTACATGTAAAATATGATCATTTGCAGCCTTAATCGGTCAGTTTGTAACAGTTAGTCCATTTATGGAAGTTACATATGGAAAATTATACTAAATATATATATATATATATATATATATATATATATATATATATATATATATATATATATATATAAATAAAAAAGAAAAGTAGCCTCTTTCTTAAACTAATAGTTATAACACTGAAATGACCATACCTAAATACTTAAAAACGATTACAATTGGTGGTTAAATAAAAAACCAATTAGTGAGCAAAATATAAAATAATCCAATTATGTACTTGAAATATTTTGCGATGCATATATCTTTTAGCATGGCGGGTATGCTGCATTGATAACAAAACTCATGGTTTTTGGAGTCATGAACAACAACTACATATAAATGTACTTCAGTTACTAGCAGCATATAGTGGCTTGAAATCCTTTTTGAACGAATATAGGAATTGTAACATTTTGCTAGGAATAAATAACGCAACAGCTGTGTCTTGCAATAACAAGATGGGTAGTGTACAGTACTCAACATTTGCAGATAAGTTTAATAATTCTGTGAAAATAGGAATTTAAAAATTATTTTTGCATCTATAACAGTAAAAAAAAATGCTTTTGCCTGACTCAGAATCAAGATCTTTAAAAATTGAAACAGAGTAGGTATTCTTTAAGTGATAATTGTGTTACTATAATTTTTGAGCAGCTTCTTATTCCAGAAATCGATATGTCTGCCACATATCCTAAAAAAAAAAAAAAAAAAATGTGCAAGGTATGTAATTTTGAACCCTGACCCCGGATCAGAGAAAGCCAATGCCTTAACTCTAGATTGGCATGGATTTAAATTTTATGTTTTTCAGCCTTGGTACACAACCATTGACAACCACACCTTACACAACCAAAAAGATAATTATGGACCTGATAAAAATTTAATCTAGAATTTTTATTTGGGCTTTTATATCCAGGACATCCTTTGGGTTTCCATATTCTTGTCAGGCAAGCTTTTTAAGAAAAGGCATTCCTGAGGATTCGATCCCAACTATTACAACAAATCACTAAATCTGTATGATACAGTTTTCAAGAGATGGCGACGGTTTAGTATAAAATAGTAACCATTTTGCTTATGAATTATCAAATTTTAATTTTATTAAATCTATCGTAGAACAGGATTATAATTATAGCTCGTATAAACATTCACAGTGCTGCATTGGCGTTGATAGAAGATATCCTAGAATATTATAAAAACATTTTTAAATTTTTTTTACAAATGTATATATAACCTCAAACCTTAATTGCCCAAATATTAATTAACTTGGGACCCTCTACCAGTATTACTTTATTTAGAAACATTATTTCGTCTCACAAGTCTTTCCCTGAAAGATCTTACTTACAAACTTGTAATGTTGATTGCACTCACTTCAGTTCAGAGGTTGCAAATCCTGTACCTAATAAAAATTCAGAATATTTTCATGGATCAAGATAAAATTGACATTTTGATATAACATAGAATAAAGACTTCCCCAAAAAATAATAATAATAATAAATAAACAAATAGCAACCTATTTAAAACAAAAAACACAGTTGAGAGTGTTTAGAGATTTCTAAAACATTCGTCCTCAATCGGAAGACAATTTGTTTATAACTAAAAACAAAAAAAAAAGAGACGTAGAAAGCAACATCTACCCAGACGTTGAGTAGATGGATATAACATTTTTTTAAATTAAAAATATAGACACTAATATTTTTGAAGTGTATAGTGTCAGACATGCATCTACCTCAGCGGGAGTTAGAACTGGATTATAGAAGATATTAGAGAGACGGCGAGATGGACAGAAAATTCTCAAGTATTCAATATTTTTTATAATAAACCTCTAGCAAAAGATTACGGACTCTTTGCAAAACCGTATTGTCTGGTGAGTCCATGTAATTGTATGTAATTGTAATTATATTACATGTGTAGGTTACTAATATTAGTAAGAACATTAATTTTCTTATTATGTTTATTTGTACCTGGTTGAAGGTACACATCTCATATAATTAAAATATAAACATGAATCTTAATTAATAATTGCTCTAATATGTTAGTTAGGTATACATATGTATATATTTTGTGTAAAGTTTCTAAAAAAAAAAAAAAAAAAAAAAAATTACTAAGTACTATTCATTTTTGGATTGCAATGTACTTTTGTTTATTTATCGCACAATATTGTTTAATCTTTCAACAGCCTACCATAAGTACAAATGTTCGAAATGTTATGTGAAGGACAATTAATTGATTGGTTGACTTACCTGTTAAGGAGGGACAATCATAATTGTCCTATCTTACATTTCGAACATTTGTACGCTCCCCCCCATTGATCCTTTTGAACCCACCCATGTCTTGTGCGATAAAAATATAAAAAAAAACAGTGATGAGCGGACGTCACTTGTCAAGAAGCTTAATAATCTTCTTTTTCTTCTTCTGCTTCTTTAAACTGTGATCAGCGGCCCGAAAAGACCACTACATAAGTACAAATGTTCGAAATGTAAGATAGGACAATTATGATTGTCCCTCCTTAACAGGTAAGTCAACCAATCAATTAATTAAAACGTATCGCTATATAGCCCCCTCCGAGAGACTAAGATGATAGATAATACGTAATATATACATATGATGAAAATTGAAAATAACAGGAAATAAAACAACGCAATGTTTATACGAGGAGAAAGAAAAATCACTGAATTCACTGTTAACCTACACTTTCTTGATAACTTCCGGTAAATCTTGCCTTTCTCTTAGGTCTGCTGTTTGTTTTGTTGGATACTATAGTATCCTCCTCTATTTATAGCAGTTGTTGTGTAATGTTATATGCAGTTATGTCAGTTCATATTTTATTAGTTGTCAAAATATATTTATCGAAATGTTCTACTTATTCAATCTGCAGATATAACAAATTGGCGACGAGGTAAATCATAAAAGAGGAAATTGCGAGTGATCAAGTTCTAATTCCATATGACCCAAGTTTGCCCGTAGTATTAGCTTGTGATGCAAGTCCAACCGGTGTTGCAGGGGTACTATCTCATGTTATTGATGGAATCGAAAGGCCTATCTCATTTGCTTCAAGATCTCTTACCAAATGTGAACAAAATTATAGTCAGTTAGACAGAGAAACACTTGCAATTATGTTTTCAGTAAATCACTTCTTCATGTATCTTTTTCGGCGTAAGTTTAAACTCATCACTGATAACAGCCCTCTAACGAGAATTTTTCATCAAAATTCAAAATTACCTTCAATAACTTCTGCTAGACTACTTCGATATGCATCATTTTTATCAGGATTTGATTACGAAGTCGAATACAGAAAATCTTCTGATCACGTTAACGTCGACTGATTTTCTAGAGCTTCTATCAATCAACCTTCATCTTCTTTAGAAAAAATTCTCAACGAAGAAATTAAATCTATCTGTCATGAGTCAATAAAAGGAATTTCAACATACGATCTAACCTATCAAAATATCAAAGATGCCACAGACGAAGATCCTATTTTATCAAGAATTAAATCTGATTTAAAATCACAAAATCAAAATGAACATGATTTTATTTTAGAAGACGAGATCCTTTTTAAAGGTCAGAGAATTGTTATTCCAACTCAACTCCAACGACTGGTCCTATCGGAACTCCACAGAACTCACATAGGTATTACAAAGATGAAACAACTTGCAAGAAAGTATTGCTATTGGAAAAACATTGACAAAGACATTGAAATTATGGTCAAGTCATGTCAACCTTGCGCTGAAATTCGAAAATCACCTTCAAAAGCTCCACTGCACCACTAGGATACTCCAAGAGAAAATTGGGACCGCATCCATATTGATTATGCGGGTCCATTCCAAGGTTTTTATTTTTTTGTTGTGGTTGACGCTAAATCACGCTGGGCTGAAATCAAAATTCTTAGGGATGCGCCAACATCAGAAAAAACCATCGATCTTCTGTTAGAGATATGTTCTACTCACGGATATCCTCAGGTTATGGTGTCAGACAACGCTACAATTTTTGTAAGTGATCAATTTAAAAAATTTTCAAAAACTCATGGTATTTTTCAAAAGCTTATTGCTCCTGGTCATCCTGCTACAAACGGCTTAGCTGAACGAGACGTTCAAACCCTAAAAATGAGACTAAAAGCTATGTCTACTGATCGTTTACGCATGAGTAAGAAAGTACAAGAAATTCTTTTAAAATATAGAGCGACACCACTTTCCTGTGGAAAATCACCAGCTGAAATGTACCTGAACAGATGTTTAAGAATCAAACTCGACGCACTACGTCCACCAAAACTTAGAAGATCAGAAAATCAACCCAATGGTGCAAGACAATTAAATGTGGGGGAGAGAGTACAAGTACGGTATTACCAAGGTAACCAGGAACTTTGGAAATTTGGCACAATTGTTAAAAAGTATGGATTGTTACCTTACGAAGTCCAACTTGATGATGGCTATTGTTTAAAACGTCACATTGACCAAATTCGTAAAACCATGGTACCTAAAAAGAATGTAACCTTTGTAAACGAACCAGAAGTAATTCATTATCAGCCACAGTATCAAGAACTCCCCCTGCATCTTCTGCCATCTATCCAACCTCCAGTCCATTTACATCCAAATCCAATCAACGAAAATGTAGATCCAATGATAGAACCTGATCATCCTGATAATGAACTGGTACCCATTAATGAACCTGCTGCGGTACCCATTATTGAACCTGCTGCGGTACCCATTAATGAACCTGCTGTTGAAGAACGTAATGATCTTCCACAGTTAAGAAGATCTGAACGAATTCGATTTTTCAAGTCAAGATTTTAGATTTAGGTTTTTAATTCTTTTCTATTTTTTTAAGTTCAAAATAGCGTGGGAGATTATAGTATCCTCCTCTATTTATAGCAGTTGTTATGTAATATTATATGTAGTTATGTCAGTTCATATTTTATTAGTTGTCAAAATATATTTATCGAAATGTTCTACTTATTCAATCTGCAGATATAACAGATACTGTCATTTTTTCTGGTTCGTGATGGGTACTTTCGTGAAGTTCGTACGCTGGCTTCAATCTGTCTATGGAAATTGTTGTTTCTCTTCCATTTACACGGACGACAAAACTCTTGTCACCTCGTTTGACTACAGGAAAAGGGCCGTGATATGGGTTTTCTAAGCTGCTTTTGATTGTATCACGGGGATGAAAACATGAGAGGTGGTTTTCATGTATTTGAAAATGAAGGTGCTTTTGGATCCATGATGCGACGGTTGCGTAGGACGGAGGTTTTCGAAATGGTTTCGAAGTGTTTTTAGGTATATGTGAGCACTGTCGTCGGTGTTTCTTTGCGACGAAAACAATAGTTCACCTGGCAAACACAATGGTTCTCCGCACACGAGTTCGGCGGCTAAAGTACCTAAATCTTCTCTCCACGCTGCTCGTATGCCCAGTAACACTGAAGGTAGGCTTTCGGTCCATCGAATGTTTTCATGACATCGAATTGCTACTTTTAACTGTCGGTGAAACCTTTCTACCATACCATTTGCTTGAGGATGATAGGCGGTTGTCCTTAAATAGGTAGTTCCAGTTAATTTTCAGATTGATTTGAAAATATGCGATTCGAATTGTCGGCCTTGATCTGTTGTGATGCGTTTGGGAGTGCCAAAACGAGCTATCCAACTAGAAAAAAATGTTCTGGCTACTGTGTCTGCTTCTTGATTAGGCATCGGGAAAGCTTCTGGCCAACGTGTGAAACGGTCGACGCATGTTAGACAGTATCTGTTTCCTTCTGAAACCGGCATCACTATAATGTCTATGCGGACATGTTCGAATCGGCTGTAAGGTGGTAGAAAACTTCCAGTAGGTGAAACAATGTGGCGCGATATTTTCGATTTTTGGCACTGTATACACGCTCGAGTCCATTTCTTCACATCTGATTTAATGGATGGCCAAACATATCGCTGTGTGATCATCTTCACAGAACTGTTGATTCCGGGATGTCCTAGGTTATGTATGGTGCGAAAAATTGCCATTCGAAGTGGTTTCGGTACAAATGGTCTGGCTGTAGATGTTGATATGTCACAGCACAAACTCACGTTTTATTCGGAAAAGCGTATTTTTTTCATTTGCAGTGATGTTTTCTCACTTAAAAAAGTTTGCAATTCTGGATCAGTTTCTTGTGCGAGAGCTAAGTCCATGATGTCGATATCTTTCTTGATGCTATCGACTCGAGATAGTGCGTCTGCCACAATATTTGTTAATCCAGAAATGTGTTGAATGTTAGTGCAAAACTGTCCTATATAGTCTAAATATCTAAACTGTCTAGGACTACATTTATCTAGCTTCTGAGTAAAGGCGAAGGTGATTGGTTCCTGGTCTGTGTATATCGTTATGTCCTTGCCTTCGATTATATGTATGAAGTGTTTTATGGCTAGATATATAGCTAGTAGTTCTCTGTCGTATGCACTATATTTCTTTTCGCTAGGTGAGAATTTCTTAGAAAAGAAAGCTAAAGGTTTCATAGATACCTGTATCCATTTTTTGTTCTAGTACAGCTCCAGCACAAAAATCAGAAGCGTCACAAGTGATGGAGATATCAACATCGTTTACAGGGTGGCTCAGTAAAGCAGCGTTAGCTAAACTGTTTTTGCAGTCGTCAAAGGCTTTGATTCGCTGTGGTGTCCATTCGATTGGTACTTTTCCTTTGACATTACCTTTTAGGGCATTATGTAGTGGTGCTTGTAGCTCAGCTGCGTTGGGTATGAAACTTCGGTAGAAGTTTAACATACCTAGAAATCTGCCTAGGTCTTTCACTGTTTTCGGCTGGGTGAAATTTTGTACAGCTGCTACTTTTTCTTGTGGAGGTGTGAGTCCTCCATCTGATACTGTATATCCCAAAAAGGTAATCTCGTTTTTGCCGAATTGACACTTTGCTGGATTTACCACAACGCCGAATTGCTTGAGCATTTTGAAAATTTCTTCCAAGTGCGACATATGCTGCTCTTCGGATTCTGATGCAATGAGAATGTCGTCGATGTAGGCGTAGGCGAAGTATAGACCACGTAAAATCTCATCTATAAAACGCTGGAAGGTCTGTACTGCGTTTCGTAAACCAAAAGGCATATTTAAATACTCGTACAGCCCAAACAGTGTGGTAACGGCGGTCTTTGGTATGTCTTCGGTGGCTACTGGTATCTGGTTGTATGCTCTAACTAAATCTATTGTAGAGAAGATTGTCTTACCACCTAGCGACTGACCGAAGTCCTCGATGTGCGGAATTGGATATCGATCTGGAACTGTTCTTTAGTTTAGACGTCGATAATCTCCGCAGGGTCTCCATTCCTCACCTTTCTTCGGGACCATATGCAGTGGAGCAGACCAGTTACTTTTTGATGGTCTTATGATGCCTAGCCGTAGAAGATTTTCAAACTATTTTTTAGCCCATTGCAGTTTGTCAGCTGCTAATCGTCGAGGCTTCGAAAAAACAGGTGGACCTGGTGTTGTATCAATGTGGTGCTTGGTTTGATGCTGAATGTCTTTCACGATACTGGTGTGTCGCGTGATTTTCAGAAATCGTAGCAACAGTTTAAGGTAACGCGACACTTCCGCGATAGTATTTACGCTGCCATCTAAACACTCTTTAACGAGTCCCTTTGTTCGAAGGGTCGTCGTACTGTCTACTAAGCACTGGTTGGCAATGTCCACTAGGAGAGCGGAATGGGAAAGAAAATCAGCTCCAATGATAGGCTTTGAAATGTCCGCCACTACGAATCGCCACATAAAATCACGCTGTAGTCCGATGTTTCAAGTCAAATTCACATAACCGCGGAAATTTCCGCGGAAAAAACGCACAGATGGGCACCGGTGTTGATTAACAATTGTTTTTTTAGTATCATAGTCTGTTACATAAAGGCGGCGAGACTTTGGGCTTGGATCGGATGTCGCACCTACCGACTGCCCGCGATGTTTCCCTGATGCTTGCACGGAGGAGAGCACTTTTGAGCCTGGTCACCAAAACGGTAGTGATACCAACAAATGTCACTATTACGTTCCCTGCTATAGCTTCTGTCTCTAGGATAAGGTCTGCCTCTTGAGTTGCTGCGGTTACGACGGTATGTATTAGTTTGTGCTTGAGCCTGCGACAAACTAGCTAGCTGAATTTTCATTTCAGCTAATTCGGCTGTCAATATATCGATGGTACTTTCACGCGCGTTGGGAACTTCTGAAATATGGACGCTAGGAGCTATAGCTTCGGAGATTGTGTCAGCTAGCTCGTCAACTGCGTCCAAACTAGCTTTAGCTTGAGTAGCTAGGATAGCCTGTGTAGACGATGGCAGTCTACCTAACCACAGAGATCTTACAATATTATCTGGTACTGTTGTGCCTGCTAAAGACTGTAGATGTCGTAAGAATTTAGAAGGTCTTCGATCGCCTAATTCTTCATGCTCAAGTAGTCTCTTAATTTTTTGTTGCTGTGATGCACTAAGTCTCTTAATTAACTCTGACTTTAATTTTACATACCTTTCTGTAGCTGGTGGTGACACAATGATGTCCCCAACTTCTGATATGTAAGCTGTTTCGAGATTAGCAACTATGTAGTCAAATTTTGTGGCGTCACTTGTTATGTTTGCCAGTGTAAATTAATTTTCCACTTGCAGGAACCAAATTTCAGGATCGTTGGGCCAAAACAGTGGGATTTTAACTGAAATCCGATCAACTGAAGCACTGTTATCTTGACGCACTGAAGCGCTGATATTGGCACTGGTACTATCCGTCATTTTCGATGTTCACTGTATTTAAAATTGGCAAAAGTATATTATTAACACTAACTTTTTAAATTTTCGCGGCGTTTTAAATATTCGCGGGGTCACCAATATAATGTTCCGTTGGTGTATGTTGACGGAAACAATTATTTGAAATAATAAAAATAAGTATGACAAACGAACAGTAAAATATTTATTTATTTTGGTAAAAAAAAGGTGTTTGCTTAGATCTCGGAAGAGGGTCGATTGTTAGCGAGCCAAGGGTTTGTCTGCATTGTTCGCATGCTGTGAAGAGACTGGCTAAAACCACAACACTATTATATCGATGTATGCCTTTCTACAATATGGCCCGAAGACGGCAATAAATTATTTAGATCTGACGTTTAAAAACAGAAACACTTCTGCAGCTTTAAAAAACGTCTCGAGTGCATGTCCTTTGTGAGTTGTTGACACATATGGTCTGATATGGTAATTAATTTATGGAGAATTCAATTTGTTAACCTGAACACACCAAAAACCATATGGTTAGGGATGCATTTATTTTCATAAATCCGTGTCTTTCTTCGCATCTGGTTTGTATATTAACTGTGACTTTTACATGACCCGTATTATTTCGTTCTGATAAAAATTATTAAAATTAAAATTAGCAAAAATGGTAATTAAAGAGTATCGCTATAGGTTTAAATGTAAGACATTATTTTATTGAACTTCTTGTGCAAACCTTGTATAATTTCCCGATAATATCGTTTGATCAAATCTAAAGACAGAAGTGTCACCTAAATCCCTCGTGCCGAATCGAACTAATGACCATTTTTTCATAGGATCGTGCTCTGCTCGTCAGCCGCTTTCAGGCCACCAAATCCTGGAGAAAAATTCTTCAATTTATTTGATAAATTAGAGGAGATATAATTCGCAATGTGTGAGGGCGGCAAAAGTTTGGGAACATATTTCAAGCGGTGTGCTTTCCAAATTGTATATAATAAATGACGTGGATTAAAGGTTTATGGGATGAGTTCATGTAAAACTAGATTAGGAATTTGGACAGTCGCAAACAAACTTTTAGTTTTAGTTTGTTGGCAGTTTAGAAATGGAAAATGTTTATATTTTATTAAAGTTTCAAGACACTGGAATTATTGATGCATAAGCAATATAAACAAAAGTAGTACTTAACTAGAGTGAAATATTTCTGAGTTGAAAGTACCTTCAGTGCTGGAAATATTAGGTAATGCGATTTTTTAAAGCCAATATAACCTTATAATCTATCCTCTGGGCAAATTAGAAAAAAAAAAACAAAGAAAAGTTAATTATCAGAAATTTTATTGCTGAAATCGAATCTTTTGACTGTATATAGCTATATTAATAATACAGGATGTAACAAAAATACAGGTCATAAATTAAATCACATATTCTGGGACCAAAAATAGTTCGAATGAACCTAACTTACCTTAGTACAAATATGCACATAAAAAAAGTTATAGCCCTTTGAAGTTACAAAATGAAAATCGATTTTTTCGAATATATCGAAAACTATTAGAGATTTTTTATTGAAAATGGATATGTGGCATTCTTATGGCAGGAGTATCTTAAAGAAAAATTATAGTGAAATTTGTGCTTCCCATAAAATTTTTATGGGGGTTTTGTTCCCTTAAACCCCCCCAAACTTTTCTGTACGTTCCAATTAAATTATTATTGTGGTACCATTAGTTAAAATCAATATTTTTAAAACTTTTTTGGCTCTGAGTATTTTTCGATAAGGCATTTTTATCGAGTTGTGGCTTCTTTTTTAATATGTTTACATAAAAATTTTATGGGGGTTATGTTCCCTTAAACCCCTCAAATGTTTGTATACGCTTCAATTAAACTATAACTGCGATACCATTAGTTAAACAAAATATTTTTAAAACTTTTTTGCCTCTTTGTATTTTTTCGAGAAGGCAACTTTTATCGAGATATGGCTTCTTTTTTAGTACGGTTCAAAATATACCTAAAAATGTAAATCATACATAAATTTTCATATTATTACCAAGTCTCCATAATCGTACTTAACCATATACAAATATGTGGTGGATTTGAAAAATATTCAAAATATCTCGATAAAAACTGAATTTTCGAAAAAGTACAAAGAGACAAAAAAGTTTTAAAAATATTGTGTTTAAGTAATGGTACTACAATAATAATTTAATTGGAACGTATACAAAAGTTTGGGGGGGTTTAAAGGAACTAAACCCCCATAAAATCTTTATAGGGTGTCCAAATTTCACTATAATTTTTTGCTAAGATGCTACTGTCATAAGAATGCCATATGTCCATTTTCAATAAAAAATCTTTAATAGATTCGATATATTGGAAAAAATCGATTTTCATTTTGTAACTTCAAAGGGTTGTAACTTTTTTTATATGCACATTTGTACTAAGGTAAGTTAGGTTCAATCAAACTATTTTTGGTCCCAGAATATGCGATTAAATTTATGACCTGTATTTTCGTTACACCCTGTATAGGATGCAAAGTCCGCAAATAGTGTTATTTTTTTATAAACAAATTAGTGCTCCGTGTTAATTTAAATAAAATCGTGTTTATTTCAATAGAAGATTTTAATTTAGACCAAAATCACCCAAGTTAAAATTCACCTTAATTTAATTCTGTATAGAGATATTTTTTCCCATTTGCTTCGACAAATATTTTCCTCGAAAAATCCGGATTTTCCCAACACACACTTTTATTTTGAACTAAAATTTTGGATAAGTACTTATTTATCAATAATTAAATATCTTAGTAATATAAAAGCGTTTTTGGTATGGATCATATTTCCAGAAGCTGGTGGATCATGCACAAATAGTTTAGCAACAATTAAATTGTAAATTAACAATTTACGGTCGCAATTATGATACATCATTATGATACATCAAAGTCACCTTCAAATACCTGGTAAAAACAATATGGAAACTGACGATATCCCAATTACTTGGGGCCAGGGGGACTCCTTGAGTCCACTTTGGTTCTGCCTAGCGATGAACCCACTATCTCAGATACTGAATTCAACTGACTCAGGTTTTAGCATCAAAAATAATAATACCGTTGTGGCGATGCTTAATCATCTCTTGTATGTGGCTGATTTGGAATTAATGACTTCTACTCGAGAACACCTGGATCAGCTGCTAAAAACTGTAGAAACCTTCTCTAATGATAAGAGTAAGCACTTTGCTTGGTCTAGACAAGTGCTGTGTCGTAAATATGATCAGAGGACAGTTTCAGCCCGGTGGTTTCAATATTCAAAATGGGGGGGGGGGGGAGGGGGAGGCTACAATAGGGGAGGCTATCACTATAAAATATCTAGACAAATTTGCACTGGCAAAAAAATACGCCAAAAAAATGTAATTTAGGCCCCATTTGTTTTTGACCATTTTTTATTTTTTATATTTCATAATATCATAATTTATAATTTCATAATATCATATCATTGTAAAAATAGTTAGTCTAGTTGTAAAAGTGTAATACCAATGTTTTTGTCGTTTATTTGTTACCTAAAAATTTCATCTCTGTAAGTAGTATCGATATGTATGTAATTTTATTCTTATTTTGCTCAGACCTTTGTTTTAATAAAATGGTAGTGCACATCTGATGAAGCGGGCAACCAATTGGCGAAATATTAAGTGACAAAAAAATAGAATTGTTTTAATTTCTGACCGAGGAAACCTGATACATAAGTAAATTTCCTATATTTTGATTCGTGTATAATTATTTGAACAAATTATTCCAAATATTATTTTAACTTTACATACCAAATTTCATGACAAAATTCGCACTTTTAGGTTTTTCTTTATTTGTAGCCAGGACCTTAAAATTGGTTGTCCCGAAATGTATGTAACGGAGCCTAGCAGCCGATCTGCTTTCCTGGCTAAATCTCCGGGCAACGCTATGGGACAGCGCCAGGGTGTACTTGGAGACCAGGAGACCGGGTTAACGCTGCTGCGCTGCGCGGAACATTATTAGCAATAGTATTTTAGCAAGTGAGGTTGGCCGGCCGGTAGCCTCCGTTACATACATCTCGGGATAACTCATTTTAGGGTCTTGACTAAAAATAATGAAAAAACTGTGACCACAATCATGCGTTCTAACGCTAATGCTCCGTGCCTATGGATATATAGTGATTTCCTGACAACATGCAAATTTGTTAATAGGGAACCTTATCAAGCAAGATGGTGAAAAAAAAAATGAAATCAGAATATCTTTCCGCACATATGTATATTTACGCATAATGTTGTATATATACAACGCAGCAGTTGAAAATATTATAGCGGCCGCTTGATTAGCAATTAAAAAACAAAGGGGTTTTCGATATTGACAATATAATATGTTTTCGATGTTTATATAGTCCAGAAAGCCACTGCGCATCCGCTAGGAAAAATATTCTAATTCGGATTTTTTGCACAATCTTACTCAAAAAGGACTCCTTTTAACAAATTTGCATGTTGCCAGGACCAAAAGGTGGTCAAAAATTTTTAAAACGTTTTTTTTTTGTTTTTTTCCTAAAATTATTATTTTTGCATGGAATAAAGTTTTTTTAGGTTTTTTGGATCATTCCAAACAGAAAAGGTCTTTAGTGATTTTTCTCTAAAAATGATAGTTTTTGACATATAAGCGATTAAAAATTGAAAAATTGCGAAATCGGCCATTTTTAACGCTCAAAAACTATGTGAAAAACTGAAAATTTGAATGTTGCCAAGGTAGGCAGATATTCTTTAAACATCGATTGATGAAATCCCGAAGAATTTTTTGCAATATAATATTCAAAACTCCTTTGTTTTTAATTTCTAATCACGCGTGCGCGACACTATTTTCCACCGTTGCATGTGTATACAGTATCGTGCAAATGAAAGGAATAAATTCGTTATTTCGTAAACCGGCTACTTTAAGAAAAAACCCGAAACAGGTCGATTTTTATTTTTAAGTTATGATATTGTGGCATGTATGGTATACTAGTGACGTCATCCGTCTGGGCGTGATGACTTAATCGATTATTTTTTTAAATCAGAATAGGGGTCGTGTGGTAGCTCATTTGAAAGGTTCTTCAATTCTCTATTCAGTAATGTAAACATTTACATAATTATTTATACAGGGTGTCCAAAAAATTTTTATTAAATTAAATTATTTGACAAAAAAGAATTAGAAGGACACCCTGTATAAATAATTATATAAATGTTTATATTACTAAATAGATAATTGAAGAACTTTTCAAATGAGCTAGCACACGACCCCTATTCTCATTTAAAAAAATCATCGATTACGTCATCACGGCCAGATGGATGACGTCACTAGTATATTATATATGCCATAATATCGTAACTTAAAAATACAAATCGACCTGTTTCGGGATTTTTCCTTAAAGTCGCCGGTTTACGAAATAACGAATTTATTCCTTTTATTTGCACCATACTGTCGGTGGAAAATAGTGTCGCGCACGCTTGATTATCAATTAAAAAACAAAGGAGTTTTGAATATTGTATTGCAAAAAACTCTTCGGGATTTCATGAATCGATGTTTAAAGAATATCCACTTACTTTGCCAACATTCAAATTTTAACTTTTTCACATAGTTTTTGAGGGTTAAAAATGGCCGATTTCGAAATTTTTCAATTTTTAATCGCTTATATGTCAAAAACTATCATTTTTAGAGAAAAGTCACTAAAGACCTTTTCTGTTTGGAATGATCCAAAAAATCTAAAAAACTTTGTTCCATGCAAAAAAAATAATTTTAGGAAAAAAACAAAAAAAAACATGCAAATTTGTTAAAAGGGGGCCTTTTTGAGTAAGAGTAAGATTGTGCAAAAAATTCAGAATATTTTTACCCCCTCTGTGGCTCAGTGGTAAGAGCGCCTAACCTTTGAAAAGAAAGTTCCGAATGGTAGTGAGTTCGAATCTCACCAGGGTCAGGAATTTTTTCATTTATTATAAATTAATAAATGAAAATAGTTTCTGTCCTTGTGGGATCGGTACTCACCGGAGGGACCGCAGAGGTTCGGATACAATTAGCGTCTCTTTGCAAAGACAATGACGTTGACTTTTCAAAGTAACAAGACACTTACTCAACACACACACCATACATTACACCTGAGTTAGTGATAAATTATACAATTACGTGGCTAAAGTTCTAGTTAACCAAGGCCAGAATCAGAGAAATAAAAGTATATTTTTCCTAGCGGATGCGCAGTGGCTTCCTAGACTATTAAAAACGAAAATAAACAATTTATTTTTTATTAATTTCCCTTTAAAAAAATTGTAGAAAAAAATGTTTACCAAAGTGGAATGATATGTAGAAAGTAATTTCCAAAGTAACGCTCTCGTCTTTCCTCTTTCCCCGTTCCGCGTACTTAACCGGTTAATCAAAACTATAACAAACTTTGATGAATAATGAGGGTTGGCGAAGGTTACCAAATTACTAGCGAGGGTTTCATTAAATTTGAATATTTTGGTTCAAGTTGGAGTTAGAGTTATAACAGGAGGCAGAGCTGTGACGGATGGATGCATGCCATCAAAAATTCTCGCGAATTTCATTAGCAATTTCATGCTTGTTTCGTATCTAAACGTCACCTCTCGGGACCACGGTATTGTTGGACATAAACCACCAAGAATTTTATATAATTTCAATGGCGTAGGCATAAAAATTAATTCGGAAGTAAATAAGATCTGAATGATATAATATGAAATGTATAAACATTTTCAATTTCTTAGTAACAAATAGACTTCCGAACGGTAAGGTTGTATCCGAGACGTTCTTATCAACGAGTAGTTAAATTAGAATATTATTAAGGATATTATTTATCGTGAGTGATGTCCGACGATCCAATTAACCCTGTAAGTGCGCATGATGCTCTCAAGCAACGTTGACTTCAAACTCTAAAATTTCCATATACGTCGAATTTTACCACAGTAGGACGGTGTGGTATACAAGCGACAACCGTTCGTCTATGACAGTGTTTTTCAATCTGTGGGTCCCGACCCCCTGGGGGGTCGCGAAGCCTTTGTCGGGGGGTCGCCGACTGAAAGAAAAAGTTGAGGTTCTTAAAGCAAAATTTTGGTGGGAAGGATGTGCTTGTTTGTTTTTCAAAAGTTTATCAAATTGTGGTGCTATTTTTGAATGGTTAATAATCAAATCATTTTCTAATTCAGTCTATTTCTCTTTTTAGTTTTAATGTCTACCATTGAAGAAAATGTCAATTCACGCAAGTATGAAGTGGGGAATTGCACTAATAATTTAACAGCTTCCCTTGCCAGCGCGGGATATTGGTGTTTTGTTTTTATCTAAAGTACGTCGACACTTTGCGAATAAAATTTCATTTTAAGCATGCCTTCAGCAGCTAAATCTAAAAGACATTATTTTATTTTTTTGGGGATATTAGCCAGATCTATTAATTTGACCAAAAAATGGTTTAAAATTCATCTACGCCCATTGTCAGCTTCAGCGTGCAAGTCTGGAAAGTAAATCAAAAGTTGCTCTTGTAGATTTTGCAAGCTTTGAATGATGCAAGGAATGTGAGCCAATACTGCAAAACTTTGGTCTGTTGCATTATCTTCATTATTCTTCTGAGCACATGGAAAGACAAACATTTTGTTTTGTAGAGAGGTTGACCACAAACGAAATTTTGCGTGAGATGCTTTTACTTTATCTTTAGAGCTGTTAATATAATTATCTTCTCTTCCTTGAAGGTCTTATTCGAATTGTTAAGGTGGCTAAAAAGATCTACCAAAATACTAATTTCAAGAGTAAATAGGGTCAGAAAAACGATAAGTATATTTAGATTTTGCATCTTGTAAGAACATTAAAAATTCAGCTTATAATACCTTTCTTTTGGATAGTCACCTGACCTCTTATGTGATAAAGGAGATTTTAATGACGCGAGCTCATATGTTCCCAAACGATTCTGAATAGCCCGGTTGGCAAAAATAGATAGATAGCTTTGGTATATTTTACAATTTTTATTACCTCCTTGAGCACGTCATTTAAATCAAAAGGTACTACCTTAGCAGCTTGAGCCATTGAGCCCGTCGATGAAGAAAATAATGTGTGCAGGATATGTTTGGCATTGTCGTTTTTATTTTGCAATGAGTCCGCTATTTTTGCAAGTCATAGCTTTAGCGCCATCGCTACAAATAGCGATACATTTTTTCCAATCAATATTGTAGTCGCAAGTGCTTTCTAAAAACATATCGTACAAACACTGGACAGTAGTGTTTGCAGAAAATGCTTGGCAAAATAAAATTTCTTCCATAATACCATTGATACTGTCATCTGCTTCAAAGCGCACAAATACTACAAACTGTGCACAGTCGGAAACATATATGTAGATTCATCAAACTTCAAAGCAAAATCTTGGCCGTTATTTAATTGTTGGCCCCTGTGAATAAAAGTTAAATGTACCCAAATCGGAAAAAATTATTACTTAACGTATGTAGTTTTTAACTAATTTATATCTTTGGCTTTCTATGACACCAGGGGGTCGCCAAAATATTTTAACCTGCAAAGGGGTCGCGAGATCAACAAGATTGAAAAACACTGGTCTATGATTCCGGCATGTGCGCCACCTGTATTAAAATTTTTTAACTTAGTAAGCATCATTTCGAGTATGAGGTTTCAATGGAAGTGTTGTAGTGCCGACGTTGCTAGTTAAATATAAACAAATCGGTAAGTAAAAACACGTATTTGCTGTAATATTTTTAGAGTCTATTTAGGAAAGGTTTATTTATAATCTAAAACATACATCTACGTTGTACATTGAGTAGTTTTAGCAAAAACTTTGCCTAAAAAGTATGTTGCTTAGAATCAACGTTGACGTTAAGTGGTATAGGACCATAACTACGATGTTGGGGGCCCCGGGGCAAACGTAATCTGGGGGCCCCCTACCCCGCAACGCAAAGGGGTCCGGAAAAATGTTTGATATTTAACCACTTGAAAACGCATTTTCCCTCCCGTGTGAACACCACACTCTCCTCTTTCTTTTTTTTCCAGCATGTCTTGCAATAATTATAAAATTAGCAGCGCTAATGAATACATCTTTATCTGTATCTGACATTGTGGACGGATCAGCAACGAATGCGTTCGTACACTACAATGTAAATGGTCTTACTTTGTAGCGAACGAATAATCAAGCGAACTACCAAGCAAACGTAAATGCACCTTAAGGTGCCTTAAGCAACTGCAATGTGAGCCAAACACAGTCAGTGAAGCTGGTCATTGTAGTGGTGGGACTGATCCTAATGTGCTCATTCTATCTTACCCTTACCCTTCTTTTTAAAAAGTGGTACCATGTTGTTCCCTTCACATACCAAGATGTTGTCTGGGAAAATTGGTTAAGTCAAAGTAGCTGGGCTGGGACCTGGGGCCACTATTACGGTTGCATTTTAATTTTTATTTCGCCAAAATATCTAATTTCCTCAGCAACAATTTATATGTTTACGAAAGGTCTCGGAGGCCCCAGCTTAGCCCGGGCCCCCTCTTCCTATGGCATTTTAGGTTTTGTTACGCCGAAATAACTAATTTCCTAACTAATAATTTAAATTTTTATGTTAAGGTCTCGGGGTTCCCAGCTTAGCTCAGGCCTCAGGGCCCCTGTTCTGTTAAAATTGCATTTTAGTCGAAAAGACTAATTTCCCCAGTGAAAAATTAGGACTTTATGTTGCTGTCTTTTTTAAAATTGTGCCATTTGAAAATATTTCGTCGATATCGGCTTTTAAATTACATATTTTTATTTTCCTCGTTAAAATCTATGCACTGCCAACCAAAAGGACGCCTTTGTGGGGCCCCCTTGGCCGGGGGCCCCGGGGCATTGCCCCGGTTGCCCCAATGGTAGTTACGGCCCTGAGTGGTAATGGTAAAAACTAAGCTAAATTTTCTTTTCAGAAATATGGACATCCCTCCTGTTACGTTTTATGAAAAAAAAAAGGAGCTACATAGTTCCTGTTAGAGCAGATGTATCAGATACAGAGAGTATATCCGATGATGAGGACATCGAAAGTAAGCATTTGGATGAGTGTTTAGTTGCAGATTCGGGAGATGAATATGATGAAATACAAATAGGTAGAAATAAATATATGGAGCATTCCAAACAAAAAGCTGATGTTCCTTGCCCTGCCATAATAAAACAGTATAACCGATACATGGGAGATGTGGATAAAGCCAATTCTCTTTTAGGATTATACCGCAGTCCTAGTAGGGCTAGACGATGGTACTATGCCATTTTTACATATCTATTAGATATGTGTTTTGTTAATTCCTGGCTAGTATATGAACATCATTGTGCTGAGCTAAAAGTAAAACCAATGCCTTTAAAAAAATTTAAAATGGACATAGCTGAATCTTTTCACCAAACAGGTAAAATTAAAAAGAAGGGGCGGCCTTCACTGAACGAGACGGTCGAAAAAATTGTAATTCCTACGAAAAGTCGATCACATGACATCACTAGGAAAGTCAACGTGAGACACTGGCTCATCTCGCACCTTGAAAACCATAGGGCAGTAACTGCAAAAATCATAATATCGAGTTATGAGCATTTTAAGTTTTTGTAAAGTTAATTTTATTTCTTGTAGTTCCAAAAATTAAACTACAAACCTGATATTTGGTATAATTGTCTTTAATTTTGCATATTTTTATATAAATTAAGAAGTACATAAAATTTGCTAAAATTAGTAGGTATTTTAGCACATACGCCCATATGGTTTTAAAAAATATATCAATTTTCGCAAATGACGCAGTAAAAATGCATATCAAATAATAGTTTTTTTATTTAAGATTGTACTTATTTATTACAAATTTTTAGTGCTAACACTTAATCAAAGGGTTGCATATTATAATCTGTCTGTTCGTCTTCTATTGTTGCATTGGTCACGTGTATATCTGCATAAAACCTATGATAGTGCTCTTGAATAACATTAGCCTTGCATAGTGAGAGTCTACATCTTGTTTTTTGAGATTGCATATTCCTGGTGGATGCGAATATGCTTTACTTAGTTCCATCTTAGCCACCATCCCTCGTTGTTTTTGCCTTATATTAATGGTTCTGAACTCTGTATCGTTAAAGCTTGCCTTAACCTGAAACTTATTTTTAAATGTCTTCTCCACCTAGTTCATCTTATGTCATTCCAGACGACAGACGACCTGATTTCCTTCTTCGTCAATGTTATAATTATTCCCCATTTCCTTACATCGTTTTTTAAAGTCCAATATATCCGATGTACACCTTTCATTAATTTTATATAAGGTTCACCTGTTTTTATCGCTGTTTGAACCACTGTGAACCATTGCGCAGCCACGTAAATTGGTCATCTTTTAAAGCCTTTTTTTGTTTCTCAATCAAAGAATACACGTTATCTACCGTATTTTGGGAGTGACCCGTTATCAAAAATTTGTGGTTTAGGTATGTTTTCAATTTCTGTACTGCATATTGACAAAGATAGACAATATACAGTCGGAAAAATGAAAGAATACCCATGAACGAACATATAAAACACGCTGTATTTTCCTGTCACCGTATCACAAAGGAAATTGTCCAGTACAAGTACATGTAACAATAATTATTACATGTACTTTCGCTGGCCAATTTTTTGTGTGACACGGTGACAGGAAAATACAGCGTGTTTTATACGTTCGTTCATGGGTATTCTTTTATTTTTCCGACTGTACTTGTTCTTGTTTCGCCCACAGTAGTTATCTGAGTATAATATTTTTTCTTTTTCGCTGGCATCGTTCCTCAGAAATTGTAGCAGGAACGACGCTATTTCATTTGAATCACGATTAGCAATTCGCTTGAACCAAAGACAGAAGTGTCCTGCATTTGTGGTCCGGTAAAAAATTGTGAAATTAAATAATGTTGATAATCTGCTTTTGTAATAAAATAAAGAGACTTCGCCTGAAGGCGTCGGTAGTAATGATTGTAAATCAAAACAAGAAGTGACGCAATTGTTGGATTTTGCAGATTTTAAGTCATTTATTTCTCTTTCCTATTGAGTTCCACTTCCTGACGGTGAGTATTATAGACTGTTTCTAATGTCGATTTGTCTAATTAATTTCTGTAACTTTCTCACAGCAAGCAAAGGTATTTTTAGGCTTAAAGGAATGTATATTAAATTCTGTGTGAAATATGGTTATCATCGTAGCGTAATTTCCGAACACCGAAACTTTTTCTTTGCAAAATTTTATATAATCGCGATGAATATCAGCAAGAGTTTTGTCAGCGCTGACGAATTATCTGGTAGTTTGTTTCCTTAGGTAGTTAGATTTCACTCTAAGAATGGACTCAATGTAAATCATTTTGTTTTGTTTCACGACTTCGTTGATTCTTTTTCCATTCTTATGAGTTCCTCGCTTTTCTTTTGGGATAAACCCATCTGCAGTATGACGTCGTATATTAATTTGTTATAGTCTTGTCGCTTATTTCCAGTGTTGCAATGAAATCTCTCTGCAGCACTCGTATGTTTTGTTGCATTTAAAAGATTTTTCCTTAGTACATCTCGCTTTTATTTTACGAGCGTGGGTCACATTTTGCACATATTGCCATATAGATCTAAGTTTTTGTTCCAATTTTAGAACCGTAGAGCATCAACTGCAGATAATACCTGATGGTATAAAAAGAAGAATCGATTTTTGATAAAAGCCATAGGGATGTATCTTTCTGGTGCCGAACTTAAAAATTTTTTGCAGATTCTGCTATATAGCATTAAAAAATAGATTTTTTCCTATTAGACTGCATTCAAAGGTCATTTCATGAAAAAATTGCAGTTATTGCCATATGGTTTTCAAGGTGCGATCTATGGACCAAAAGGAATATGCCGCTTTTGCAAGAATGGCTACACGACAATTATGTGTCAAAAATGTGACATGAGATTATGTTTTACACCGGGCAAGAATTGTTTCTTTAATTTCCATAACTCTCCATAAATTTTTATTTTTGTTTTTTCTTGTAACTGTGTAAGTAATAAAGTTCATGTTTGCTTATTTTTGTAACTTTTTTTACATATTGTAAGCCCTAAAAAAATTACTTTTGTTGATGGTGATTTCTCGTTTGCACAATGCAAAAATTTTAACCTCAAACTGATACTGTTGCTTTCGAGCAACGTTCTCGTTATACCACTAATGGACAATGTTACTTGAGGGCAACGTTTTTCAAACTCCACTTTTTATACAAAAATTGCATATACCAACCCCACTGATACGTTCATAGACGCTTAAAAAACGCCCACACAAATTTTTAGAATTTTATTTTAATAAATTTAATGTGTGACGGTTACAGGGTTAAATGGTCGTTATGTTATCACGAAACCAGAAACCAAAAGTCGATTAATAAGTAAGTTTTTACTTTTATTTTTATTAAATATAAAGGAACAATTATTATTTTAAAATGTTTCCTAATCAGATGCCAACTGAGGCAATATTAGTCCAGGAAAAGAACGTTTTATTTTCAGAAAATGCACAACGTTCGCAAAATGAACAAGCATTATATAATGCATGGGTTCAATCAGAAAATAATGTTCAAAAACTTAATATAGATAATCAGCGCCTAAATCAAATAATTATCACAATGGAGCAAAGATTAGCAAAGCTTGAGAATACCCAACAAGATATAGGGTCAACAGCAAGCGCCGATAAAACAAAAACCAAAACAGACAAATCTGAATATTTTACCGATGAAGAAGATTTAGCCAACGAAACGGAGTGGATAGGACAGGAGAACAGGAGGACCTAAAAACGCAAAATGGATACTTCATTATCTCCTCCCTCTCCAGAGAAAGCAACAGCTGTAAAGCAAATTCAAAAGCCAAAACTGCCACCTCCGGTTGTAGTAGAAGGTTTCGAAGATGTTGCCAACTTAAGTAAGACTCTAGTCGATGCTAGTATTAAATTCACCATGAAATAATAAACAGTGAAGTCATAAAAATCAATACACCCGACAGTAATGAGTATAGAAAACTAATAAACAGTTTAAACACGAGTAAACTTTCCTATCACACATATGGAAATAATAAGAAAGACCAATCAGAGTAATGGTTAAGAAACTACATCATTCCTATCAGCCTAATGACATAGTAAAGGAGCTACAAAGAAGAGGATATAAAGCTATACAAGCTGATAAGAAATTGAAGTGGAGAACTAAAAAACCTCTTAAAGATATAAACAAAATCTTTGGAATAACTGACATTTTGAGCATGAGAGTAGAAATTGAACCATTAAGGAGCTTGAAGCTGGTACCACAGTGCAAAAGATGCCAGGCCTATGGTCATACCTGGAAATATTGTAATAAGGAACCAAGATGTGTTAAATGCATCGATAAGCACTTACCAAAGATTGTCAGAAACCACTAAAAGAGGAACCAAAGTGTATCCATTGTGGTGAAAATCATCCTGCAAGCTACCGAGGATGTTATGTAGCAAAAAAAAAATACAAAAGCTGAGAAATCAGAGAACAAATAAGGCCAGTCTACCAAAACCACCACAAAGGGTCAATGAGAAGGAAAAACCAAAAGCACAAAACGTCACTGCAAATAGAAAATACAGTGATGTAGTTAATATTGTAAAACAAACGGACCAAGAAATGGAAACCAAGAATACATTGAAAATAATATTAGAAAAACTCATCAAGATAGATGACAAAATAACACAAATAGATATACGCGTTACTAGATTGGAACATAGCGCTAAAGAGCTATACCGAAAATTCGAAATGGCTAAGCAACTACGAATCATGGAATGGAATGTCAATGGGCTTCTGAAACACGAAATATAAAATATGTTAAACATGTTTATCCCAGTACTGATTCGTTAAATTGATAAGCATAATTTCAACTATAACTGTAATAACAAATAGTTTCCATGTTAACAAAAATAAATAGAATAATTCAATTTTGACGTTACGAATTGTCCGATACGAATTTGTATAGTTACGAATTGACGCCGTTACGAAGTGTCACTGTTACTAACTGTCGCCATTACGAGTTGTCCGTTACCACTTGTCCGGTTACGAATTGTCGTGTTACGAGATGTGTGGTCACGAAAACTAATAGGTTTGTTCGACCATCAAAAGAAATTCCAGCCCACACTGTAACAGTACCTCCTCGAAATGGACAAATTTTCTGGGTAGGTCGACGATTTCTCGGCACTAACGGATTGGTCCAAACAGGTAAGCGACGACTATCGGAGTACCTTCCAGAGCGGGACTTGTGAGTAAAGAGTACATATTTCCATTCTTTCTGCCAATTTCGATGTTTCACAGCCTAAGCTAGTTTTTGGCGTCTGAGCTCTGCGGTTAGCGGAACTCTTCTTAAAAGATGCCTTGATCTTAAATGGCTTAAATGGACCTCAGAGAACCTTCGACGTAGAGTTGCTACTGACATCGCAGTTCTCGTCGCCTCATAAAATTTTCTATTTAGGATTCTACAAGTATCGAGTGGAGTTCTTCGAGCTGATAGAGTAATGTAACGGTGCTGTGCGGGCGTAGTAACTCTCGGCCTTGCAGTTCTGAGCTGTTCCGCAACATTTCCCGTTTAGTTGAAACGATTGACTAACTGAGAAACTATACTTTGCGATACATTACAACTTGCACCTACATCCGCTTGCCTAGCACCAGCCTGGATCATAACAATAACCATATTAACACTTAACTTCCTTCTTTCCATACCTCTTTACTAAAAAACTTCGAAATGAAAATGATTATTTAGAATTCTTAGTTCAGAGAAATAAGGAAAAACAATATCGTGTTGGTGACACATCCCCCTCCAGGCTGAAACCAAATTTTTCGAGTAATATGGTCATCTATAGTAATAACCTATATGTTTCCTGCAGCCGATTTTGATGATATACATAGTTATAAACAAATGAAGATCAAAAAACGGTAAATTTTCGCTTTTTTCGTCTCCCACTAAAAAATTGGGCATTTTAAACAAATTTGAGAGTAATGAACTCATAAACCGTATAAAAAACTTCAATATGGCGTTCGCTGAATATGTCTATCCTTATTGGTTACTTAGAAAATTGCCAAATAAATCATACATTTTGAGTTTTTATAAATATTCATAACTTATGTAAAAATTAACTTAGAACCTTCTTATTACACGGAATGCTGAGACTTATGGTGCTTAAATTACACCCTAAATTCCAAAGCAATTGGTCAAATAGTTTAAAAGTTATTTAATTTGTTTATCCAAAATTTATTTTTTTTTGCAACACTGTAAGTCAGAAAATTATGAAGTTACAGTAATATTTTGGATAGTTTATGAAAGAAGAAAATTTACAGTATTAATTTAATTTAAAAAAAATGACAAAAAATAATTATAGATATTACAAAATAATTTTGCAAAAACATGTGAATTAAAAAAATGGGGGGGGGGGGGCTAACTTTGTCCCTAAATGTCCTAGAACAGTTGTTTTTCTTTCTAAATGTGTATAAAAATTCAGTCTTTCTAAGTATGAAAAAATAATTTTTCTACGGGTAACGGTTAAAAAGTTATTCTAATTGTTTATAAGTAAGCAAAAAATGGACATGTTTTTGCAAAATAATTTTACACTGTTGAAAATTATTTTTTGTCATTTATTTTTAATTAAGGTAATAGTATAAATGTTCTTCTTTCATAAACTGTCCGAAGTATTATTGTAACCTCATAATTTTCTGACTTATAGTGTTGCAAAAAAAATGAATTTGGGAAAAATAGATTAAATAACTTTTAAACTATTTGACCAATTGCTTTGAAATTTAAAATATAATTTAAGTACAAGAAGTCTCGGCATTCCGCTTAATAAGAAGATTCTAAGTTAATTTTTACCTAAGTTCCGAATATTTATAAAAACTCAATATTTATGATTTATTTTGCAATTTTCTAAGCAACCAATAAGGTTGGACATATTCAGCGAATGCCATATTGAAGTTTTTTATACGATTTATGAGTTTCTTACTCTCAAATTTGTTTAAAGTGCTTAAGTTTTTGGTAATAGACGAAAAAAGCGATAATTTACCGTTTTTCGATCTTCATTTGTTTATAACTATGTATATCATCAAAATCGGCTGCAGGAAACATATATGTTAATAATACAGATGTCCATACTACTCAAAAAATTTGGTTTCGGCCTGGAGGGGGATGTGTCACGAGAAAAACCTTATTTCTCTGGACTATCTGTACAGTTCAGAAACAGACTGAACACATGGTAACTAATGCCGTCTAAATTATTGTGATAAAAATGTACTGATATTTTTTTGTGAATTAAAAAAGGAATTAATGGGACTGTTTACGGCGAGCGGCAGCAACCCTAAAATCATGGGTGAATGCCCAATTTTGGTCATTCCTTATATTTTCAAGGTCGGTGAATCCGAATATGAAGTTCAATTTAGAATTAATTTAGATGATTTTTTAACTCTATAACTTTATCTTTGGTAACTGTACATAATTCCCTTCGAAAATTTTACTGTATCATCTTTGAGGTATTTATAGTATTTATAAGATTTGTCCAAGATTCTTAAAAAAATTAAATGAGTAAAATTGCGATTTTGAGAATATTCCCCCACATAAAGTTCCAAATAAACCTCATTTTCGTTTTCAGCCCCATCAAAAATATAAAGTATGACAAAAATAAGCCATTCACCACACCGTGGTCAGTATCTCGAGAATTAAGCGTTTTTTTGGGGTGTGCCGCTCGTTTATAATGGTAGAAGAGCCCAAGCGGGGATTTTTCTAGTTATTCGAGCGCGTCAGATTATTAAATGTGGAGAAACATTGTACCCTGAAAATGTACCTCTGGCATATATTGGCTCTTAATCCAGGGGGAGTTTGTTAAGGGGGGGGGGGCGAAAAAAATCTATCCGTAGAAAAACTCGAAATCGTCAGATTAAGATAAGGTAAGTTTAGTACATTCAAAACTGTTTATATTTAAAAAATCTGATGATTTGAGCGGCGCGTAAGGAAATGGGTTAGTCCCATTTCACAAGAAAAATACGAATATTTCGCGAAATGAATGACAGATCGAAAAACTAAAAAACACGTGCTCAATATTTTCCAAAAATCTATCGAATGATACCAAAGACGACTTCCCACGGGGAGGGGTGGGGGGTAAATTTAAAATTTTAAATACGAATCCCTCGCGAAATGAACATCAGATCGAAAAACTGAAAAATACACGTATTCAATATTACTTTAAAATAGGGTTTAAAACAGGGGTTACTTTAAAATCTTAAATGGGTGCCCCATTTTTTATTGCAGATTTGGATTCCTTATGTAAAAATAAGTAACTTTTATTCGAGATATTTTTTCGAATTATGAATAGTTGGCGCTATAATTTTAAAAACGGATTGTTGGAAATAGAAAATTAATTAAAAATGGAAAGTCCCCACTAAAATGGAAAACTTAACTTTTTTTGGTTTTAAGACCTACTCTTCACAACGCAATAGATCCCCATAACACTCGAGTGACTGCACATTTAGCATACTTTGCTCCCCTACCAATAACTTTTTCCCTATTGCATATTTTGACTTGAACTTTTCCAGAAAACTTCTTCATGATTTATGTTTTAAGGCTGTGTTGGTGAAAATTACAAACTTAACAGTTTGTCACTCAACTTTTTTAAGTAAACATGAAACTAACGAAATCTGACGACAAAATGTTTAAAAATTAACAACTCTTCTTTTAATTTTTTTAAACATTTCGAACAAATGTCGTTGTTATTTAAATAATGCAAATATGATACAGTAACATTTTCAAAAGGAAATATTTACAGCGAACAAAGATACAGCAAGTTGAAAAATCATCAAAATTTATTTTTCGATTTTTTCCTTATACTTTTTTCTATTTCTAAGCCACAAATTAGGGATGTGCCGCTCGCCCCATTTAATATGAAAATAACCAAATTTTTTCGACAGCAAAAGTTTTTTTTAATAATACCAATATCCTTAACGTTTGTCGAGCAGTTTAATTAAAATTATACCTACTTGGAAGATATTATTGCTAAATTAATAATCATTAAAACCTAATTCATTAAATCGATTGTAAACAAATCGATAATTTTGTGGGAAACAAATCTGGTATAATATAAATATTACAAAATTTTTTTGACCTCATTAACAGTCTCGCTATCTTCGATGCCTCAATATTTCACACTAGCCTATATAAAAGCAATTAGTATAAACATTTAGTTATTTCTAAAATGTTGAAGTGTACGGTTCTTGTGGCGTTTCTTGTGTTGTTAAAACACACATGTAGTGGACGGTATTTGCAAACGTGCGGGCCGAATGATAATGAAAAAACTATTTTTAATCAAACTGGTAAGTGTATTTGCTTTGCTTTAATAACTTAACACCTCAGCTCTTTCAATGTCAAAGTAGTTGGTTTAAAATAATTGCGTCTTAGCGTTCATTTTTTAACAATGCTTACGTCAGACCAGGACATTTAGGAAAAATAAATCGATTTTTAACTAAAACACCTATCGACTTTTTCCATGTGTTCAGGATGACGTCAGGAAGTCTACAATAGAAAAAAAGTGTGTGGAAATGCATAATACAGTGCGTGCCTAAAATGCATCAAAGTGCATGAATGTTAAAATCAGTAAATTAAGAGCCACATTTTTTTTCTCAGGGGCTTTTGGGGCCACTAAAGATGAAGACGCAATCAAAACCGACCCCAAGAGCACCTGGTGCTCAGTGTTACTGTTTAGGCACGTTATTTGGAGGTTCGCGGATTTTCGGCTCTAAATTAATACAAACAGATTACTCGGTTTTTTTTTGGGATTCTTCTTCTTCTTCTTCTTAAGGTGCCGAGACCGCTTGTCGATCGTTGGCTCTCATGTTGCCCAGCATATTAACAATCACTGTCTTATATACAGCCGCACGAAATAGTTCAGTGCTAGTTTTCCCAAACCATTGGCGTAGGGTTTTAAGCCAAGAAGTTGTACGGCGGCCCACACTTCTTTTTTCCCATTATTTTACCTTGCATGACAAGGTGAAGTATGTCATATTTTTCTGGGTGACGCATTATATGACCAAAGTATTCCAATTTGCGCCTTTTAACCGTGTTCACTACTTCGCAACTTTTATTCAAACGTTGCAAAACCCTTTCGTTTGTGATTTTTTCTACCTAACTGATCTTCAGAATACGGCGGTAGACCCACATCTCAAATGCTTCTAGCTTTTCTAAAAGCGATTCTGTCAGGGTCCATGCTTCAACCCCGTAAAGTAGTACTGGGAATATATAACATCGAACCATTCTTATGCGAAGTTCCAAACTTAGATCATGACTGCACAGGATTTTCTTAAATTTCATAAAACTTGTTCTTGCTTTGGCAATTCTACTTTTTATTTCTGTACTAGGGTTCCAGCTTTCATTAATATGAGCACCCAGATATACAAGATTACTTACTCGTTCAATTGAGTCATTACTGATTTTTACGTTATAGTTATTATTATTTACGGCTGCCTGTTTACTAATAACCATAAACTTTGTGATTCTTGCGTTGAGTTTGAGTCCATATATCGCGCAGAATGCCACCATTTGGTTCAATAATGTTTGAAGATGTTCAATTGATCCTGTCAGTAACAAGGTGTCATCTGCCTATCTGATATTGTTCATAAGCATACCATTAATGAGTATTCCCTCTTTTGCGCTTTCCAACACTTCATTTAAGATTGTTTCAGCGTAAAGATTAAACAACATTGGTGACAATATACAGCCTTGTCGAACTCCACGCTTGATTTTTACTTCTTCAGAGCACTAATTCCCAACCCTAACACATGCAGCCTGGCCCCAATACAAATTTGCGATTATTCTAATGTCCCTACCGTCCAGACCGGTAGTTTTAAGAATATGTAGCATTTTTTCATGGCGAACCTTATCAAAGCCCTTTTCAAAATCAATCGCGCACATGAAAACGTCATGATTTACATCTCTGCATCTTTGAATTAAAACGGGTTGCGAATAGTGCATCACGCGTTCCAAGGCCACAGCGAAAACCGAATTGAGTACTTGAGATTCTTTCCTCAATTTTTCTATATGTTCTTTAATGAATTATTCTGAGAAAAGTTTTCAATACATGACTCATTAGGCTGATGGTGCGATAGTCGCTGCATTTTGTGGCTCTGTGTTTTTTTGGTAGTACAACAAATGAGGATTTAAGCCAATCTTTAGGAATTTTTCCGCTTTCGTATATTAAGTTGAATAATTTCGTAAGTATCTTAATGCCCTCGGTACCTAAAAGCTTTAGTGTTTCTACGTAAATTCCATCTGGTCCGATCACCTTGCCATTTTTTGCGATTTTATAGCGTATTGAACTTCTTCCTTAGTTATTGGAGGACCGCTTATGTCATTTAGCGTTTCTAGTTCGCTTCTTTCATCATCGAATAATTCCTTTATATATTCAGTCCATCGTATTAGTTGACCTTCGATATCGATTATAATTTTTCCATTTTTATCTTCGATTAGTGGAGGATTGCATTTTTTATTCAGTCCTGCAACTTCTTTCAGTTTTTTTGTGCATATTGAATGCGTCATAGATACGCTCGTAGTTCTCAATTTCTTTACATTGTTGTTTATGCCACTCTGATTTAGCTGATCTTATTTTTCTTCGAATCATACTGTTTAGCTTTTTGTATTCTGTCAGATTAGTATTCTTATATTTTCTTCTTGCATCCATTAAATTCAATATCTCTTCTGTCATTCACTGTTGCCTATTCCCACGCTGATTTTCCATTAGATGGTCTTCTTGGACTTTTTCCAACGTTTCTTTGCATGACTCCCATAATTGTTCTTCTGAATTTTTATTTTCCAATTTCTGAAACTGATCTTCTAATTTATCGGTTACTATTTCTTTCACTTCCGTATTTGAAAGTTTATCTTTGCTGATCCTAGGAGATATTTTGGGGTTTTTAATCTTTTTAAATTTAAGTAATACTTTAGCTGCTAGTAAGTTGTGGTTGGAGGGTACATCCGCTCCTGGATATGTTTTGGAGGATAAGATAGCATCTCTATATCTTTTTGATATACAGATATAATCAATTTGATTTCTTACTATTCTTCCACAAGTGTCCATAGGAGATTTCCAGGTGTAAAGTCGTCGCTTAGGCAAGTCAAAAAAAGTGTTGGATATTAATAATTGTTTTTCTACGCAAAATATAATCATTCTATCTCCACGGTCGTTTCTCGTTCCTAAACCAAACTTGCCAACGACATCTTCTTCACTACTTCTTCCAACGTTGGCATTGAAATCCCCCAATACAATGTTTATATCCTGGCTTCCTGTGAGTGATAATAAATAGTCTAGATCTGAATAAAAGCTTTCGATAACTTCATCGTCATATTGTTGTGTAGGTGCATATACCTGAATGATGTTTAAGTCTGTACGATTTGTTTTTATTTGTAACATTATTAATCTATCTGAGTATAGCACGATATGTTTTACTGATTTTGCGACATTTTGTTCTAAAATAAATGCCACACCATTTCTATGTTGCGGACCTTCTTTACCAGAGTAGTAAATTTCGTAATTATCTATCGTCATATGGCCAGAATCCCGCCACCTCATCTCGCTTATACCTAAGGTATGTATATTTAACCTTCGCATTTCCTTGATCGTATTGTGAATCTTTCCAGATTCAAACATACTTGTAATATTCCAAGTCGCTATTAAACATTCTTTATCTATTACCAAATTAGATGAATTACAGGGAACTTGCTTGATGACGACTGAGGAAACCCTGCTGCTTCCCACGCCGAATCTTGGATTCCGAGTCCCATGATTAGTAAATATATTTACATTATCAACATCTGTCATCATGAGTTACTAGGGAAGTTTGTTACTAGGAACTTGTTTTTGGGATTGCTGAACACGAATACATCAGGACGGACCACCGCAGCACCTGGTGCCCAGTCATTGCTGAGACACGTCATTTTCTGAGATTTCGAGGCTTTTCGGTACTAAATTGATGCAAATAAGATTACTCGGGGGACCCGACCTTCGAAAACCAAATATGCTCGAAATTCGAGATGACATACCTTAGCATTACTCTCGGACCAGGTACTCTGGGGTCGGTTCTGATGGCGTATTCTTGTTCAGCAGCAACTCCAAAACATCCGAGTAAATATTTTGCATCAATTTAGAGCAGAAAACCCTCGAAACTCCAGAAGCTGACGTATCTTAACAGTGACCCTCAGCACAAGGTGCTCTGGTGGACCATTGTTTTGATGGCGTTTGAACGACCCCAAAAACCCCCGAGTAATCTGTTTGCAATCATTTAGTGCCAAAAACCTTCAAAACTCCAGATGATGTGCCTTAGCCTGGACACCAGGTACTCCGGTTGTATCCGGTTGTTGTGTTGTATCCTTTCCATTTATGTTTTTTTCTGACTGGTGGTAGTACAACCATTGTCAACATAAAGCTTTACCATTGCGTCCCTTAAATTGAAAGCTGAGGCTGGTGCCGGTCCACTGGCCTACAATAAAAACAGAATGATAGTATACCTGCTTTGATTGAATAGTCTCTTACTGAAACGTGTTTAGGTAATTTTTTCTTAGTATAATCAAAGCATAATTTTCGCTTCTTCTCCTTCTTCTTTAGATAGCGTCTCCTCTAAGGAGGTTGGTAATAATCACAGCTATTTTCACTTTTGAGATTGCAGCTCTGAACAAGCCGATGTAATATTCGTATTTTGAGTTTAAAAATAAGGTCTCTACTGCATAATAAATTTCTCATCTTGTTAAATCCGGCTCTAGCTTGTCCAATTCTCATTCCTATTTTTTCTGTATATTCGTTATTCTCATTAATCATTGTACCGAGATATCTGTATTTTTTAACTACTTCTATTGGCACTCCTCTTATGTTTAAAATGTCTTTTGTTGTGTTTCGGAAATTGTCATAAATTGTTTTCTATTAGCGTTAAGTGCTAGTCCGCTTTCCTCACAAGCATTTACTGTATTATTATCTAATAGTGGCTGTAGGACTTTGTACGTATACAATTTTCGCTACTAAATATTAATAGTCGAAGAGCTAGTGAACCCTCCGACTAACGGTCGTCCTGTAAGGCTAGAAATTTGTCTAGTGATAATTCATAGCACACCAAGGCTAAAAACCATGACCTGGCAGGCATCAGCGGTGCACGTGTATCTACCAGGTGAATCGAAAAGTGCATAGTTAAGGGGTAAAATAAACTTTCTCCTGTAAGGTTTAAATTTAAGTATGTGTTTGAGTAAGACATTTAGAAGAAATGTGTAGAATGACAGGCGATTCTGAAGAGCATAAGACCTTGCCAGGCGAGGGGAAAGATTAGGGGTTTTTCCTAAAATTATTTTTTTTGCATCGAACAAATTTTTTTAGGTTTTTTGAATCATTCCAAACAGAAAAGGTCTTTAGTGATTTTTCTCTTAAGTTAACAGTTTTTGTTATATAAGCGACTGAAAATTTTGAAAATTGCGAAATCGGCCATTTTTCACCCTAAATCGGACATTTATCTAAAAATTTCAATGTTGCCAAGGTACGTAGATATTCTTTAAACCTTGATTGATGAAATCCCGAAGACGTTTTTGCAATAAAATATCGAAAACCTCTTTGTTCTTTTAATTTCTAATCAAGCGGGTGCGACACTGTAGTATAAGTGAGGACGTTTGAGTTTGCATAAATTCATTGAAGAGAAATCCTCAGATAGGTCGATTTTTAGTTTTGAATTAGGACTTTTTGGCATATACATAATTCTAGTGACGTCATCCATCTGGGCGTGATGACGTAATCGATGATTTTTTTAAATAAGAGTAGGGGTTGTGTGATAGCTCATTTGAAAGGTTATTTAATTCTCTATTCAGTAATATAAACATTAACATAATTATTTATACAGGGTGTACAAAAAAATTTTTCTTCTATTTGTCAAATTTAATCAAAGTTAATTTAATAAAAAAAAATTTTTTTTGTACACCCTGTAAAAATAATTATGTTAATAAATAAAAATGTATACCATTATGTTAATGTTTATATTAGTGAATAAAGAATTAAATAACCTTTCAAATGAGCTACCACATAACCCCTACTCTCATTTAAAAAAATCATCGATTACGTCATTACGCTCAGATGGATGACGTCACTAGTATTATATATATGCCAAAAAGTCCTAATTTAAAAATAAAAATCGACCTATCTGAGGATTTCTCTTGAAATTTGCCCATTCTTGAGATAATGAATTTATGCCAACTCAAACGTCCTTACTTATACTACAGTGTCGCGCCCGCTTGATTAGCAATTAAAAAACAAAGGGGTTTCCGATATTGTATTGCAAAAAGTTCTTTGGGATTTCATCAATTAATTTTTAAGGAATATCTACAAACCTTGGTAACTTTGAAATTTTTAGATAAATGTCCGATTTAGGGTTAAAAATGGCCGATTTCGCAATTTTCAAAATTTTCAATCACTTATATAACAAAAACTATTAACTTAAGAGAAAAATCACTAAATACCTTTTCTGTGTGGAATGATTCAAAAAACCTAAAAAAAATTTGTTCGATGCAAAAAAAATTATTTTAGGAAAAACCCCTAATTTTTCCCTGGCCTGGCAAGGTCTTATGCTCTTCAGAATCGCCTGTCATTGTACATATTTCTTCTAAACGACTTACTCAAACACATACTTAAATTTAAACCTTACAGGAGAAAGTTTATTTTACCCCTAAACTATGCACTTTTCGATTCACCTGGTAGATACACGTGCACGGCTGATGCCTGCCAGTTCATGGTTTTTAGCCTTGGTGTGCTATGAATTATCACTAGACAAATTTCTAGCCTTACAGGACGACCGTTAGTCGGAGGGTTCACGAGATTTTTGACTATAATAACCTTGAGCCAAAGCTAGTTTTTTAGAGCTTTTTTATTTTTATGCCTTTTAAAATTATTTCCAAATATCCTGTGTTTAAATTTCCCTTGCTGATATGTTTTTGACCTTATTAACAAGTTCTCTTCGATGTCTCAATATTTTTTCTTCTTCTTAAAGTGTCCTCTACTCAATGGAGGTTGGCTACTATAATTGCAAATTCTTGTCTGTCTTCTTATTTGCTGTTTGGCTGTTGGCTGTTTTTTTATTTAGCCCTCTCCATTCTCGGATGTTTCTTAGCCACGATAGTCTTTTCCTTTAGCATATATTATTTCACGCTAGCGTATACAGTGCTAGTCAAAAGTCCGTACCCCCTCGTATCTTTTGAACGGTTATACCTATAATAGTGAAATTGGGAGGGAGGAAATAAACGGACGTAAGCTTCTCAACTAGTCATGACAGGTGACACAATAGTGACAGATGGCTTTACAGCGCCACTGTGACAGATACATTTAAATGGGACCTTATGGCAAGTGATACCTCGTTTAAAAGGTATTGAAAATACCTATTCAGTCATGCTAAGCTTGTTCGAGTTTAAGCTAATTTTGATGAATAAATGAAATAAATATAAAATTGTAGTTTCGCATTTAACTAATAAAAATTATATGGTTACTTGTCAAAAAGGTTGACGTTGACGTAAAAACTACTAGAGAATTGAAAAACGTCAACTTTTTCAACAAAAAAACCATTTGAAATTTGAAATTTGACATGAGGCGGACTTTTGAAATTTTATTAATTACTTGCGAAACTACAATATTATATTTATTTAATTTATTCACCAAAATCAAAATCAACTTAAACCCAAAAAATTAGTATGACTGAATAGCTATTTTGAATACCTTTCAAACGAGGTATTACTTGCCATAAGTTTCCATTTAAGATTATCAGTCACACTGGCTCTGTAACGTCATCTGTCACTATTACGTCACCTGTCATGACTAGTTAAGAAGCCTACATCCGTTTATTTATTCCCTCCAAATTTCACTATTTTAGGTACAACCGTTCAAAAGATAAGAGGGGGGGTACGGACTTTTGACTAGCACTGTATAAAAGCAATTATTATAAACATTTCGTTATTTCAAAAATGAATAACCATTTTCAATTTCGTTGCAACACGAAACTACAGCCGCATCATTATCCTAGTCCAATCAGAGAGTGCAGCAAGCACCTCTACCGGTTTCGACACTTATTAGTCTCTCATCAGGAGGCACAACTTCTGCTCTCTCTGACCCAACCAGGACAAACCCCGGCGTGCAGTCACGGATTGCAACGAACGATATGGCAGGGATGCCCTAGCGGCAACTGCTAGCAAAACCTAAGTTTTCAATCTAATAGCTCATAAAACAACACCAAACGATGTTACTCTACATCCTACCCGATTTAAAACAATGGGAACCTTCTCTGGTAACACCTCAGAGGCTTCTACAATTTGCAAGCTTCTGCAAGTTAGATTTTTATTTGTTAGCTTCTTCTTTTTTTACTTAGCAACAACATTTTTGTGTATTTTAGTAGTATTTTGTATTTTGACAACGAAACCCAATTTGGGCTTCGAAACGTTAATAAAATCATTTTTTTGGTAAAATTGTGGCTTATTTTCCATTAAAAGTAATTTATTATAAAAATGCCATAAGAAAATAGCTTCAGAACAACTTCTACAAGTTGCAAAGCATTTCGTTATTTCTAAAATTTTGATGTGCAAGGTTCTTTGGCATTTCTTGCAAACGCCTTGTGATGATTTTTGATGACTTGATTCTAAACTAAAAGATTTTCTAAATGTAACACAATTCATATTTTAACGTCTTCTTCTTCATGTGCCTTGTCCGTTGCGGAAATTTAATATTTTAACATTTAAGAAATCTTTTTAATTCAATTTTTGCCATTTTAAAGTTAGGCCCGCAGCATAAATTTTGCGTTTAGTAACGCAATATTTTTAAAATATTTGTCAGATTTAAGTTTCGACATCTCTATATATGTGTAACGTTCATATGCCAAACTAAAAGGATACTGTTTATACTTAAAAAATACATATCCTCAAATTTCTTTCTTAATTAAGTACGTATGTAATGGTTCAATGCGTTAAACGAAATTAGAACACCATATTCTTAAACTCATTTGAAATAATATAGGCCTAGATCCCACTTACCAAAAAAGGTCTATTAATAGCAAGCTGAAAATTTGTTAATAGCTTAAGGGTGTCTAGTCGGACAAACTTTGATATACGGGAACACTGGAACAGGGGAAGTTTTAATTGTGGAACATGTTATAAGTTTCGAACGTCAGACTACGAAAACGTCACATGTATTTTGTCGGATAGAACTTCCAGTTGATTTGTTAAACTCATTCCAAATTTTTAACCTGTTCCACCATTAAAACTTCCCCTGTTCCTAGAGATGCATCAAGTCAAACTAGTTTGATTTTATTCAACAAACTTGACTTGACTTGAAAACCAAACTTTTTCTGTAAAAAAGTTTGACTTGACTTGATTTCGATATCTTTAGGTTTGACTTGAAATCAAACTTCTTCAAACAGTTTGAAGTTTGAATATCATATTGCGCTACGTGTTTATTTCCAATTCTAATGGAGAGCGTACCGACTTTTGTTTTGACTTATTTGGATAGGTCTGAATCTGTACTCTTCTACTGCTACTCCGCAAATTAGTTTGTAGTTCATATTAAGAAGTATGTGCTTGGCTTGTTTATTACGTTCGTTTTGAAGTGTGTGCTTTGTGAAATAATATCTGAACCTGAATATTTTTCAGCTCAGAACAAGTACCAGATCAAATTGAGTCTGATTTTGAAGGTATCTCTTCTCTTCCACTGCAAAAATTAAGAGAAAAAAATCTGTAGTTGAAGTAGAATTAATTAAGAAAAATAAATATACTAATTTATTTGATATTGCGGCAGCGGCAGGTGATTTCAAAACAATGAACATTGAAAAGTGCATACTTGTATTATGTAAAAATAAAGAACAGTGTTATAAAATGACAATTAGTAAACTAATTCTTTAAGACGACATTGCAAAGTCGCAAAAAATTCATTAAACCTACTCTATCAAAAATATAATATTTTGTTGTTCCTTCATAAATTTTTGTTAAAGGGGCAGTTCAAGTATCGTTAACACAATTTTACAACTTCTTTATCCCATCTGTACCTTTTCATCTTTTGTTGTGAAGATAGGTCCAGCTATTTATTGGAAACATGTGTTACTGTGCTTGATCTGGTAATACAAATTTCAAGATTTTTTCACTTGAATAATATTGTCCTATTGTAACATCAGCGGAGCGTGAGGGGACAATATAATACAATCCAGGGGTTCTATGTAAAGTATAAACGAAAGTTGAAAAGTTAGGAGATTGTGATTCCGTAGTTTTTTTTATTTAAGTTAAAAAACAATGTTTTGTAAAGCGCTGTTCTAACCTCCCTCCCCCCCCCCGTATAACGCGCCGTAACGTTTTACATGACCCCCTTCCCCAACTTCATCATCATCAGTAGCTCGACAACCCTTTTTGGGTCCTGGCTTGTTCTAGGATTTTCCGCCATGCTGTTCTGTTCCTTGCTTTGTTCTTTCAGTGGGTAATCTCAAGTGTTTTCAGATCTTGTTCCACTTGTTCCATGTATATATCTAAGTTTGGATCTTCCCTTTGACCTTCTCCCTACTGGTGTTTGCCTCATTATATGTTTTGGTGTTTCGGTCTCCAACATCCGTTTAACATGGTCCATCCAGCGCAGACCTCCGATCTTTATGGATGTTATGACGTCGGGTTCGTTGTATGCTGCGTATAGTTCAAAATTATATCTTCTGCGCCATACGTCATTTTCTTTCACCCCTTTATATATGTGTCTGAGGATTTTTCGTTCAAACGTACCTAATAAGTTCTCATCGCTTTTCGACAGTGTCCATGTCTCTGATCCATATATAAGGACCGGTTTAATCAGGGTTTTTACCGGATCATTTACTAACTTGCGTTACCCTCCCCCAACTTGCGTTACGTAATACTTTAAAGCTTCCAAAGTAGATTAAATTACACTTGGTATGATAAAAATCTATCCAACTAATTCTTTGTTTTAATCTAGTGAGATTCAAATATAAAAAAGTTATATCGATAAAACGAAACTTACCAACAAGCAATTCTAAGCATACAGGAATCATTTTCAAAAAATTTACCCTATTTTGATTATAATCGCTTCCTGTATCAAGATACTTTTAAGTGGCACTCATTGTATTATTAATTTTCTTATCTTAATTGGCAACTAACATGTCAATGTCGACAAAAAAATATATCAACTAAATAAATTATTTTTCAAACTCTTTCAAACTAGTTTGACAAACAGTTTGAATTTTCAAACCTGTACGATTGACCAGTTTGACTTGACTTGAATTATTTGTCAAAAGGATTGACTTGAGTTTGACTTGAAATTAAGTAAAACTCAAGTCAAGTTCAAACATTCAAGTCAAACTTGTGCAACTCTACCTGTTCCAGTGTTCCCATATATCGAAGTTTGTCCGACTAGACGCCGTTAAGCTATTAACAAATTTTTAGCTTGCTATTAATCAACTTTTTTTTCTTATGCGGGATCCAGACTTACTAATTTGCAATTTTATTATCAACAGGATTAGGCAAGTATCACTTTTTACTTTTAATTTACATTTTTTAAATCGTTTTAGCAAAAAAAGGGTTCAATAAATTAAAAAACATGTTTTTTCACAAATAAATACGTTTTTAGAATTTTTATTATTAGTCAAGATATTTCAATGGTATTGACATAAAATTTCTTGTCTTGTCTTGAAATCTAAAATTACTTCTTGTCTTGATCTTGTCTTAAAATCAAGACAAGATCAAGACAAGATTTTGAAATTTTCAAGAACTTGGCGACCCCTATGAGGTAGTATTCTTCGATTTGTTCTATCTCATGGCTATTTGTAGTTATACGTCTGGGGTAGTCTGTGCTCGTAATTGTTTTTGTTTTTGTCACATCCATTCTTAGTCGGACATATATTGGGAGCTGTCTGCGAGTTCATTCACCATCATTTGTAGTATCTAGAATATGCACGCTATTATCACGATGTCGTCTGTCGTCAGCGAATCTGAGGTGGTTTACCTTATTGTCATTAAAGTTGAGGCCATAATATTGACCAACTTGAAATTTTGAAGGCGTCTTCTAGGGCTAAATTAAACAGCTTTGGAGATATGACGTCGCCTTGCCCACTTACTCTCTTAATAGGGTTGGGATTTGTATTTTTGTCTAGTTCTAGTTGTTATTTTATCATAGTTGCATTTTCATGTACATTATGTATTAGTTATTATTAAGAATTAGTTATTAATAAGTATTAGCTATTAATAGTATTATTAATAGTTTGTTCTGTGGTCCACGACTGGTTACTCACGGAACCTAAAAACATTCAAATATTTTAAATTTATACTGAATTGCTCGACTGGGTCCGACTTGCACCCTGGTGTTTTCAGTAATGTCGGATTCCATTGTTTCGTTCGTAGATTGACGTCACCAAATGACTGAATCAGGTTAATGAGATTTTATACGTCGTCTAAATAAGCACTTGTTTTTTCCTACAGTTATTTTTAATAACTTTTCCATAAAACATATAAAATTGTAACTTAATTGTATACACATTACTACTGATATAAAATAATGTACGCTTTTGTCTATTTCCGATTACAAAACCATTTTTCGAAGAAACTCTCACTTAATAATTATAGAAAGGTACCTACTTAGACTAGGTTATCAGAACAGAGCATTTAGAACTCAAAACACCGGAATAAATTGATTTTAAATACAGCACCTAGAAACTTGCAACATTATGCATTGTGTTCAGGAGGCTATACCTAACTGTAAAATATCTAGCCAAATTTCCACTACCAAAAAAAATCCGCCAAAAAAATCTAATTTAAGGCCCCATTTTTTTGACCATTTTTGAAGTTATACTTCTTTACGCGCATATGAGGGTGAATTTTAATAGGATTAAAACCTTTGATCCCGGTGCAGTCGCATTACAACTTTGCTCTGATTGGATGTTCAAATGACATGACAAAAATTATCCAATATGGCAGCTGTATCACAGCTGTGGGACTGTGGTTTGGTTATGTATGGTGTATGGTTGGTGCGTTTTAAAATTTGTAGGAAGAGAAACAACAAACAAAAAGTTAGTTAATGGTTATACTGCCTTTTTAAATAGTTTTCATATTATATTTTTGGACTTATTAACATAGAAGAGATGATTGTTGCATGTCAATGTGAAAGCCCATCAAACTGTGACTAGTATGAGTGCCGCAAAATTACTGATAAAAAACCTATTAGCTCGAAGCTGTAGAGAACTGTGGATAACAACAATCAACCGGGACGATCTACGATCTCGCTTATTCAAAGCTAAACAATCTTACACTGGTAAGTGTTTTAAAAATAGTAGATCAAATTTTGTTATGATATTGTCAAATTGTGAAACGTCAAAATATAGATATTTCATTTATTAACATTAATATTAATAATACAACTTGCGCAATTTGAAAAATGTGGTTTAAAAGGTTTTTTATTATAATTTTGTGTCTTTGGATTTATCTTCCTTGGGCGTAAAATAATAAAACATCTAAAAAATGAACAACTATTTTCAATTTCGTTGCAAAACGAAAACACAGCCGAACCATATTCTAGTCCAATCAGAGAGTGCCGCAAGCACCCCTACCGGTTTCGAAACTTATTAGTCTCTCATCAGGAGGCACATATGCTGCTCTCCCCGATCCAACCAAAACAAACCCCAGCGTGCAGTCCCGGATTGCAACGAACGAAATGGCATAGATGCCCTAGCGGCAACTGCTAGCAAAAAGACTAAGTTTTCACTCTAATGGCATATAAAACAACTATTCTACATCCCACCAGAATGAAAACAATGGGAACCTTCTCTGGTTACACCTCCGAGGCTTCTGTAATTTGCAAGCCATACGGATACTGAGACTAAGGAAGATGAGGGAATTCTACAATTTACAATTCACGTCCCATCTGCTCAGCGCGGTAAAGTTCCAACGAGAATGGTTCCCTTCATACTCCACACAGAGTAAATGTAAATCAAAAATGAATAACCATTTTCAATTTCGTTGCAAAACGAAAACACAGCCGAACCATATTCTAGTCCAATCAGAGAGTGCCGCAAGCACCCCTACCGGTATCGAAACTTATTAGTCTCTCATCAGGAGGCACATATGCTGCTCTCCCCGATCCAACCAAAACAAACCCCAGCGTGCAGTCCCGGATTGCAACGAACGAAATGGCATAGATGCCCTAGCGGCAACTGCTAGCAAAATGACTAAGTTTTCACTCTAATGGCATATAAAACAACATAATGCTATTCTACATCCCACCAGAATGAAAACAATGGGAACCTTCTCTGGTTACACCTCCGAGGCTTCTACAATTTGCAAGCCATACGGATACTGAGACTAAGGAAGATGAGGGAATTCTAGAATTTACAATTCACGTCCCATCTGCTCAGCGCGGTAAAGTTCCAACGAGAATGGTTCCCTTCATACTCCACACAGAGTAAATGTAAATCAAAAATGAATAACCATTTTCAATTTCGTTGCAAAACGAAAACACAGCCGAACCATATTCTAGTCCAATCAGAATCTAGAAGCCTCGGAGGTGTAACCAGAGAAGGTTCCCATTGTTTTCATTCTGGTGGGATGTAGAACAGCATTATGTTGTTTTATATGCCATTAGAGTGAAAAGTTAGTCTTTTTGCTAGCAGTTGCCGCTAGGGCATCTATGCCATTTCGTTCGTTGCAATCCGGGACTGCACGCTGGGGTTTGTTTTGGTTGGATCGGGGAGAGCAGCATATGTGCCTCCTGATGAGAGACTAATAAGTTTCGAAACCGGTAGGGGTGCTTGCGGCACTCTCTGATTGGACTAGAATATGGTTCGGCTGTGTTTTCGTTTTGCAACGAAATTGAAAATGGTTATTCATTTTTGATTTACATTTACTCTGTGTGGAGTATGAAGGGAACCATTCTTGTTGGAACTTTACCGCGCTGAGCAGATGGGACGTGAATTGTAAATTGTAGAATTCCCTCATCTTCCTTAGTCTCAGTATCCGTATGGCTTGCAAATTGTAGAAGCCTCGGAGGTGTAACCAGAGAAGGTTCCCATTGTTTTCATTCTGGTGGGATGTAGAATAGCATTATGTTGTTTTATATGCCATTAGAGTGAAAACTTAGTCTTTTTGCTAGCAGTTGCCGCTAGGGCATCTATGCCATTTCGTTCGTTGCAATCCGGGACTGCACGCAAACTTTCAAAAGCAATTAAAAACAACCGCTGTCTTCATCGATCTATCTGCTGCTTACGACACTGTGTGGCGACAAGGGGCAATATATAAATTAATGCGAATAATCCCATGCAGAAAGACCACTGAGGTTTTAACGCCATGCTATCCAACAGATGTTTTAAAGTTATATTGGGAGACAAGACTAGTACCCAAAGAAAACTGAATAATGGACTTCCACGAGGATCCGTGCTGGCTCCCATGCTTTTCAGCCTCTACATAGCAGACATGCCAGAAACCACATCAAAAAAGTTTGGATACGCAGACGACTGGACGCTTGCCGCAAGTCCTAAAGAATTCGAGGTCACTGAACGCATTCTAACAAACGATTTAAATGCCCTAGGGAATTATTTCCGCAAATGGAGATTGCAACCCAATCCAACTAAAACAGAAGTGTCCTGCTTCCATTTGAACAACAAGATGGCCAACTATCAACCTCAAATCCATTTTGAGGACAGACTCCTTAACTATAATAAACACCCAAAATACTTGGGTGTTACACTTGACATAACGCTAAACTTTAAAGAGCATCTTACTAAGACTGCTGCAAAACTCCGAACTCGTAACAACATCCTGCAAAAGCTCTGCGGCACTACATGGGGCTCCTCAGCACCCACACCTAGATCGACAGCATTAGGACTGGTATACCCCGTAGCGGAATACTGTGCACCAGTATGGATAAACAGTCCATATACTCACCGTGTTGATGTCCAACTCAACCAAGCCATGCGAACTATATCGGGCACAATCAAGGACACGCCCACTTACTGGTTACCAGCTTTGAGTCATATAGCTCCACCACCCATCCGCCGGGAACATGCCCTTGTCAGAGAATTTACAAAAATCAATACTGATCCTGAGCTCCGCTCCCATGTCGGAACTTCCGCCAGAGACATAAATAGGCTCCGTTCAAGACACCCGCCTCTAAAAACAGCAAAAAGGCTAGTAGATCAAAACTTTAATGTAACTGAACGGTGGAGAGAACAATGGGAGAATAACGCTGCACCAGCTAACTGGAACATGCCGTGTATTACAAGCAAACCTGAGGGATTCAACCAACCGAGACGAATTTGGACCACACTCAATAGAATAAGGACGAACTGTGGCAGATGTTCCAACTCACTTTTCAGATGGGGAAAAATACAATCACCAAATTGCGACTGCGGCGCCGAAAGGCAAACAGTAAAACACATGGTAGAGGAATGCCCGATTAGATCCTATAACGGCAACCCTTCGGATTTCCTGGTTGCTACAAAAGAGTCAATCGAATATATTTATAATCTAGATGTTTGTTTGTAGAATATTTTTGTATTTACTGTTGTTTGTAATTTATATATATGTATATACAGGGTGAGTTTTTAGTGCGGGGTCGGTCGATAACTCCATTATGATTTAAAATATCGAGAAAAGTTACTTAAAAAAAATGTAGGCAATGATATTCTCCACGCTTGGAAAATATGTCCATTTCTACAGGGTGATCAGTAACTGCGTGGTATATCAAACATATAATTTTTTAAATGAGACACCCTATATATTTTTTCATATTTATATTCCCCTCATATTTCTTGTTCATATAATATATGGTTTTGCATTACTGTACAGAGTATTTAACAAGTTATGACCATATTTACTTCGAAATCACTATGAGACTAACACACTGTATATAAAGTAATAATTCGTAGACAATAATTTGTTTTAGGTAATAAGATAAACAATATACTGTAGTTTTTAAATTAAGTCCAATTCACATCATTGACGATTATTTGTATACAGGGTGAAGTACAAAACCAAATTACGATTTTCTCCATTTTTTTAAATGGATCACCCTATATTTTATTTTTCAACAATATTTTATTTAATATACTCTTTCATTTTTATATAGTATTCCCTATATCTAAACTGATTACTTTCCGAGATATTTTTAGTTTTCTTCAAATTTCGGGAATACATTCAATTTTTCTAGTAGAAATAAGTTAGTATTGAGTGATAATTAAACAAAATTATTTTTATTAGATAAATAACTAACACAAAATATAAACCATAGCAATATGCAGTGAATATACCAATAAATGTGATATTAAGAAATTATCATATTTCCCTAATATAGAAGAATCTTAAAATTCCTACAAAAAAACCTTGTATTGTATATAATAATATAACAAGATTATTTTTATTCAATAAATAACCTACATGAAACATAAATCAAAACAATATACAACTGATGTAACAGTTTTTAGATTGGTATATCAACAGCATTCTAAGCCAAGAATTTTTTAGTAGAACATTCATTTTTATAAGCACTTTTAAACTAAAAAACCAAATTACGATTTTCTCATTTTTTTTTAATAGATCACCCTATATTTTATTTTTTTTAAATATTGTATTTATGATACTCTTTCATTTTTATATAGCATCTCCTATACCTAAACTTATTAGTTTCTGAGATATTTTTAGTTTTCTTCATTTGCCGGGAATACATTCAATTCTTATAAATATAAATAACTTGACAAATAAGTATTATGTAATAATATAACAAATATTTTCATTCAATAAATAACTAACAAAAAAATAAACCATAACAAAATTTAATAAATGTACCAATTAATGTGAAGTTAATGATATAAGTCTAAAGTAAATATTGAAAATGACCACTTTCAACGTCTATGCAATTTTGTAACCGATATTCAAATGACCGAGCCACATTTCTAACATTTTTGTAAGTCAATATTATTAAAAGCTTCTTTTATTCTATTCTTCATATCATCAAGCGTTGTTCTTGGATGCTTCTGGTATACAAGGTTTTTTATACCTATAGCCTCACTTGAAAAAAATCAATTTTGGAAGAACTGGAGCACCTTCGTATAAAAACCTCAACCGTCAAAAAATGTGGACCAATCACATAATCTCTAAAAATATCACCTTATACATTCACAGATCACCTAGTTTGAGTGTTAACAAAGTAGGGATTTCTTGATGCATATTAATGAAATTTAATATGAAAATTATATTATTAATAACTGCGGGTCACAATCTGTAATTAGGAATGTGTTACTAAAAATTTCTTGGCTAAGAATGCTCTTGATATAATAATCTAAAAACTGTTAAATTAGTTGTATATTGTTTTTATTTTTGTGTGAGTTGTTTATTAAATAAAAATAATCTTGTAATTTTATTATACACAAGATACCTATATTTTTTTGTAGGAATTCTACGATTATTGTATATTAGGCAAATATGATAATTCCTTAATATCACATTTATAGATACATTCATTGCATATTGCTATGGTTTATATTTTGTGCTAGTTATTTATTGAATAAAAATAATTTTGTTTAATTATCATTCAATACCAACTTATTTCTACTAGAAAAATTGAATATATTCCCGAAAGTTGAAGAAAACTAAAAATATCTCCGAAAGTAATAAGTTTAGATATAGGGAATGCTATATAAAAATGAAAGAGTATAATAAATACAATATTTTTGAAAAATAAAATATTGGGTGATCCATTTAAAAAAATAGAGAAAATCTTAATTTGGTTTTGTAGTTCACCCTGTATACAAACATTCGTCAATGATTTCAATTGGACTTAATTTAAAAACTGCAGTATATTGTTTATCTTACTACATAAAACAAATTATTGTCTATGAATTACTTCTTTATATACAGGGTGTTATTCTCATAGGTTTTTCGAAATAAAAATGGTCATAACTTGTTAAATACTCTGTATAGTAATGCAAAACCCTATATAGTATGAACAAGAATTATGAGGGGAATATAAATATGAAGAAATATATAGGGTGTCCCATTTAAAAAATTATATCTTTGATATAATACGCTGTTATTGATCACCCTGTAGAAATGGACATATTTTCCAAGCGTGGAGAATATTATTGCCTACATTTTTTCTAAATAACTTTTTTAGATATTCTATACCGTAATGGAATTATCGACCGATCCCGCACTAAAAACTCACCCTGTATATGAACCTGTGATGTACCCATACGCTAAATAAAATAAATACTGCACGCTGGGGTTTGTTTTGGTTGGATCGGGGAGAGCAGCATATGTGTCTCCTGATGAGAGACTAATAAGTTTCGAAACTGGTAGGGGTGCTTGCGGCACTCTCTGATTGGACTAGAATATGGTTCGGCTGTGTTTTCGTTTTGCAACGAAATTGAAAATGGTTATTCATTTTTGATTTACGTTTACTCTGTGTGGAATATGAAGGGAACCATTCTCGTTGGAACTTTACCGCGCTGAGCAGATGGGACGTGAATTGTAAATTGTAGAATTCCCTCATCTTCCTTAGTCTCAGTATCCGTATGGCTTGCAAATTGTAGAAGCCTCGGAGGTGTAACCAGAGAAGGTTCCCATTGTTTTCATTCTGGTGGGATGTAGAATACCATTATGTTGTTTTATATGCCATTAGAGTGAAAACTTAGTCTTTTTAATAAAACATCTATTTTTATATTTCACTTGTCACCGTGATGTGTAAATAGGTATATCTGACACGTTAATAGTATGTGCCTTGATGGTCTTGTTGGTAGAGCATTGGACCAGAGATTAAGAATTCGCAAGGTTGCGGGTTCAATTCCTGGACGATTCATACTTTTTTCGTTTTTTTTTAATATCTGGCATTGTTAAGTTTTGGTTAAATTTTGGTAATTATTGTTAATTTTTTGTATTGTAACTGTTAAGTAGGTATATTTATTTCGTTGAAATTATATTATAATAGAAGTATAACTTCTTACGTGCGTACAAAGTACACACACATTCTTTTTTATTCACATTTTATAATATCATCATAATTCATAATTTCATAATATCATATCATTTTAAAAATAGTTAGTCAAATTGTAAAAGTGTATTACCAAAGTTTGTGTCGTTTGTTTGTTAACAATTCTAGCTCTATATTTGACTAAGAAATATTTGATTTGAAAATATTTGACTAAGAAATATTAGCAACAGTACCAAGTTAAATATATGAATTATTTGAAATTTTCTGCATTTTTTTGATAAAGACCTATAGCTCTTGCGGCACCTCAAGATGTAAACCTAGAACAAAAATATTTTGTAGTTTTATTGTAGACATGATAAGGCAACTTTCGAGTATTGTTAGAAAGTTGTCTGAAAAAAAAATCGTTTTTTTCCTATCCTTTGCATTGGCAACCGTGCATCGTGCTGAATATACGTGAAGAATTTCAACTAGCTAAATTAAAGCTTTTTAATAGTAAATAGCGAACTTAAATTAATTGAAATTGTATCAGTTTCATTAAAAAAGAGTGCCCTAAGTGTTGTGATATTAAGTGTCATAAATACATGGTAAGGAAATCTCCATTTTAGGTTAAATCGCTAAATCTAACAGAGACATCAAACATTAGCAAAAAGTTTTTTAACAAAATACTCATTACGTTTTGAGTGACGTTGCCAGATTGTGAGAAGTATACGGTTAGGTGATTCAAAAAATTTATTATTAGTTCAAAGACGTGTCATTCCGGAAATGTGCCTAACAACATTTGTTCCTGCTGTAACACAAAAGTCCAAGATAAATTACAGATGCTGCAATGCTCTATCTGCAAGAAGTGGTTTAAGAACACTTGTGTGGATGTTTCGACCTCGGAAATTAGGGTAATGGCAATGAATAAAGGTTATGATTGGCCTTGCATTGGATGTAGAGACATAAAAAACGACATCAAAGAGCTCAAAATATTAATAGTTAGTCTTCGCGATGAAATTAAAGATCTGAAATCCATCCACAGCAACACTACCAAACCGAGTAATACCGACATAGCGCCAATTTTGAAGATATTGTTAAGAGATAGCGGAACGCCAAAAGCGTAAATTCAATCTAATAATATATGGCCTTGATGAACCAGATCATAATGAAGCCTCGGATATCAAGAATAATACCGACAGAAACAAAGTTGCGGAACTACTCGGCGTAGTTCATCCCAACATCAACATTAACACCCTTAAACCGTTTAGACTTGGTAAATTTGCACCTGAAAAGAAACGTCCTATAAAAATTACATTAAATAATTAATCTGCGGTTATTTTTGCTATCAAAAACGCGAAGAAAATCAAGAACAAACCATCATTGACTGCTGTTTCAATTTCATTTGATCGAACTCCAAAACAGGTGGAATACTTTAAGAAAGTAAAAGAAGAATTGACTCTGAGGCTTTCAGCTGGCGAAAAGGTTCGTAATAAATATTTTAACAATGTACCTAAAATAATTCCGTTAAACTGAATGCACCCAGCAGTAACTCCAATGACTCTGTATCTGTTTACTATCAAAATGTTAGAGGTCTTAATACCAAAGTCGACATCTTCTCTACTAACGTTAGTGACTGTGAGTACAATGTGATCGCGCTTAGTGAAACTTGGCTAAAATCAGATGTGAACTCCAGTGAATTTTTTCCTTCTGACTACGATGTCTATCGTAATGATCGTCAACTAGATCAGTTAGAACTTACATCTGGTGGTGGAGTTTTAATTGCAGTTGATAGTACAATAAAATCGGATGTTGTAGATACATCCCACTTACATAATATTTTTCCTATGATTGACTGTTTAGTTTGTAAATGTTTTGTTCCTTTTAGCACATTTTATATAGCTGTCGTTTACATACCCCCATCTATTTCGTTATAGTATTTTGAAAATTTCCTTGAATCGTTTGAAAATTTGGATGTTTTAAACTCTGAACAAGTTATTATTGTAGGGGATTTTAATTGTCCAACATTTATTGATAATGATATGGGTGATAACAAAACTCGTTCACTAATGAATATGCTAGCTTTTTTAAATATGAAGCAGTCTAATGATATTTTAAATGGTAATTAATTAGATTATTAGATTTAGTCATTAGTAATATAAACTCTACGGTAATTAGGGATTTTATACCTTTGGTGAATGAAGATATTTTATCATCCATCTCTGTCAATTGAATTAAAGGATATTATTAAAAAACGTAATAATTTTAACTCAAATATTCAGAACAAAACATATAACTTTAAAAGAGCGAACTATCTCGACCTTTATAATAATTTTATGTATACAAATTGGAACTTTTTAGACAACTGTCTTACAGTTGATGAAGCGGTGGGAAATTTTTACAAAAAATTTTATGAAATTCTTGATACACATGTTCCAGTCTATAAAAATTATAAACATCGATATCCAGTTTGGTATACGGGGGAAATTATTAAACTCATAAAAGAAAAATTCAAGCTACATAAAACTTTTAAAAGAACAAATAATATTGTTTACTACCATGAATTTAGTAGATATAGATTAGAAATCAAACAAAAGTGCAAGGAAGCATATAGTTTTTTTTTTTTTTTATTTACACAAATAAACCCGCATCAACCACTAAGGGTTATTAGCGGGGGGACATACACAAACAGTAAGATACATATTATTATATAAAAATGCTTTACAATCTGGTGTATTGTTTAGTCATTTTGAGATAATTTAATAAGGAGTTTAGGTTTGAAGTCAGTACACTTTTAATATTGTCACTAAGAGCACACGCGATCCTTTCTTTCTGGTACACTGGACACTCGATAATTATATGTTTCACTGTCAGTTGCGTGTTGCAATTGGTACACATCGGAGCGGCCTCCTTGTTGAAGATATGCTTGTGTGTTAGTAACGTATGTCCTATTCGGAGTCGGTTGATGATGACTTGGTCTTTTCTATTTCTTGGTAACATGAGTTTAGTTCCTACTTGACTTAGGCATTCTTTTAGTTTGTTGTTAGTCTGATCCCAGCATATAGTTTATATTTACAAAATATACAGATTAAGCTGACACAAGATCCAAAATATTTTTGGTCTTTTGTTAATTATAAAAACAATACTTCTAGAATTCCAGGAAATATGTTTTATAATAATGAATCATTTGATAACTCTCAAGCAATAGTCAATGCCTTTAGTACATTTTTTAATTAAAAGTGTTTATTCTTTACCAGATGTTAATGATGAGTCTAATTTAAATTTTGACCCGGGTACCTGGTTGGATATTAGTTGTGAACCAATAACGGAAAAGGAGATTTTGGAAGCTGGAAAAAGGTTAAAAACAAATTTACGTCAGGTCCAGATACAATCCCATCATTTCTTTTTAAAGATTTTCTGCGGGTTTTAATAAAACCACTACAAACAGTTTTCAACTTAATTTTAAAAACGTCAACATTTCCGGATGCTTGGAAAATAGCTAAGGTTTGTCCTATTCACAAATCAGATAGCCGTAATATCGTGAATAATTATAGACCAATCTCTATTTTGAATAATGCTGCTAAAATCTTGGAAACCATTTTGTACAATCGTATATATGTATCTGCTAGGAATCTTATATCTACAGATCAGCATGGATTCACGAGCGCAAGATCCACTACTAGTAATCTTGCAGTATTTACTCAGTATTTATGTAAATCACTTGACGCTAGGGGGCAAATTGATGCAGTTTACACTGACTTCTCAAAAGCATTCGACAAGATAAACTATCGAATCTAATTACAAAAACTTTCTTCGATCGGAATTAACAATACTTATTTCCAGCTTCTCAAGTCTTACCTGTCGCAACGCAGACAGTATGTTTATTATAATGGCTATAGTTCAGAAATATATACTGCAAATAGTGGAGTCCCGCAAGGATCGAATTTAGGCCTATTGCTATTTTTATTATTTATTAATGATTTGAGTGAGTCCTTAGATTGTCATAAGCTGATGTTTGCGGATGACTTGAAATTATATGTAAGCATTAATACCTTAGAAGATTGTGTTATGTTGCAAACACAAATTAATTTATTACATAATTGGTGTCTACAAAACCAACTTCACCTAAACAAATCTAAATGTAAGATTCTTACTTTTAGTCGTAAATATAATACTTTGATGTTTCCGTATGAAATTGACAATGTTGTACTAGAAAAAACTAATTGTATCAAAGATCTAGGTATTAACATGGACTGTCAACTAATATTGAACTATCACATTAATTCTATTGTTTCCTCGGCATATCGCTCATATGGTTTCATTATTCGCAACTGCAAAAGTTTCTATAATCTATCAGCACTAAATGCTATGTACATGAGCTTAGTTAGATCCAAATTGGAATACGGTGCTTTAATATGAAATCCTATTTATTTTAAATATTCAAACGTTATCGAAAGGGTTCAAAAAAAAATATCTAAAATATTTAACCTTCAAAGTTACAGGAACATATCCCCAAAGGGGTTGTGATTATGTCGCTTTGTTAGATAGTTTTAATTTTATTTCATTAGAAATGCGTAGGAATCAATCAGCGATATTATTTTTGCATAAACTATTAAATGGTGGAGTTGACTGTCCTAATTTACTAGCACAAATCGATATCTTTGTTCCTCGGGTATCAGCTCTATCTAATAATGCATTTGTGTGTGAAAGATCCTACACGAATATAATGTTGAAAGCACCAATCAACTTAATGTGCAGAAACGCAAACAAACTATCTAATAATTGTGATATCTTCTGTTGTAGTGCTTATGAATTAAAAAACAAGTGTCGAGCTCTTACCTAGGGTATTTCATTTTGGTTTTTTTTTGTCTTTATAACGTATATTTGTTTTCTTTTTATTTATTTATTTGATTGCATGAGAATTGTTTATTATTTATTTGTAAAATTGCTCTGTAAATGGGTGACTGTTGGGCAATAAACGCTATTATTATTATTATTATTATTATTATCCAGATTTAGCCATACGGCTCACACTCCCTCTAAGGGGAAAATTGACTCATCCCAGAGACCTACGGTATCAAAAGGATTGAGCTCTGGTGGGACTCTCTCCGTGTTATCGAGCCCTAGGTGACTTGGTATGCAGGTGTATCCCCCAAAAATTTTCGTACACATCTGGCCGTTGCGAGTAGCACTGCTTTCTGCATGGTCTTATAAAGATGTTCATTAAGACCCAGCTTTTTTGTGCCTTCGAGGAGGGTCTTCGGAATGACTCCAGTAGTAGACATAATAATCGGTATCGTCTGGGTACTTTGCATTCTCCATGGTCTCCGTATTTAAATTTCCAGATCTCTGTATTTGGCGATCTTCTCAGTAAATTTAGTACGTAGATTATTGTTGTTAGGAATCGCCACATCATTGAGGGTTGTTTGTCTCGTCAATTTATTGACTAATACGAGAACTGGTCTATTATGCGCCACTGTTTGGTCTGTGAGAACAGTGCGGTCCCAGTATAGCTTGTAGTTGCCATCCTCAAGCATATACTCAGGGACGTATTGATAATATGGAAGATGGTCGGTTTGAAGAAGTTTCAGCTTGATAGCTGTCTCCTGATGAAGGATTTTTCCCACTGCGTCATGCCGTTCCTTGTTCTCAGTTGCAGCAAATGCCTGGCAGCCCCCTGTAAGATGTTGGATGGTTTCTTGGGCTTGACATCCATATCGGCATCTGTCGTTTTGAACATGGGGGTCTTTGATGATATATTTCAGGTAATTTCTGGTTGGTATAACCTGATCCTGAATGGCCAGTAATGAACCCTCCGTTTCAGGGAACATATTTCCTGATGTTAACCAGTAGTTCGACGCTATATTGTCGACATAATCTTGGCTGACCTCATTGGGATGTCGCCCGTGCAGAGGTTTACCCATCCAGGCGCGCACTTTTTCGTCCTTAGTAAGGTGGTTTATGCGCATTTCTGGTTCCCTCAGTTTGATCGGTGTTTTGTCATCTACTGCGCAGATAGCGCGATGTAGAGTAAATGTCTCAGCCTGCATCTGAAAATAAGTTCTTAAATTAGCAATTTGTTTATCTAATTGCTCACCTATATCCATAAGTCCTCTTCCTCCTAGATTCCGTGGTAATGTTGTTCTTTCTACTGCACTTTTAGGATGGAGTTTTTGTGCCTTTGTGGGGTGTGTTCGTACTTTTCGCTGAAGAGCTTCTATATCTGTTTTTGTCCACATTATTATTATTATTATTATCCTTTCGTTCCACCCTATTGCATAATCTCCGGGCAGCGTGTGCGTTAAACTATAATGCAGCTCTAAGGAGACGGCGTTTACGGAGAGGGTCTCCGTAAACGCTGCTGGGCAGCGCGGAGCATCAGCAAGTGAGATATTCCTGCCAGCGTTCCAATTTTAGGATCCTGACTACAAAATAATGAAAAAACTAAAAGTGCTAATTTTGTGATGAAATTTGGTATGTGGGGTTAGAACATTATTTTGGAACAACTTGTTCAAATAACTTTTTCCGACATCTCTAACGCGAAGCAAAATAGCAAAGTAGCCCCCTTGCCTCCTCTGACCAATCACCACTGTGTGATAAAGAAGGCCAGAGCCGCTTTTAGAAGGAGGTCCAAGGTGTTATGTAACAGAGACCTAAAATTTTCATTGAGGATTCGTCTGCTTCGCTGCTACGTGTTCTCGGTCTTACTTTACCGTGCCGAGTCCAGGACTCAGAATAAAATCGATATAAATCGCCTGGAGACTTTCGAAATGTGGTGCTATAGAAGAATTTTAAAAGTTTCTTGGGCGGAGAAGATTCGAAACTCCACAATTCTAAAAGGTCTCGGCAAGACTACTAAGATTATAAAAAGCATCAAGCAGAGAAAGCTGGAGTATTTCGGACATATAATGAGAGGTCCCAAATGTAGGTTGCTGCAAAATATTATGCAAGGAAAAATAGCAGGCAAACGCAGTCCAGGACGAAGAAGAACCTCATGGTTGAAGAACTTGCGAGATTGGTATTGTGTTGATACAAGCATGCTATTTAGGGTGGCAGTGAATAAAATTAAGATAGCTATGATGGTAGCCAACGTTCTTAAAGGACATGGTACATGAAGAAGAATAGAAAAATGGATGGAAATGCATTATTGCCTTGTAAAGTGAATAAAATGCATGTCAATATAAGCATATTAAGGGACAGATTTTGTTACTCGAGAGTTTTGAGGTCGCTGAATACGACTACGAAATACGAACCGACTTCGGAGCACCTGGTGCTCAGTACCACTGCTAAGGCCTTAAGGCTAAATCTTATCTTCTGCAGTTTCGAGGGTTCCGGAATTAAATCGATGCAAATAGATTACTCGGGCGGTTTTTGGGGTTGTAAGTAAAATTCACATTGTAAGGCATGAACGAATCAAATATGTAGTACTACCTTTTTTGTAGATGTATTTAAAAATGAAACTGAAAAGTTATTACAATAAAGAGTGATCTGTAGGTAACTGTAACTGTGGCTATGCTTGACTTAAATAAAATTTGGGAAAATAAATATACAAATAGGTACCAATGTTGAAACCTATTTAAATACCTAGTATTTAAATACTAAAGATGTACCCAAGTTCTTGGGTAAATTTTTTTCTGAATAATTCACCCTTTTTGTACATTTCATATTTTCAACTTGGTATTCGAGCTAATGAGCCGTATTTCAAAATTTAAATACTTATTACTTATTTCTAGGTATTTAAATACTTTGGACTTTAGAGCATTTAAATACATTATTTAAATAGTGCATTATTACTTATTTATAATTTATACAGTATTTAAATACTTGGCAGTTAAATACTTTCTCTAAAGTGCAAAGTTTTAAATACGTATAACTAAGTATTTAAATTTTCAAATACTGTCCATCAGCTCTGATATCAAGTTAAAAATATGAAATGTGCAAAAAGATGATGATTAAATAAAATACCCAAAAACTTCCCCAATTTAATAAAATTTGTGATTTATTTTATATAATAATCGTTGTTTTATTTTAGTCAAGCATCAAGCATATAGCCACAGGTACATAACACTCTTTAACTTTTCAGTTTCATTTTTAAATACATCTACAAAAAAGGTACTACATATAATCAAATACATAATATTATCAAACTGAAGAGTCTCAGATGCAGAATCCACCAAAAATGGTAAATAGTAATTTAAATCTGAGACTATTCGTTTTGAAAGTTCTTTCTGGTACATCCTTAATCTGCGACTTTTTCAATTAATAAGACAGCAGACGACGAATATAGAAAACGAAAAGGAAACGAACACATTCCGCTTTGATTCGTCTAGGAAAAAAGGACAGAAGAGGAACTTTCAGTACTCAAATCCGAGTAAAGATAGAAAAATAATAATTTATGGTTTTGCTTGTTTTCGATTCAGAGGGATGCACACCCGCTGGACAGGCTGTTTCTACCATTGCAGGCATCATCAGCAGCGTTCGTTAGCGTGCACTCCTCTGAATCAAAAAATAACTGGACCATCAATTTAAAGGGAATCTGAAAGATAATTCAAATTCCCCATTAGGACGCGATACAGCGACATCTCTTAACAAATTGAAGATTCGTTTTGAAAGTTCTTTCTGGTACATCCTTAATCTGCGACTTTTTCAATTAATAAGACCGCAGACGACGAATATAGAAAACGAAAAGGAAACGATCACATTCCAAAAACAAGCAAAACCATCAATTATTACATAATACTATCTATTTGATTCATTCAAGCCTTACAATGTGAATTTTTAAAGTGGTTAAAACTTTATTATTTATATGCCCATTTCGCCGATTCAAGTTCATATATGCAACCCAAATTAGACGGCACAAAGTGGTGGGCCAGGATTTAGACAGAATTCCAATTCAACTTTGACAACGCACAAAAAGAATGCGGCGTGATTCACCGCGATAAGCGAATCAGAGAGCTCTCAGTAAAAGCGGCAAACATTCCATTCGGAATGAAAAGCGCTGATAATGATGATGATGAAACATATTATTACCAGAGAACGGTAGTTCTCGCCAGTGGCGTACACCTACACCACCTACACGCGACACTATATATACACGAAATTTTCGATTTTCTAAATCTGACTAAATTGAAAATTGGGTCAACCCCCATCTTAAAGTTCAGGAAAAGACTCACCCATTTATTTGTCAACCATCCGTTTTGGTCTAAGGGTGTGGATTTTACGGCCCTTCCTATTTAGGGTCTGTTTTTCGTTCTCGTCCCCAAAACTCCCCAAAACTTCGAAAATTTAACTCCGACCTTTGCGGTTTCTAATAGAAGCGATCATTACCTTTCCAACGCATGCCTAATTTTGAAAATTGGTTATACCATTCAAAAGTTACCGAGCTCAGAAATACGACTCAATTTCTAATTAAAAAAGGGAAAATGTTTGTGGATATGTATGTATGTAAAGATTAAAAACCTATCTACATTACCAAATACCTCAGAAACAAGCGGGGTTTGTAAAGGGTAAAGGTACAAGGGAACAAATCCTGAATCTGAGACAACTCATTGAAAAGTCTAGAGAATTTCAAGTACCTATGATTATATGCTTCGTTGACTACCAAAAGGCATTTGATTGTGTAAGCTGGATAAATCTGTGGTCAATTTTAATAGAAATGGGCTCACCAATGCACCTGGTGACACTTATTAAAAATCTGTACCAGTCTAATATAGCGACAGTACGACTAGATCAGAAGTTCTCAAACCAATTCAAGACCGAGAGAGGTGTTAGACAAGGATGCGTGTTGTCACCTGACTTATTGAACGTTTATGGTGAACATGCCATGAGAATGGTTTTAGAAGAATGGGCCGGTGAAGTGACAGTAGCTGGTAGGAAAATCTCCAATTTAAGATTTGCTGATGAGACTACACTTATAGCAGCAAATGAGCAAGAAATGTTTGATCTTCTGCGAAGATTTGAGTACGAAAGCAATAAAGTTGGTCTGAAAATCAATAAAGCTAAGACAAAAATAATGGTGGTCGAGAGATTTGACACTATTCAACTGACTAACATATTAGAGGAATACCAGATAGTAAACACCTTTGTCTATCTCGGGTCTAGTATAAGTAACGATGGTAACTGTGAAGCAGAAGTTCGGAGACGTATTGGTATGGCAAAAAATGCGATGAGTCGCCTAACAAAAGTTTGGAAAGACATATCTATCTCTCAAAATATCAAGATGGGACTGGTGAATGCCCTTGTATTCTCAATATTTCTATACGGAGCAGAGACTTGGACTCTTCGCGCATGCGAACGCCAAAAAATTGAAGCCTTTGAGATGTGGTGCTGGAGAAGAATGCTGCGCTTACCTTGGACAGCTCATAGGACAAGCGTTTTCATTCTAAACCAACTCAATATTAAAAAAAGGCTGTCCACAATATGTCTGCAACGAATTCTGCAATTCTTTGGTCACGTGGTTCACAGAGGTGACGACAGTTTGGAGAGATTAATTGTTTCTGGAAACGTTCCGGGGAGAAGATCAAGAGGACGATCACCAACTAGATGATCTGACCAAATAAAGCATTCAGCTGGAAACTCATTCTGCGAAGCTCTTAGACCAGCTGAAGATAGAGACCAATGGAGAAACATTGTTAGGAATATTGGAAGAAATCACGATCCTCAGTAATGGGGAAACGACAGGAGAGATGTATGTATGTATGCATATATGTGTGTATGTATGTATGTATGTATGTATGTATGCATGTATGTATGTATGTATGTATGTATGTATGTATGTATTGTTATATTTCTATTTGATATGAAAATTAAATTTTGATAATTATAAAAAGGATTCAATTTAATATAAAATATTTTCAATTTTCTCAACCACGGGCATATAAATGTAGAACAACCTGTATACAACAAATTGTTATATTTAATTTTAAGAAGTGCTTAAACGAAACTCGGGAAAATGCGCTTAGAATAAACAAAGTGAATGGCGCGTACCATTATCGTTGTTCGCGGAAGGTTCGATCATTAGCCTATGCTAAATATGACTCAGTTGGAATCGATAATAGGTCATTATCGTTGTTCGCGGAAGGTTCGATCATTAGCCGATGCTAAATAAGACTCAGTTGAAATAGAGAATAGGTCATTAAATTTTGTAAATAGTAGAAAATAATTTTAGAATGGGAATTAACTATTTCTTTTTTGAAATCCATTAAGCATATTTAGAAAGATTAAAAATTGGTTTTGAGGAATACTGCGAATGAGAGTTGGTGGTGGAAGGTTGATTTGTGAATCTGGAAGGGATATTTAGAAAGTAGGGGAATGAATGAAAAAGATAGATCAGAATGTTTTGAGCTGTCGAGAAGTGAAGTCCAGTAGTAGACGGTAGTGTACGGAGAGTGAGAAAGCCGGTGTAGTTCCGTGAGTGTGGAGATCTATCGTGGAACGAGAGGTAGGCCAGGTTGAGAGTAAAGAACCTCCTTGAGCCAAGAGTGTCCCGGTAGCTGATTGCAGTTTCGAAAAAGGTAGAACACAGCATCACGACAGAAGCAGGAACGAGAGCTATACGAGCTAATCTTCAAAGGAGAACATTACTGAAAGCCAGGACGAGGTTTTGATCGCAGCCAAGGATAGCAGGAAACGGGTCTTGTGTGAAGACATTCTCAGTTCACCAGAAAAAGGTCAGTCTCATTTGTTTGGACATGAATGTATGGGTTTTTCGTATTAAATACCACATTATAAATTAAAGAACATAATCAATAATATCAGAAAAGCTTCATCAAACTTAAATAAAATTGTTGCTAATAAATCCTAATAGTTAAATGTTAATAAAAACTTTCAATTGGAAACCAAAAGGAAATAAGATTCCCATTTGTAAATGTTATGTTTAAGAATAATACGATCTAGCACATATTAATTGTAACCCATATGTGTGTATTATTTTACTCTTTTCTTTCCTATCCCGATTAGGAACCATTGAGAAATACTGAGAAGCCACGTAAGTAAGTAATTAATTTTATAATTCGCCCTGAGATTGAAAACATATTGATATGTGATCTGGTTAATTAATTAAATTATTATTAATGCATTGATTAAATTAAATGACAAATAAGAATATTATCTCATATCAATAATCAAGATCACATCAACTGTCGTCCAACGTGGAAAGCATGGAAAAGTATTTCTAGTGGCAAATTTGAAGGATAGAAAGAGTAAAGCCGGTATTTGAAAATTTATATGCCTGTGGTAAAAAGTGAGATACTTACATTTGATAACATAAAATTTTAGATCTCTTTAGGTACAAATTTTACATAACTGATTTAATATTTTATTTTTACGATATTTACATGTGATATATTTATTGACAATTTATAATATTTGGGTGAGAAAAAGTCGTCTTGGTAACATACTAGTAAAATTTCATATTTGGCGGGGACAGTACTTCTTGAAAACAAATGTCTGTGACAAGAAGCCAAAGCAAAGACAACAAAAAACAAAAAGAACATTCAAATCAAGAGAATAAGTCAGACCAAGAAGATATTTTAGACACGACAATCATGGCATCAGAACAGCAAGAATTATCAGGAATAGATAAACTATTACAACTGATGCAACTCCAGTCACAAAAACTGGATGAAGCAAAAAGGACAATGGATAAAAATCAGGAAGAAACATCAAAGAAAATGGATAAAGTGGATCAAAAAATGGATGAAACACAACAAAAATTGGATCAAAAAATTGATGAAACACAACAAAAAATGGATGAAACACAACAAAAATTGGATCAAAAAATGGATGAAACACAACAAAAAATGAAACAAGCAATAGAAGAGAACAACAACAAAATGGAGGAACGCATAGGAAAGTATGAAAAGGAAGTAAAAGGATGTTTAACAACAATGAAAAACGAGATGAAAGAACAAGAAATGAAAATTCAAAATAAAATAAAGGAGTTAACGAATTGCCAGAAAAAGGAAATAGAAAATTTGGAAAACAAGTTTGAAAACGCTATTCAAGCAATCAGAGAAGAAATGGAAAGAAAGATTGCGGAAATCAATATTCAACAAAATGTAGGAGAAAGAAGAGAAATGGTTATACATAGCACAGATGACGTGAAGATAAGGTTTGGCGGGGATGTAAGAAGATTACACCCAGTGCCGTTCATAAATAGCCTGAAAAAGAAAATACAGCACATCGGAAATTTCGAAACAGCAAAAGAAACTATCAGAAACCATCTAAAATATGAAGCAAGCCTATGGTTCGATTGCAAAGAAGAAGAATTTGACAGTTGGCAACAATTTGAACAAAAATTTTTGAATTATTTCTGGGGAAAAGTCCAACAATTGGAAATTGACAAGGAATTGCAAAATGGGAAATACAATGATTGGATGGGTATATCAGAAAGGACATATGCATTACAAATTTACTATAACGCAAAACATTTACAATATAATTACTCATCGGAACAATTAGTCGAACTGATTGCAAGACATTTCGAAGAAACGCTGGAAGACCATATCACATTGCAAAACTACAAAGACATAGATAGTTTATGCCAATTCCTACAAATAAGAGAATCACGTTTAAGAGAAAGAAAATCAAGAAGGTCGCGAGAAGATTACAGGCCCCGAGAAACACAGGATTACAGAGATAGAAATCAAAATAGGAGGGACTATACAAGACGAGATTTTAATCCCAGAAGGAAAAACGAAAATAGAGACAACGGAAGAGGAAATTATGAACAAAGAAATAGGCAATGGAATGAGGACAGAAATCGAGAATACCAGAGTAGAAACATCACACGCTCAAATCAAGAAAACAGAAATAATGGTAGACAAAATGAACAGGGATATCGAGAAAACCGAAACAGATCCGACAGACCAAGAGAAAATAGAAGAAAAGTAAATAATACCCAGACAGATGAATATGACGGAGAGAGACATTATGACGAAAATATAAACAACGATGAGCAACCGGCGTCTTTTCACGACGGCGCTCACTAAAAACCAAAAATCAAACAGGAATCTTTTGTAACCCCAAGGATTTTATTAAATTGGCAGGAAACAACGAAAAGAAAAATGGAGTTAATTTAAAATTTGTGGATGGATTTATCAACGAGAAACCAATTAAAATTATGATAGACACTGGATCTGAAATAACATTGGTCAACAAAAAACTAATAGAAGAAGTTAACTTAACAAATTTAATTTACAAAATACCTAGGGTAAATTTAGTGGGCGCAAACAAACGGACATTGGCAACTATAAATGAAGGCATACGAGTAATGGTACGACTGGGTAAGAAGATGTATGCACTACAATGTGTAATAATGCCAAACATGTCACATGACATGATAGTAGGAGTTGACGAATTGGCAGAAAAACATGTAGTGATAGATTTTAAAAATGATAAGATGAATCTAACAGAAGAAAAAGAAGAAGAACAGGACAAGGAACAAGAGAAACAAAATACGGACGAATCAGGTAAAGAACAAACAGTGGAAATGAATTTGGCAACGAAGCAAGGACAAAGAAGAAAAGGGAGAAAAAGTCAGAAAAAGACAAAAGAAAATGAAACCTGTGGCTCCTCAAAAGAAGAGTTGATCCCAGAAGAAGAAAAATTGAGAGTATCAAAAGCAAAAGAAAACTGGGATTCCTCAAAAGAAGAGAGGAGCTCAGGAGAAGAAGAAATAAAGCTAACAAATGAAAGCGAAAAAGATATGATCGAAACAGTGGCATTTGAAGAGGAGGCATATGAAAACGAGGATGCAGAATGCACGGTAAAAGTATGTGAAAAATCTGAGGAAAAAGACAGAAGATTGATATGGGAAAAAGGGAAAGACAACATAATAGCCGACACTCTAACACAGGATGAGGACACTGAAAATAAGGAAACAATTACTCTACAGGTGGGACTAATTAGAGTAATACAAGAAGAAGGGGTATAAGACGTAGATTAAAGTAAGGAAATATACAGGGAGTTGGTTTTGCCTCGAGAAAATTTATTTAAAAATGCAGATAAATTTTATCGAATACAAGGCGGGGATTTGTTATATTTCTATTTGATATGAAAATTAAATTTTGATAATTATAAAAAGGATTCAATTTAATATAAAATATTTTCAATTTTCTCAACCACAGGCATATAAATGTAGAACAACCTGTATACAACAAATTGTTATATTTAATTTTAAGAAGTGATTAAACGAAACTCGGGAAAATGCGCTTAGAATAAACAAAGTGAATGGCGCGTACCATTATCGTTGTTCGCGGAAGGTTCGATCATTAGCCTATGCTAAATATGACTCAGTTGGAATCGATAATAGGTCATTATCGTTGTTCGCGGAAGGTTCGATCATTAGCCGATGCTAAATAAGACTCAGTTGAAATAGAGAATAGGTCATTAAATTTTGTAAATAGTAGAAAGTAATTTTAGAATGGGAATTAACTATTTCTTTTTTGAAATCCATTAAGCATATTTAGAAAGATTAAAAATTGGTTTTGAGGAATACTGCGAATGAGAGTTGGTGGTGGAAGGTTGATTTGTGAATCTGGAAGGGATATTTAGAAAGTAGGGGAATGAATGAAAAAGATAGATCAGAATGTTTTGAGCTGTCGAGAAGTGAAGGCCAGTAGTAGACGGTAGTGTACGGAGAGTGAGAAAGCCGGTGTAGTTCCGTGAGTGTGGAGATCTATCGTGGAACGAGAGGTAGGCCAGGTTGAGAGTAAAGAACCTCCTTGAGCCAAGAGTGTCCCGGTAGCTGATTGCAGTTTCGAAAAAGGTAGAACACAGCATCACGACAGAAGCAGGAACGAGAGCTATACGAGCTAATCTTCAAAGGAGAACATTACTGAAAGCCAGGACGAGGTTTTGATCGCAGCCAAGGATAGCAGGAAACGGGTCTTGTGTGAAGACATTCTCAGTTCACCAGAAAAAGGTCAGTCTCATTTGTTTGGACATGAATGTATGGGTTTTTCGTATTAAATACCACATTATAAATTGAAGAACATAATCAATAATATCAGAAAAGCTTCATCAAACTTAAATAAAATTGTTGCTAATAAATCCTAATAGTTAAATGTTAATAAAAACTTTCAATTGGAAACCAAAAGAAAATAAGATTCCCATTTGTAAATGTTATGTTTAAGAATAATAAGATCTAGCACATATTAAGCAGTGATTGCCATTTAAATGAAATAAACAATATTTTGATTATAATTGTAACCCATATGTGTGTATTATTTTACTCTTTTCTTTCCTATCCCGATTAGGAACCATTGAGAAATACTGAGAAGCCACGTAAGTAAGTAATTAATTTTATAATTCGCCCTGAGATTGAAAACATATTGATATGTGATCTGGTTAATTAATTAAATTATTATTAATGCATTGATTAAATTAAATGACAAATAAGAATATTATCTCATATCAATAATCAAGATCACATCAGTATGTATGTATGTATGTGTGTGGAAAAGTTAAACCGATCTGATTTTTTTTTCTGTGTTTGAAGAGGGGGTCAGGGCCGATTCAGAACGGCCATACGAATTACGCCAATAACTGAGTGTTTGTAGAAGGACTCTGGACAAATCTAAGGGTGTATACCTTATATCCGGGAAAACTCGAATTTTTAAGTTATAGGCTTCATAAGTATGATCAAATCTATTTCTTATGAGAAAAATGGCTTTTCAAGCTCAATAATTCCTGTAATAGCTTCAGTTATCATACTTGACCTTAGATGCATAAGATACTACTTGTCAATACGTTTTAAACTCATGTTTAGTGAACAAAATCGGTTAAGCCGTTTAGAAGTTATTAAGCTACAAAAGTATAATCCAATTAACGATTATTCCCTAAATGGCTTAAGTATTTGTAGTGTTTACGACGCCAATTTGATTTGGCAACGGGCAATCCGAGTTCATTTGCCGGCCATCCCAATAATTTTTTCAATCCATTTTGAATAGAAAAAAAATCTAGTGTACATTCGATGGACACTAGATCATTTGGGAGATAGTGCGACAAAGGTGACCATTTATAAAACTTATCGTGCAATCGAGAAACATTGCATACAACTTTATACATTTAATTTATAAATAACTTTAAAAAACTCCTGCCAAGAATAAAAAACCGCTAAACGCCGTAAAAATGAGTGGCGCATACAATATTCCAGCTACAATAGATCTGATATGAATATTACATGGCGCGAAAATGTATTTTCATTTTGATGCAAAACAAAATTATAGTTTTATTTTAAAAGATTTTTTCATAATATTTGCTAAATTTGAAGTAAACGCGCCACAAAAGAGTTTCAAAATTCAAACTGTATCAAAGTTACCCTTTTGTGGCGCGTTTTACTTCAAATTGGGCAAATATTATGAAAAAATCTTTTAAAATAAAACTAGAATTTTGTTTTGAATCAAAATTAAAATACATTGTCGCGCCATGTAATATTCATATCAGATCTTCTGTAGCTGGAATATTGTATGCGCCACTCATTTTTACGGCGTTTAGCGGTTTTTTATTCTTGTAATATACAGGGTGTCCCGAAAAGATTGGTCATAAATTATACCACATATTTTGAGGTCAAAAATAGGTTGATTGAACCTAACTTACCTATATACAATAGTGCACACAAAAAAAGTTACAGCCCTTTGAAATTACAAACTAAAAATCGATTTTTTTTCATATATCGAAAACTTTTCGAGATTTTTTATTGAAAATGGACATGTGGCATTTTTATAGTAGCAAAATCTTAAAAAAAAATTAAAGTGAAATTTGTGCACCCCATAAAAATTTTATGGAGGTTTTGTTCCCTTAAACACCCCAAACTTTTGTGTACGTTCCAATTAAATTATTATTGTTGCACTATTAGATAAACACAATATTTTTAAAACTTTTTTGCCTCTTATTATTTTTTGATAAGCCAGTGCTTATCGAGATATTTTGAATATTTGTCGAATCCACCACATATTTGTATATGGTTAAGTACGATTATAGAGAGCTGTTAATAATCTGAAAATTTATTTATAATTTCCATTATTAGGTATATTTTGAAAAAGTAGCAACATCTCGATAAAAGATGACTTATCAAAAAAGACTAAGAGGCAAAAAAGTTTTAAAGACACTGTGTTTACCTAATGGTACCACAATAATAGTTTAATTGGAACGTACACAAATATTTGGGGGGTTTAAAGGAACAAAACCCCCATAAAATTTTTATGTAAACATATTAAAAAAGAAGCCGTATCCCGATAAAAACTGGCTTATCTAAAAAATACTAAGAGGTAAAAAAGTTTTAGAAACGTTGTGTTCAACTAATGGTACCATAATAATGAATTAATTGGAACGTACACAAAAGTTTAGGGGGGTTTAAGGGAACAAAACCCCCATAAAATTTTTAAGGGGTGGAAAAATTTCACTATAATTTTGTTTTAAAATATTCCTGCCATAAGAATGCTTCATGTCCATTTTCAATAAATAATCTCTAATAGTTTTCGATATATTGAAAAAAAAAAAACGATTTTCATTTTGTAACTTCAAAGGGCTGTAACTTTTTTTATGAGCACATTTGTACTAAGGTAAGTTAGGTTCAATCGAACTATTTTTGACTCCAGAATGTGTGGTATAATTTATGACCAATCTTTCCGGGACACCCTGTATATCGAGCCTATACTAGTGGCAGATATTAATAAATGCAGTTCATTATTTAAGTAAATTGTGCTGTATTTAATACTAGTTAGTATTTGTGATAAGTAAAAGAACAATGTTGCAGTTTATACAATAATAATTTTATTTACAATTTTTTTCAGATTACAGTGTGATCGGCCCACCCCTTCTATATCATGATGTGGAATCTGTCCTTGAACTTTTAAGGAAACCTGAGGTAAATGATTTTGTTTATTATTAGCTACAGTATGACCAACGAGAAATTATTGATCATTTGGGCATAAATGGAAAATAATCTCTACATGAGAGAAATATAATAGGTTTGTTCATATTCGTGTTCATTCAATATTCTCATGTAATATTGATTCTAAATTTCAACTTGTAAAATACAAAATAAAAATAAATATGTAAAACTTTACTTCATATCAAAAAATTGTTATTTGTGGTCGCTATATTATTTCACTCGAGCTATAAATATCATCATCAGAATCATTGTTTGCTGCGTCCTATTCATCATCCAAGTGAATTAAAAACTGCATCAGATAAAAGTCCTTTGGACACAAAAATATCCGAAATTGAAACAACTTTATCACAATTATTTTTTCATTCTTCAACAGGCAATGCATAAAAAAATTCATCAGATGCGTTAATGAAATTTTTAAGTGCAGCTCAAACTAGTTCAATCGAATTAGACTCCGATCGTACGGTGGCAGTGATAATACATGAATATATCATATCCAAAACTTATATCTAATAATACGATTAATTGAATACATTGAACAGATGGCTTACGTCTTTTAATCAAGTCCAGTAAAACCTCGATATAACGGACCAATTGGGGGGACGGGTTATCCGTTAAAGCCGAAAGTCCGTTATACAAAAATACGTTTAAAATGAAGCAAAAAACTTTTTTTGAAAGTTTTGTTTGCACTTTTGAAGTTTGCTGTTTTTTATACTATTATTAGAAATATGTCCGCATTATGCTATAATAAAAATTTTATTGAAATTCTTTGTAAAATACAGAGATGTTTTAATTTTTGTCACATTTGAGCCGATTTTTTTGTCCGTTATATCCGAAGTCCGTTAAATAGAGGTCCGTTATATCGAGGTGTTACTATTATCCTTGGACGAAGCATTTAATCATAGTGTGCTATATTTCTTTCCCTAATCCATAACTGCATATCAAGTTTTTTAGATATAGATCTTAGGTATTTATCTTCTTAATTATTCTGGTATGGTACATTTTCTAATAATATATTGCTGTTTGGAGGTAAATTTATTAGAAGATTCTACCTTTTCCCATAGAAGAAGTCACCTCTGGTAATTCCGTAATCATTACAAACCAGCTATCATTACAATATTCCATATTCTTTGATAACATCTCTCCATCTCCTTTACGTCTTGAACCCTCTCTCCTCCTCTCTTCGATCCTCTCTCCCTGTTTCTCGCTTCAAGGAAGCTTCTCGATAGCTTCAAGATTTTCTAGCATGAGAGCTGTGAGACATTTTTGAGTACGTATTTTAGGCAAACTAAAAATTTTTCAGGTAACTCTTCCATGATAGCCTAATACAAAAATGCCGGTCTGGCTGAAGGGTAGCGGTTATTTTCCCCAGAAATCCCCCCAAAGTTAAAAAAAGGGTAAAATTTGTTATTATGAAAAATATCTTTGAGATGACTTTAAAGTAAACTTGAATATTCAAATATAAAAAAATAAACAAGCCAGGCGATTTTTGAATGGTTTTAACTATGTAAGATGCTTGCATAGGCGCCCCAGGATTATTTTCAGGGGGTGCATCTGAACTTTAGGTGATTGCATCTGAATCTATACATACTATTAACCAGTATAAAATACACAACTATTATACATGTATAGCTATGTACTTTCTTTCCAGACATGGGGGTGCAATTGCTATTTTGACAGTGTATATTTAATAATAAAAATAATTATTCTACAAAAGACAGTTTTTTCATAGATTTTCTACCTGTACGGTAATCAAAAAAATTACACGTACATGTGAAAAGCGCCATAGGTAAGCCGCGGTGTGATAAAGAGCGATAGCTGTTTGCGGGTTTTTTGGCAGCGATTTGCTCCGGAAAAATCACGTGACCTAACGATACCCATGTTGTTGTGCCTCAAAATATTGGAGTAATTATTATATATTTTAGATTTCTCGGATATCTTTTTATTAATTAAAAAAATATAATACGAACAACAAAATCAATTTTGCAAATATGATATAAAAAGATAAATTTATTATTATAAAAATATAAAGGTGTAAAAGTATAAAAATATAAATTAAATTAATTCTGTGTCCGAATTTTGTACTTCTTCTCCAAACTCTTCATCTGAGCTAAAATATTTATTTTCCTCTTCCTTTTCATCGGACCCCCTTCGACATTCGGGTTTTTCTATAGAATTTATAAATAGTTATATGTGTTTATCGAATTAATTCAATTTTTTTCTTCTTCATATCCACCATCCTTTCAGGACAAGGGCGATCATTACGGCCAGTTTTATTCTGTCTGCAACGGCACTGAAGAGTTCTATTTTTGTTTTTACACTCCAATACTTTACAATTTTTCAACCAGGATATGCGTCGTGTTCCCGGTTCTCTTTTTTCTTTTAATTTTCCTGCATAACTAATCGCATCAACTAATGTTTTTCATTTCTTAGTATGTGATCAAAGTAGATCATTTTTCTTTCCTTCATAGTATTGAGTATTTTTTTTCTTTTGCATCTTTCTTAATGTTTCTGTGTGTGTTACGTGTTATGTTTATGATATTTTTTACATAACATCGATAACCAAAACGGTAAGACTTTTTTCAGTTGCGCCCTTGATTATCCATGTTTCGACCCCATTAAAGGACAGATAATACGTAGCAACTTAATGAAATAATTATTAATTAATGTTTAATGGATTCAATAAAAACTTATAACTATTTACAGATGATATAGAGTATAGTCCGGATTATAGTCCGGCGAAGAAGAAGAAGAAAACTCAGATGAAGAGTTTGAAGAAGTACAAGATTCGGTCATATAATTAATTTGATTTATATTTTTATACTGTTATGCTTATTTATGTATAACAATAAAACTTTTTCTATCATATTTTCAAAATTTATTTTATAGCGTGTATTATCTTCTTTTAATTAATGAAATCTAAAATATATAATAATTACTCTTAAATTTTGATGCACAACAACATGGGTATCGTCAGGTGACGTGATTTTGCCCGAGCGAATGGAATCTATGCGAACGAGATCGCAACCAGCTATCGATAATACGTTCTTTCTTACACTGCAACGTACCTATAGCGCTTTTCCCTCATATGCTCGTGTAATTTTTTTGATCACCTGGCAGACAGAAAATTTCAACAAAAAAACTTGTCTTTTTTAGAATATTTATTTTTAATATTAAAAAATACCCTGTCAAAATAGCAATTTCACCCCCTGTCCGAAAAGTATGTACATAATAGCTATACATGTAGATATAATCTATACATATATATGTATAGATTTAGATGCAATCTCCTGAAGTTCAGATGCTCCCCCTGAAAACAATCCTGGGGCGCCTATGAAAGCATCTTGAAGAGTTAAAATCACCCAAAAATCGCCTGGTTTGTTTATTTTATTTATATTTGAATATTTAAATTCACTCTGAAGTCAACTGAAAGATATTTTTTGTAATAACAAGTTTTACCCTTTTTTTAAATTTGGGGAGGATTTTTGGGAAAAATAACCGATGCCCTTCAACCAGACCGGCATTTTTGTATTAGGCTATCATGGAAGAGATACCTGAAAAATTTTCAGATTGCCTAAAATACCTACTCAAAAATGTCTCACAGCTCTTGGACCATTCGGAAAACTAATCAACGTAGGAATCCAGAAAATGAAGTTTGACGTTCATATTTTTTATGAAAAAAGCTATAACTCGTTGGTCGTTTTGAATTAAATCTTGTTTACTCCTGTTTATTCCTTTTAATTTCTTTTATACCGAAAAGAAATAAAAATACAGTCGTCAACTGGTTTGAGCTACATTGTAATTATAATAGACAAAAACGCCAAAAAGAAAGCAGTATCATCTCCTTTTTTTTTTTTTAATAATGTTCTGCTAATAAAAGGACCAAATGAAACTTTTATAAAATTAAACACTACATCTGGTAAACGTCTGTGGTAAATGGATTAACAGAAGCCCTTTCGCTTTATCTCGCGACACACACTGCATGGGGTGGCAGTATCAAATTAAAAATAAAATCGTTTCATGTCAGATATTGCATCATAACATAATCTTGCTTACTTCTTTTGTAAAAACAAATTAAACGATATTCTCAGGGGCAAAGGGAAATTAAAATACATATAAAGTATTATAATGTTGTTTCCAGTTTTCTAAATATTTTTGAAATTAACTTAATTACTTTTTTCTGCAACCGTGTTAAAAATGCAATTTTTAGCATTCCATACGAGCGTTAAAAAGGCTACTTTAAGGCACTAGCGCTTTAAAATTTTTAAGGCACTGCAGTTCGTATTGACCGTATAGGCAATTTTGATGTAATGTCAAAAAAATATAAAAATGGAATGTCAGTCAAGTTCAAGTAAAAGTTTTTGTAGATATTGTCCTGTAATTACGTTTGTAGAAAAAATATTGTATGACATGCATGTTAAAAAGTACATTTTTAAGGCACTCATGTGAATTGTAGAACTCGCTGTCGCTCATTCTGCAAACTTTCACATGCGTGCCCTAAACATGTACTTTTAACACTTATATCATAAATGAAGTAAAAGTCAGACTTACTCTCAATCTTTATTATAACTTCCGACGACCGGTTTCGCACTTTAAAATTTGTAGAGCATCTTCATGTCAAAGGTAACAAGTTACAAAATGCTACAAATAAAAACCAGAATTAGCACATTGTCTGGTTGTAAAAGATGCTAAAGATCCATATGATCAAGCCAATGTTGAATAACATACATAAAAGTAGCGAAATAGCATACCAATGCACATGCAAGCATTCATGGGGGTGGTGGTACAAAACTTCCCTCAAACGCAACAACATGCGCAGAAGTATGCTATATATAATCATGCAATCATAACGTGTCGTACTTACATTCGGATACAAGGTGCTATTAACTCAGTTTTCATTATCATGATGTTTCTTTTAAAGTTATGTTAACGGGATATGGTGGAATAGACGGACGATGCAGCAAAGGTAAACAAATCTATGGGACTTAGGAGTTCTTGAGGGTGATGAGATAGTTGGTGTAAGTTAACCAGCAAATCTATGTCTGTTATTATGTTTGTGTAAATCAAATTAGTGAATGACTTATTTACAATTTTACAATTTTAATGTGTGTTGATTTTAAAGATTTTATTTTTATTTTATTTTAATTTTATCTATATTTATATATATATATTAAAGAATTCTATTTATTATTAATGTAAGATTGACAACGTTTGGATCGTAAATGTATTGAGTAATTATTGTGTATGTTAGAACTTGATTGTGCAGTTGCAAACTGATTATTTTAAGGTCAAAACCAGATCTGTGACGTGTACTGCTCGTGTGGGACTATTGTTCTAATAAGAGTAGGGTGATCGAAAGCTTTTTAATTGTAGTTAAAATGCCATATCGGCAGTCATATAATAAATAGCAATACAAAGTAAAAAGGTGGACACAGCATTGGTAAAACAGCATTTAATTTTTAATTTAAATCCACCCTTTTAATTTTTAATTTTTAATTTTTTATTGGCTTGATCATATGGATCTTTAGCATCTTTTACAACCAGACAATGTGCTAATTCTGGTTTTTATTTGTAGCATTTTGTAACTTGTTACCTTTGACCTGAAGATGCTCTACAAATTTTAAAGAGCGAAACCGGTCGTCGGAAGTTATAATAAAGATTGAGAGTAAGTCTGACTTTTACTTCATTTAAAATGAACTCTCACATGCAACCCATTCAAGATTTATATCATAAATAATAGGTCTGGATCCCGCGTATGAAAAAAAAGTTGATTAATAGCAAGCTAAAAATTTGTTAATAGCTTAAGGGCGTCTAGTCGGATAAACTTTGATCTATGGGAACACTGGAACAGGGGTAGTTTTAACTGTGGAACAGGTTAAAAATTTGGAACGGTCACACCACGAAAACGGCACATTTATTTTGTCCGACAGAACAGACTTAAACTCTTCGAACAGAGATTAAACTCTCATGCAAAAATCAGACTGCTATTTATCACCAAATGGGCGTTTTAATGAGTGGAACATGTAGAATATGTCAAATGACAGGAATTATGACAGGTGATAAATAGCAGTCTGATTTTTGCATGAGAGTTTAATCTCTGTTCGGAGAGTTTAAGTCTGTTCTGTCGGACCAAATAAATGTGCCGTTTTCGTGGTGTGACCGTTCCAAATTTTTAACCTCTTCCACAGTTAAAACTGCCCCTGTTCCAGTGTTCCCATATATCAAAGTTTATCCGACTAGACACCCTTAAGCTATTAACAAATTTTCAGCTTGCTATTAATCAACTTTTTTTTCATACGCGGGATCCAGACCTATAACTATTATATTATACTCCTGTCAGCCACAGAATGGCGTCAGTATTTTAGACTTAATTTTTTTTTAAAGTTTGAAGTTTTATTTCCAGAGAAATAAACACTTCTCTTGGGACCAGATTCTGGTTAATCCTGTATTCGTAGCTTCTATTACGTTCAAACCAAACGAACGATGAATTAAAGGCGACGCGGGAAGTCTAAAATTTGCACTTCACTACCTGTCCATTCATCAAGTTGAAAATTCTATCCAATTTTTGGTATCTATACTCAGATAGGAGTAAACTAGTATAAAAAGAAAATGGGAGACATCTTATATTTCAATTCGTTCAGAGAGGACCAGAAACCCCTTAAGTACGTTTCACCCTTACTAGGAATCTTCGGAGGGCTATATATGGTTACCTCTGAACGAATTGAAATATAAGATGTCTCCCATTTTTTTTAAACTACTTTATCCCTACCTAAGTATAGGGACCAAAAGATCGTTGGAATTTTTACCTTGATGAATAAACAGGTAATGAAGTGCAAATTTTAGACTTCCCTAAGTCTTCGTTGATTTATCATTCATTTGATTTGCAAGTATTAGAATCCACGGATACAGGAGTTACCATAATCTGGTCCAAAGAGAAGTGTTTATTTCTCCGCAAATAAAATTTCGAACTTTTTTAAGTAGATGTCGCTATAGCGTTTATATCGAATTATTTGTTCAAGTCGACATAGGGAGACTTAATATTTTTTATTTCGTTCAGAGGTAACCATATACAGGGTGTTTGGTAAAGAATGGGCCATAGCTTAACCCTAGATTCCTAAGGTTAAAATAGGTCGATTTAAGCTAACTTACCTTAGTACAAAAGTTGATAATAACCTAAATACAGGGTGTCAAAGTTAAACTTTTATTTTATTTATTTTTGAATATTTCCTAACAGACATGGGATAATAACACGAAATTTGGTGAGTTGTGCTGATATTATACAATCTACAAAATTATGTTAAACAAACGTTTCTGGCTACTACCAGAAGCGTACGACGGGGGAACGTAAATGGATGACTCTTCTCAAATTCTACGCCACTGGCGAAATTGCTATTTTAGTGCAATTTTTTGATTCTCCAATAGCTTCTATGTAAAAAACATACTCTTCATTCGTAACGATAAAGCCATTAGTTTTCGAGATATTTGAAGCTAAATATGAAGGAATATAATACACTAATCAAAATAAGTGTCCCTTTTCATTTTTAACTTCAAATATCTCGAAAACTAATGACTTTATCGTTACGAATGAAGAGTATATTATTTGCATAGAAAGTATTGGAGAATCTAAAAATTATACTAAAATAGCAGTTCCATCAGTGGCGTAGAATTTGGGAAGGGTCAACCATTCACTGTCCCCTGTCGTACGCCTCTGGTATAAAAAACAAACAATTATTTAACATAGTTTAATAGGGTGTATAGTACCTGCACTTTTTGCCAAATACCATAAGAATATGTCAAATAGTTTTATAGTATCGGGCACACATAATTTTTAAAGTTTTAAATAAAGAATAAATTGTTAAAAAAAAAAGAATACTTTAAAATAATTTGACATATCCGTGTAATACTTGGCAGAAAGTGCAGGACTGTACACCCTACTAAATTATGTTAAATAATCGTTTCTGGCTGCTACCAGAGGCGTACGACAGGGGAAAGTGACTGGTTGACCCTTCCCAAATTCTACGCCACTGATGAAACTGCTATTTTAGCATAATTTTTAGATTCTACAATACTTTCTATGCAATTAGTATACTCTTTATTCGTAACGATAAAGTCATTAGTTTTAGAGATATTTGAAGTTAAAAATGAAAAGGTAGGTGCACTTATTTTGATTAATGCATTATGCTCCTTCGTTTTTAGCTTCAAATGTCTCGAAAACTAATGGCTTTATCGTCACGAATAAAGAGTATATTTTTTACAAATAAATTATTGGAGAATAAAAAAATTGCACTAAAATAGCAATTCCGGCAGTAGCGTAGAATTTGGGAAGGGTCAACCATTCACGTTCCCCCGTCGTACGCCTCTGGTAGTAGCCGGAAACGTTTATTTAACATAATTTAGTATATTGTACAATACCAGCACCACTTACCAAATTTCGTGTTGTTGTCCCATGCCTGTCCGGAAATATTTAAAAATAAATAAAATGAAAGTTTAACTTTGACACCCTGTATTTCGGTTATTATCAACTTATATACTAAGGTAAGTTAACTTAAATAAACCTATTTTAAGCTCAGGAATCCAGGGTTAAGCTCTGGCCCATTCTTTACCAAACACCCTGTATACCCCTCCGGTGATCCCTAATGAGACTGAAACGTTCGTAAGGGTCTTTATGGTCCTCTCTGAGAGAATTAAAATATAAGGTGTCTCTCATTTTCATTTTAAATTCTTTTCTAAATCCTAATGCAATGGATACCAGGACGTCAGGGGTTTAAATGTAATGAGGTAGCGTAGTATTAAAGGTATTGAGATAGATAAAGGTAGACAATATTAGAAGAGAATTAAGCTGCCGTGCTAGGCCCAAAGGCGGTAACTAACATTTGACAAAATGGTGGCAAAATCGATTTCAAAATTGAATGCTAAAATTTTGGCCCGTTAGGGATTTATGGACTAGCTAATAGTTTTTATGTATGCCCCAGTTTATTAAGGGAACCATTAATTATATTTTAAAACAAAGTTTTATATAAAAATAGGTAGATACTGCTAAAACGATTTATTAAAACTTACTATAAAACTAAGCCTTTTAGCGGTATGTGGTTTACAGTTGTGATTGATATGAAATAAAAAGCTTTTCTGTGTATTACAGTTTATTAAATTGAAAGAATTAAAGTACTATTAAATGTTATTATTTTGTTGAGCCACAATATGACAACAACAAATTGACAGTATTTAGTTGTCGTTATATCTGTCTTATTTCAAGAGTCAATAAATACATAGGTAATATGTTATAATATAATAATATATTATATTGGTTCATTAATATTAATGTTCTATTTGTGATTCAATATAGACAATTTAATAGACAACCGAACAACATACCTTGTGTCCGGTACATACACAACACCTATTTAGTATTACAATGGTATTACCTCATAATTAACATTTTTTATAAAATCTTTTATAGTGCGTCTAATAACTTAGGCAGAACTGTACTTTTACTAGGAAAAAACAGAATCCGTTCAGATTGTTATAGATGTTTAAACACCTGCTGATGTTAAGCGTTTTAAAGAATTCTTCAACTGTGAATGTGATTGTAACATACTTTTGACGTTCTCAGCTATTTTTATTTTGTTTCTTAGCGACAAAGGTTTGCTATTTACGACATGTTGTTATAGAGCTTTAAGATTTTTATGATCGCCGAGACCTACCCTAATATTATTATGCATTGTTATATTATTGGGTATTTCACAATATTATATTCGGGAAAATACCATTACTTACAGTAATTAGGGCAAATTTTAACATTTTATTAGTTGTATTGTACAAACTAGTTATATGTTATGATTAAAATATCATGACATTGTCTTTTAGACTGAAAAATACTTAATTATGGGATATATAAGATTTTTAAAATATGCAAACAAATTTTTGGATCATTATCCAGGTACCTGACGCATTCCTAAAACATTTATAAAGGAATAAAACCAGCATTTTTGTATAAAACTTAGGTAAAGGATTCTCAAAAGATTAAGTAAAGATATCCCAAATCTACAATTCCGTATCTATAATAGCATTGTATAACTAGACTACTAGACATTGTCTAGTTAAACAATGATAATAGCTTGTATTTAAACAAAAAAAATGCAATCAATGGGACTGCTAATCCCATGTAAGACCAACAAAGGGTTTAAACATATAGAAAACTTTAAGTATGAAACAAACCTTGCGCCTGTACAGGCTGAACGTAATTTTTTCCACCTCTTGTAATTGCTTTACATTAAATTTTTCTCTTTCTACAATATTGTCTTCAGTGGTTTCACCTCGTGTTTCACAACTCTTACTCCACTCTACTTGATTTTCTAAAAAAAAATATTTTAAGTCTCTTTTTCTAAAAATGTTTGTGGACAGCGTGTGGATACATTATTAAATTTTTAAAACCTAATAAAAAAAAGACATATTTTTTAAATATGAAAATATCTTACCGCCTAATTCAAGATATAAATCATCCACTTGGCGCAGATTCATATTGTTTAGGACAACATAATTGGTTAATTCTTGAAATACTATAAACAAAAATGAAAATACATTTTAATAGATATAATAATCTCGAAAAGTTCTTACCATCCTCGCTAATTATTTCTTTTACTAAAACAACTCTTTTAACTAACACAATAATTAACCTTGTAAAGTTAGGCCGAATTTACTTTGTAATACTAAGGCGATTTGGCGGTTTCTAAATGTAGGCGTAGCATTCTTGAAAGTAGATTAGCGGTAAGTGCAATATTCTAAGGTATATGGACGGCAACTGTAGCAGATACCGTCAAAACGCCATAGTATTTAACATTTGCCGCCAAATGGCTTAGTATTTTAACTGAAAAGTGTAGATACCGCTAACAAAATTGCAATTTTATTTAAAATATAATGCTTCTACAACTCCAAAGATTTTATAAATATATACTAAATAACCTATTCTACCTAAAAATACAAAAATCTCATTTTCGATAAAAAATCAGTTCCCGCCTTAGCACGGCAGTAAGAGTACCACATAATATCAAAATAGTAGTTTAGATCTCTTTTGTGTGCCAAAAAAGAGATTCTAACACAATTCTTCAATGAATGCCATTCCCAAATTAAACATAAATATCCCACTTATTGTAGATTACAGTATAAGTTCCTCTAAAACCATGGTATACCAACTGTGTTTACGAAGTGTACCATTGTAAAATTCCTTATTATCTCTATAAAATAGGTAGAAGAGAAA